>NC_090654.1:94567590-94873712 GCF_040937935.1 Hyperolius riggenbachi
GGGGGGCCACTCCCCCTTCCCTCACCTCAGGCTCTCCCCTCAGCGCTCCCCTCCTGCATTAATAGGTGGCAGCAGGAACACAGGCATACCTCTGTGTGCTCCACCATGGAGGTCTGATCTCTAAGTGCCACACGCTACTTCCTGTTTATCAGAGATCGGACCTCAGTGGTGGAACATAGACATACTAGACCTTGTAGTTTTTTTGAGAAAATCAATTTTTAAAAAATTAAAAGAAAAGATAAACTCGGTAAAATTAAATTTTGCTGCAGTACACTATACTATATAGCAAGTTCTGACACATTTTGAAGCAAACCTGTGATCCAGCGCTGGATAAAGGGGGCAGAAGGAGGCACAAAGTGGGACAGGGAGGCACAGGTGGTACAGAGGGACACAGTGGATGCAGAGGTGGTACAGGGGGCACTGAGGCAACAGGGGGACATAGGTGATACAGGGGGGGGGGGGGGGCACAGGTGGCACAGAGGTGGACACTGAAAGCACAAGGGAACAGAGGGGGCACTGGAGGCCGAGGCAGGCACAGAGGAGCTACAGGGGATACAGAGGAGCTACAGGGGATAGAGATAGCACAGGGTTCTGAGTTAAGAACAGATTCAAGTTAAGATCAAATCTATTATCCCTATCTCGTTCGTTAACCAGGGACTACCTATATTGTAAAAAATAAGCAATGTATTCATTACAGTATATTTAGTCAAGTTCCTCTTTAAGATTATGATGACTTTCTTCAGAATTGTTGGTGCAATAACTGTGTCTCTTAACCCTCCTGGCGGTATGAAAAATTCCGCCAGGAGGCAGCGCGGCAGTTTTTTTTTTCTTTACATCATGTAGCGAGCCCAGGGCTCGCTACATGATAGCCGCTGCTCAGCGACATCCCCCCGCCCGCTTCGATCGCCTTCAGCGATCTCCGATCAGGAAATTTCCTGGAGGGCTTCCCCCGTCGCCATGGCGACGGGGCGGGATGACGTCACCGACGTCAGCGACGTCGTGACGTCATTGGGAGTCCCGATCTACCCCTCGGCGCTGCCTGGCACTGATTGGCCAGGCAGCGCACGGGGTCTGGGGGGGGGGGGGGGGGCACGCCGCAACGGATAGCGGCGATAGGGCGCGGGGCGGCGGCGATCGGTGTGCTGGCGCAGCTAGCAAAGTGCTAGCTGCGTCCAGCAAAAAAAAAATTAAGAAAATCGGCCCAGCAGGGCCGGAGAAAACCTCCTGCGCGGCTTACCCCGAACTATGTTCGGGGTTACCGCCAGGAAGGTTAATGCAATGAAGACATTAATACTAAATACATAATGATGGCAGAACTGTATTAGTCAGCTGTTTAATCCTTACAATGCTCTGCTCCTTTTGTTTTTGGTAAAATGTCACTGTATGCTGAACCTTGGTACATCAGCAGTCTACTTAGGCCCCGTTCACACTGCACGCGTTTCCAGCCGCGTTTTGGAAACCCGTGCAGGTGGCCGACACGCACGACATCAGACATTGCATAGAGTGCAATGTCTGATGTTCACACTGCATGCGTTCCGGACCTGTGCGGTCCGGGAACGCATGCTGCATGCATTTTTTGTAAAAACGCATGGCTGTCCCATTCACTTTTCAGTGATGGGATCAGCCACGCAACGCACACAAACGTGGATGGCGTGCGTTCGTACACGTTGCGGTCCGCACGCGTTCCGCACGCATGGCCATCCGCGTTTGTGATGGGAACGGGGCCTTACCCCGCTTACCTCCTATTAGGATAATGGGCCATGGCCAATGTTGGTGGTTGATCTGTATAAAACATGGCCTCTGAATACCACGCCATTGGGCCTCCCGCTGAGCAAACTAAATAAGAAGAGAGAGATAGTAGTAGGGGAAAAAATAAATCAATGCATTGCAAAGTGAGAAGTTAAAAGATAGAAGATAGGTACATGTAATTTGTTCATATTGTTTGATCAGCCATGAGCCTGCGGTTCATCATCTTTACTACTGGCAGACATGAAAAACCTACAGGCAGCACCAACTGTCATTATCTATAAACATGCCTACTAACAATGTGATAGGTTAAACGTTTTGTTTTTTTTAATGTATGCATACAGTATATGCACAGAGGGAGATACTGCTTACTTGGCAGTTGGAAACCGATGTTATTTCCCACAATGCAATGAGGTTCACAGACAGGAAACTGTCAGGGCCATGGCCCTGACATCACACTGTGGGAGGTTTCACTCGATATCAGCCATACACAGACTCCCCTGAAGATCTATTAGAGAAAAGGTTCAGATTTCTCATGGGAAAGGGGGTATGAGCTACTGATTGGCAGGGCCGAGCCGAGGCATAGGCTGAAGAGGCTCCAGCCTCAGGGCGCAGTGTAGGAGGGGGCGCACAATTCATTCAGCTGTCATTCCTAATTGTGTTTGAAGCAGAAAGAAATAAGAAAAGGGGATACATAGCAGTAACTGCAAGCCAGATAACTAGATATTAAGGTGTTGGGGAGGTTTTGGGCCCTGTAGCCCTCTTAGTCTAATAGCAATCAGTGTGTGACAGCTGGGGTGGGAGGGATGGAGGGGCGCACTTTGGTGTCTCAGCCTTGGGCGCTGGAGGACCTTGTCCCAGCTCTGCTGATTGGAATACATTTCAATCCTGCGTTAAAATTCCTCTTAAGGCAGTGACCTCGTGTCATAACAACTCCACTTTTAGGGTGGGTTAGCTAAATGAATACATTTAGAATTTAAATATATAAAGGGTGAAACTGAACAGCCTAAAGGCATTTTTTTATATAGGCCAGCAAAGATTTATTATAAACCAAGCCTTTGGTGTCTGCCAAGCGCCAAGTCTGGACCATCTACTGTGCTCTTAATAGAATTCTCTAACGCGTGGCTCCATTGCCTGATGCTCTTAGATGCAGCTATGTATAATTCCCTGTTACTGAGTGTCAGGATAGGAATCTTTTTTGGTACCAATCCTACGGTTACATCATTCCAGCTTTAGACATGCAGTACCAAACAACTCGTGACTGCAGGATCTGGCACTTGCAATGTGTGAAGATCACAACATGAGGCTCATATCTTTTATTTTTTAACAAAGCACTATTTTCTGTTTTCTATTTGTCTAAATTGTTTTAAAGAAGAAATATAGGACCTGAAGTTTTCCTGTATTTATTAACTGGTTTAGCGAAGGTTACATAGAAAGGGTGAGGAATCAATAGTCCTTTTAAATAATACAGCTTGCCTGGCTGTTCTGATCAACTGCCTTTAATACTTTTAGCCGTAGACAGACCCCGAACAAGCATGCAGATCAGATGTTTGACTGAAGTATGACTGGATTTGCTGCATACTTGTGTTAGGTGTGTGATTCAGACACTACTGATGCATGAAAGATCAGCAGGACAGCCAGGCAATCTGCATTGTTTAAAATGTAATAAATATGGCAGCCTCCATATCCCCCTCACTTTAAGTGTCCTGTAACCGCCATTACTATTTTTCTATTGCAGTGCCTGCACCAGGGGCCCTTTTGTTCATCCTCCCCTTCCTCTCTCCATTGTACAGGCTGCTGAGCAGGATGTCTGTAAATAGCTTGTTACTATATGGTTCCCAGAAAGATATTCCACAGAAACGATCACTTAAATTGTGTTTGTAGCTGACGTACAGTAGATAAGGTAAATACCTGCAGCTGGAGCTGATAGAAGTCAAGGTGCTTACGCATATACAATCAGAGTTGCCTATAAAGATGAGCTGGGAGGGACAATGAGGCGGTACATAATAGAGTAGATTGCGGTGGTGGGTGGGAGGGGATAAGCAGGATGCAATTCAGCAGACAAATGCTCAGCCCCCACTTGCTCAATGTGAAATGTTCAGTATTTAAAGAAACTCTGCAACAAAATCTTCATCCTTATTTCTTCTATCCTATAAGTTCCTATACCTGTTCTAATGTGGTCTGGATTACTGCAGCCTTTTCTAGTTGCACTGTCTCTGTAATATATCTAATTTTATTTTCTTTGTCAAGCTTTGTCGACCCAGAGAGGAATGCACTGCCTCTGCTGTGATAAGGAGAAGTTATGCACGCCCCCTGCAGGCTCTGTGTGTGTGCTTTGTTTATCCCTCACAGACAGGTCTCTGCTCTCAATTGCAGCTTGTCTGAGAGGGGGGAGGGAGCTGCCCATGCTGAGAAACTGTGAGAATCCCTGACTGGAGTGCAGAAAATTCACTATGTAATAAAAACTTGTAGTATACTGTAACATGATATATACAGTATATATATATATATATATATATATATATATATACACATACATCACGTCCTGGTTAGCGGCCATGTCTTTTGTTTGTAAACATTGCCTAAAACTGGTGATTAAAAGCCAGGATCACGGCGGAAATGGCAAAGAGGGACCCAGGAGATCACAGTGACTCGATTGGTATGTTTTTTTATTGTACAAATCGGACAGTACAGATTCTTTTTAAAGTTTTCATACTACCAAAAAGTAAACACCCAACATTTTATACCCAATACCAGAATGAAAACAGTAAGAATATCTGTATATGGCTTCTGTGTGAAGCTTTGTAAACACGCTAAATGAAGCTCGGCTGAGGTGGCAGATAAAGATGGCTTCTGTGAGAATCTAGCATGTGTAGACGGGTGTAGCTGGAAATCATGGGGCCCCATAACAAAGTTTTGGTTGCCTCCCCCCTCCCCCCAAAAAGTTAAAAGACACATCCCCCCACACACACCAAACATAGGTAGCCCAGCCCCATCATTTAGACCTTCAATAATGATAGTTAGGGATACCCCCGGTATAGGTAGCCAAGGACTCCCCCACCAGTATAGGTAGCCAGAAGTAGCCCCCTCAGTATAGGGAGCTACTTGATCCCCCGTAAAGGTAGCTAGAACTATTGCCAGAAGGACCCCCATAAAGGTTGCCCCCTCGGTATAGGTAGCCAGAGGGATCCTAGTACAGGTGCATAGATAAGTAACTCCCCTCTCAGCTCCACAGACCATCTATCCTGTCCAGTTGTCCCCATCTCTATGATTAGAGCACCCTCTAAAGGGCACTGTAGTCATGTGTGCGGTCACTTACCCCCCCCACCCCCCTCCCCCTCGGCATAGAAACAGAATACATGGTTAGCCTGTGTCCATACAGCCTGACGACAGGGCCGGGCTGAGGCAGAGGCGAGAGAGGCTCTAGCCTCAGGGAACAGTGTAGGAGGGGGCGGACACAACTCATTCAGCTATCATTCCCCTATTGTGTTTGAAGCAGAGAGAAATAAAAAATGGTACATATGTGGATCAGTGTGTGCCGGCTGGGGTGGAGGGGATGGAGGGTGCACTTTGGTGTCTCAGCCTTGGGTGCTGGAAGACTTTGCCCCAGCTCTGCCTGGCGACATGGCTCATCCGTGTTTACTGGGCCTTGGCCTGTTGTGGCTTTCTTTCTAGCAAACAGTGGTCTTTGTTTATGAAGTTGCTTCTCATCCCATCCTACACACTTCTCCCCTCCCCCCAGTGAGCAGATTGGCAGTAATTACTCCTGGGGCTCTGGTGCTGGCTGTAAATGATAGCTTGCAATAGATGTAATTGAATGTAGGTCTCCTGTACTCCCTCCTCTGCATACACACAAACGATGCAGCCTAAGAAGGAAACACACATGCAAATCGTGTTCTGGGTTCCAATTACCAATTACACGAGTCCATCCAATTACTTAACCTGAACTATTATTCTCTGGGGTAAGGAAACATTTCAGTTTTTTGAGCCTTGGCATATTTTCTGGCCTCTGCCTGGTGATGCCAATTTTCTCACGTAGTACTTTGTTATTATTGTGGCGTTTCCTAAAAGACTTGTAACTTATAGCTACCAGTCTGTCTTCTGGATGTACCAATAAAGAGATGTGGCTGTTATCAACATCTGGTGTGTTGAGGACATTTGTACATTTTTCTGTGTTGCTATAGGGAATGCATTAGTATCCTTTGTGCATTATGCTGACTGACCTTTAACTTATGAAATAATGAACTGTATGTGTAGTACAGCTAAGAAATAGAACATTAATATCAAAGAAATAAGTCATATATTGTTTCCAGTACAGGAAGAGTTAAAGTACCACTGACCCAGTTCCCCTCTCTTCTTAAAGGGGCACTACAGCGAAAAACTGTAAAATTTAAAATATGTGCAAACATATACAAATTAGAAGTAACATTTTTCCAGAGTAAAATGAGCCATAAATTACTTTTCGTCTATGTTGCTGTCACTTACAGTAGGTAGTAGAAATCTGACAGAAATGACAGGTTTTTGACTAGTCCATCTCTTTATAGGGGGTTCTCAGAGATATATTTATTTTCAAAAGCTCTTAGTGAATGGCAGTTGCTCTGTCCAACTGCCAAAAAACTGTGTAGCGTGCAGGGAAGCTGGCCAGTATCATTGTTTAAATCCTTTTTAGGAATATCTTTATAAGGAATTAAAGCCTTGCTGAGAATTCCCTATGAAGAGATGGACTAGTCCAAAACCTGTCACTTCTGTCAGATTTCTACTACCTACTGTAAGTGACAGCATTATAGGAGAAAAGTAATTTATGGCTCATTTTACTCTGTAAAAAATGTACTCCTTATTTGTATATGTTTGCACATATTTTAAAATTTTACAGTTTTTCGCTGTAGTGCCCCTTTAAAGTTTTAATAGTGTTTTACTATTAGTGTTGTGACTAAGTCACAGCACCATCCTCCCCCTTCCAGTACCCCCTGTGGTTCCCATTCTGATCAGTCGTAGTCTTCGACTGAGCAGAACGTCGAATATGAGCGGGGAGGAAGTGGCAGTTTTTCCTCCCCGGGGCGCGTCCATAATTCCGCCCCCTCCACCTGTCGCTTTAGTTCCCCTTTATGTTTCACTGCACACAGCACACAGGGGAGCTGCGCTGTGTGCGGGCTTGTCATAATTGAGGTCGTATATCCTTCTGACCTTAATTAACAAAAGCCCGCACACAGAGCAGCTACCTTGCTCGCTGTGTGCAGTGAAACATTTACGGACCTAAAGCCACGAGTGGAGGGGGCGGAGTTAAGCACGCACAAAGAAGAGGAATAACTGTCACTTCCTCCCCGCTCATAATTGTTGCCAGAATGGGGGATGATGGTACTGTGTGCTGTGACAGTCACAGTACCAGTAATAATACAATTTTAAAAGTATTTAAGACCAGGTCAGGGGTACTTAAATAGAGATGGCCCGAACAGTTTGCCGGGAACGGGAACCGGCGAACTTCCGTGGTTCATGATCGCGGAGAACCGCAAACTTTTTCGGAAGTTCGATTCGCACCTATACTACATCATCAGGGTCAACTTTGACCCTCTACATCACAGTCAGCAGGCACATTGTAGCCAATCAGTCTACAATCCCTCCTGGAGGCCCCCCCCCCCACTTATAAAAGGCAGGCAGTATCAGGCATTGGACTCACTCGTGTGTCTGCAGTAATTAGAGAAGGGAGAGCTGCTGCAGAGAGAGATATAGGGAAAGCTTAGTTAGGCTCTTGTAGGCTTGTTAGCTTACTCCTTGCTAATTCTTATTGCTTAAAAAGCACCCCAAAACAGCTCTTTTGAGAGCTAATCTTGTTCTTGTGATCTATTTTTTTTATGTGTGACCCACTTGCATTATATACAGCCCTGTCAGTCAGTCGCAGCTGGCCCCTTGGTGGTAATTCCTACTGTGCCACTGCCAGGTCCAGCACATTCAGTGACTACCTGTGTGTGTGACAGGCAGCTGCACATTTGTAATCCCAATCACTGCACTTGTTCACTGTTTAGTGCACCTACCTACCTACCTACCTACCTACGTGAGCGCACACATTGTTAATATACCACCAGTCATTGCACCTGTTCACGGTACCTATGTGTGTGTGACAGCTGCACATTTGTAATACCAATCACAGCATACCCACCTGTTCAATGCACCTACCTACCTATGTGAGCGCACACATTTTTATATGCTACCACCAGTCGCTGCACCTGTTCACGGTACCTGTTTGTGTGACAGCTGCACATTTGTAATGCCAGTCACTGCATACCTGTTTACAGCACCTGTGTGACCGCACGCTGTTTTATATACCAGTCCGTGCATACCTGTTAACTGCACATGTGTAACCGCACATTGTTGTACCAGCAGTCACTGCAACCTGTTCACTGCACCTGCGTAACCACACATTGTTGTACTAGCAGTCACTGCAACCTGTTCACTGCACCTGTGTAACCGTACATTGTCTTAGTCAAGTCAGTGCATACCTTTCACTTCATCCCCCCCAATATGGACAAAACAAAAGGCAGAGCCAGAGACAGGCCACCTGGCAGGTCTGTTCGAGGTCACGCTGTCGTGATTTCGTGTGGCCCTCGACTAAAGTACAGTGTTCAGAAGAAGGCATTTGCCATCAACCCCAAATATTGTCAGGGCGTAGTTGACTATTTAACACAGAACACCTCATCTTTCTTAGCTTCCGCACGGAAGCGTGACATATCTTCCTCCTCCTGCTCTGATTCTGGCACCCCACTTAACACTCAGTCGGCCGCCACCACCAAAGTGCCTTCACCCCAGCGCTCAGCGGTGTGGAATTTTTTGTGTGTCTGCCTCAGATGAGAGCAATGCCATCTGTACTCTCTGCCACCGAAAATTGAGCCGTGGAAAGACCAAGACTCGCGTAGGGACAACTACCTTACGAAGGCACATGATTGCAAAGCACAAACTGCAATGGGATGACCACCTGAGGAAAAGCAGCACACAAAAGCAAAGCCACACATCGCAGAGGAAGATAGCCGCAATTATTTCTCAAAAAAGGCGATACCTAAACTGTACCGTGATGTTGAAAGGCAAGTGGTGACATCTCTGGCACACAGCGCTGGCCCAAGGGTCTATCTGACCACGGATGCCTGGTCTGCAAAGCACGCTCAGGCCTGCCCGAAGTCAGTGCCCACACACAGCATCTCTGCCTGCACGCCGTGTGACTGCCTGTCCCAAGACTAAGTCGGTCTCCACACAGCATCTCTGCCTGCAGGCTGCTTGACTGCCTTCTCCGCCACCACCAACAGGGTCCACCAGGACTCCAGGCGGATTCCTGAATTTTTAAGGCCGCTGCGCCGCTATAATGATTTTTCTGGTGCGTGGCCGTGTACATGCCTGCCTAATTTTTCTGGCTGCACTGCAGCTGCACCAACAAAACAAAAGATACGTACATGTATCAATTCCCCTTCGTGATCGTTACCTTGCCGCGGTGAAGGGGCTTGCATATCACAATGAAGCAATGAAGCAATGACCACCGGCTATATGAGTGTGTTGGGGTTGGGGGGCACACCTGAGAAGATAGATAATAAGGTCGTTGCTTCATTGTGGACAGACCAAATTCGATCAGCTGGACACTCAGTCACTGTTGTTCTGTCGTTCAGCTACCTCAGCCCGACCATATGGGCTTGAAAACCGCCATCGCCTGCACTCTGGCCATGGTGCGCACCAGTCCAGCACGGCCTTCACTAAAACACAAACAGCTGTTTGCGGTGCATTACACAGTGAGTTTAGTCTGTCAGTGTGAAGCAGTACACTAATTACACTACCTGATTGATGTATACATATGCAAGATGTTTCAAAGCACTTTAGGCCTCCAATTTAGCAATAAAATGTGATTTCTGCCCTTAAAACGCTGCTGTGCGTCAAATCCTGATTTTCCCGGGGAGTTTTGGCGTGTATCCCACTCTGCCATGCCCCCCCCTCCAGGTGTTAGACCCCTTAAAACATCTTTTCCATCACTTTTGTGGCCAGCATAAATGTTTCTAGTTTTCAAAGTTCTCCTCCCCATTGAAGTCTATTGCAGTTCGCGGAAGTTCGCATGTTCGCAAACTTTTGCGGACGTTCGCGTTCGCCACGTCTATACTTAAAGGGAACCTAAACTGAGAAAGATATTCGTTTTTCCTTTTAAAATAATACCAGTTGCCTGACTCTCCTGCTGATCCTGTGTCTCTAATACTTTTAGCCACAGCCCCTCAACGAGCATGCAGATCAGGTGCTCTGACTGAAATCAGACTGGATTAGCTGCATACTTGCTTCAGGTCTGTGATTCAGCCACTCTTGCAGACACAGAGATCAGCAGGATGCCAGGCAACTGGTATTGTTTAAAAGGAAACCTCCATATCCCTGTCAGTTTAGGTTCCCTTTAAAGAAACTTCAGTTGTTATCTATGCAAAAGAACTTCTCTGAGCTCCATGACCAAATTGTTCGTTGATTTCAAGAGCACTATACATCAAAAGCTATGTACACACGGACCAACCTGCAGACTGATTATCATCTGACTTTAGTCAGTTTGACGAGCAACTGATAACAGGCGATTTGCCCGATCCAACTGTCAGATCTATGTTGGTCTGATATCATGCAGTTGGTGCGTGTGTACAAGCTGTTTGAAAAACTTGTACTTGTTTTGAATGTGTAGTCCGTCATTCCTCTTGCATGAACACTATGTTAATTGAGTTAATTGTATAGCCATTTAGGGGTGTGGACATACACGTTGTGTGGTTTGTCATGTTGGTTGTGTGGTTTGTCATGTTGGTTGTGTGGTTGTGTGCATGTTGGACGTGTGTACGAGCCTAAAGCCCCATACACATGCTCAACAGCAGTCTTTTATGCAGCTCAATTATCAAACAACTTTTGTTGTGGAACTGTTGGATTGACGTCTTATCAGTCTTATCAGTTAACAATAGCAAACAACTTTTTTTAGTTTTAAAATGAAAGATAGGGGTGCTCAGATACCCCTTTTCAAAATCCGTATTAATCCGGATACCTAGATATCCGGATGCGGATCGAATATCCAAATCCGAACTTTCAGATATCCGCGTTCATGCTGATATCCGAACGCATTATCCAGGCTATCCGGGTGGATTCGGATATCCGGATAGAAAAACCGGAAGTGCTCTTTCAATTGCTTTAAAAAAGTTTTTAGGGTAAATGAGGCATGTAGCATCATTATTTTTAAAGGGGAACACTAATTGATGATGTGGGGACTTAAAATCCCCCCCCAAAAAAAATTGCTGTCAATTAACATTAGGCCTAGGTTCCAGACAGCGGTTGTGCAGCCCACATTGTGTCCAAAGTCCAAGCGCACAACTGGGAGATGACAGTTTTCAGCCAGGACACCTCCAAAAAATTACGCAGCAATTGTGTTTTGGGTTAAATATAGGTGGTATCAGTGGCCTGTGGCACCCTGGCCTGGCGGTGGGAGCTGCATAGGCAGCAGGAGCAGGGCAATGTAGCAGCAGCAGGTGTAATGTGTGCCAGGAGCATGCCGGACGTGACACGTGGCAAGTGCCACGTGGCACGTGCCAAGTGCCACGTGACACGTGCCACATGACACGTGGCAAGTGCCAAGTGACAGTCAGACAGCAGAGACGAAGACACTAGTGTACCCTAACTGTCACACTGGCACTGCTCACAGCACAGCAGTTCTGTAGAAAGCTAACACAGTAGTACTACTACTACTCTTAACAACTACTAGCACTGACTGCAGTACTACAGTACTAACTACACAATAACACAGTAATCCTATCCCCTAATCCCTAACCTATACCTAAGGCTAATAGCTGGCCAGCAGGCAGCAGCTGGCCTGGTCTGTGCACAGCACACACACAGACACATAGCAGCTGCCTGCAGCACACACTCTGACTGTCATACAATGACATCATTCAAGCTAATTAACGATTTAACAATAGTGTAGTGATAGTAGTGAAGGGGTTAATCACTGAACAGCTTATCACTGTGTACAGCCCTTGCTAGGCCCAGCAGCACTGGAGCACACACTCTGACTGCACACTATGACATCAATCAAGCTAATTAACGATTTAACAATAGTGTAGTGATAGTGAAGGGGTTAATCAATGAACAGCTTTAGGTTTATAACTGTGTACAGCCCTTGCTAGGCCACCAGCACTGGAGCATGTCTCTCAGTGAGTATTCAGCAAGCTAAGACAATATGTCTCATCATGGCAGCCCTCCTTATTATACAGGGGGGCTGGCCAGTGTTCCTTTCTGTGATTGGGTGCCAGGGTTTAGGCTGGGAGCCCTCTGATTGGCTCAATGAGGTCAGGTGGGGCTGGCCAGGGTTTCCCTTTGTGATTGGTTGCTAGGGCTTCTGCTGGGAGCCCTCTGATTTGCTCCAGGACGTCATCTTCTTAGTTACAGTATTTCGGATCTGGATATCCGCAATATCCGCGGATATCTGCGTTATGTGGCCAAATATCCGCAGATAGCTATCCGGATTTGGGCCCAGTATCCGGTCGGATAGCGTAAAAAAGTTCGGATATCCAGTTTACACAGATATCCGGAATCCGGATGAGCATCCCTGATGAAAGAGGGTGGTCAATCACCTTCTCCAAGGAATACAAGCAACTACTGCAAACTACTGCAAAAAGAGCATCTATTCAGACACAAGACAACGTGTTTTACAGTATAAATGCTTCTTCAGGTCAAATATAATATAATTAGACAAATACACATCTATAAAAAAAAATTAAAACTTACTGTATACTCACTTTGTCTTGCACTTGGCTACACTCAAACTACACCCCCCTAAATGTCCCCCATACAACCCTCTTCTACTTCCACAAACTCTGTTCACATTATTTATCTTTTACAGCCCCCTGAATATGTACCATTTTCAGAAGATTCAACACTGCCCTGCCACTCACACCATACATTTCCCTGCTCCCCATACCAGAGCACCAGAGTATGCATTATTTACATCCCTCCCCTCCCCCCCCCCTTCCAGATGCTCCCATTAAATGCATTGTGAACTCCTCCTCTTGCTAAGGCCCACATAAACTGTTTGTATTCACTTATGCTATACACACAAATGCCATCTTCCAAAAGTATTGATTTTAAAATCTGTCCAAAAGAATGTAAATTGTTTAAATGATATACGGTAAATGAAATAACATGAAATAACATTTTATCCCATATCCCATAACATAACCACATTTGTGGTTGAAAGCAGTCACAGTTTTTTTGAAAATTCTTAACTTGTCAGTTTTGAGTTTACATAGATGCAAACATTTAGTTAATCAAAAGGAACTCTTGCACAGCACACAATGAAGAGTCTTTATTCCATATATAGTTGCTGAAGAAATTCACTGCTCTGTGTCCCTGTGCTTGTTTAGCTAGATCAAAGTGTCTAATTAGTTCTTATCAGCAGCTGTGAATAGACTGCATGAGCTCTGCCAAGACAGGTCAGTAAACACTGGAGCTTAACCCTTTTGTTGCTCCCTACAAAGTGAAGCCAATTTCTAAACTTCCCTGTTATTAAGAAATTCCCTAAATTGTAATAAATAAATGTTTATGTTCATAAATGTTATCATGCTGTGGCTAATCTTTTAGGACTGAGGAAACTCTGAGTTTAGTTCTACTTTAAGTTACCCTTGAATTCACACTATGCAACCTTCTAGGGTCCCACCTACACAACACCTCTTTCCCTAGCCTTGGAACGTCATTCTATGGCTCACTAAAGGCTAGAAACACTGGACAGAACACAGTACAACATTGTATCTAAGGTGTCTATTCCGTATTTATAATATATTTGCCCCAGATGTAATAGAACTGGTTATAACTTTCTCCACCTTACTGCCAGTGCCCATTGCCAAAGACAAGAATGATGGGGGGGGGGGGGGGCTATGTGCTCCCTTGTTCCTCTTGTACTCATTCCCTGAGCATGTCACTGCACCAAAATCACTCAGCATTAGAAAAGAAGCCAAGCTGGATATGAGTGGTTTCAACAGAGCATCTGTTCAGTGTACTGCTGAGGAATGTGACCATACTGTTCCTATCAAAATGAGCTTCATTGTTCTTAGCACTGAGTGCACAGCTTGCAGGAAATAAGCACAGTGCCCGCCGCTTAGTACAGTGTATAAATGTTAGTGGGAACATAGCGGGAGCCAGCTGTGTGCCACAACAGCTACACGTGTCTGGGTGAGCTAAACCATTTTCCATAAACAGGGCTGGCGCTGCCATTCACCCGACTGCTACAGGGGCCCTGTGCTGCTGGACCCGGCAAAGTAGCTGCAGATAAATAACTCACCCATCCCTGCGCTGCTCCATCCGAGCTGTCTTCAGCCACACTGCCTGCCTCTTCTCTATGAACTAACGCATTTTACACATACCACGCGCTGGATGGAGAAGAGGCAGGCAGCGTGGCTGGAGACAGCATGGGCGGTGAAGTGCCGGGACAGGTGAGTTACTCATCTGCAGCTACATGTGCAGAGGTCGGGGGAGCAGCGCAAGAGACAACTTGGTGAGGTCCAGCATCACAGGGCCACTGCAGCGGTCAGGGAAAGACCATGGGGGGAGGGGGGGGAGGGAGAAGCACTCTGTAATTGAAAAAGTATCAAAAGTAGGTGAAAAAGACAGCTAGGAGAAAACTCAGGAGAAAAACTAAATTGAAAGTGGGCCAGTGTGCAGGGTCCGGATTTGTACTTTCCAGTGCCCTAGGCCCCTCCCCCCCCCTCCGACACCACAAAAAAACATTCTGTCCAACACTCTGACTAGCGATCATTGGTTTGAATGGGCTCATTTCAGTTGTGCTGCTCTGCCCCCCATTCAGCCAAGAATCAGAGGATGCTGTCTGCTCAATAATTCCAGCAATTTGCGTTTCTAACCCAATAGTGTTCTGGGCATGCATACTTGAGAAATGACGCTGATGTATGTACTTGTCAAGAATGCATAACACTATACTGGCCTTGGTTGCTATGCACATCTGGGCAGGAGCAGAAAACTTGCGCAAGTCGCAAGTGGCCAGAGCATGCGCTGCTTCTTTGTCCTCTGTGCGACTCGCTGCAGTCAGAGCCACAAACAGGTGACAGGACAGCTCAATGGAGAGAAGCCCATCCACAACACAGAACAAGTATGTAGCAAACATCCTCTCAATACCCACTTTGGATGTTTGGTTGTAATTAGAGCGGACCTGAACTCAGAACTTCCTCTCTGCTTCAAAAGATACACAATAACATAATAACCTTTAAAAAAACAAACATTTCTTTGTTACAGCTGATACAAATCCTGCAATAAATCGGCAGTGTCTACTTCCTGCTTTCATGGAAGCAGACATATTGTTAATATCCTGTGCTTTCAAATGAACTTAGATTTTGTGGCAGTCAGGGGACACAGGAGAGAGATCAGATTAGACACAGATGAGGGGGAATTACACAGGCTCTCTAAAAACATACAAGGTGGATTTTTCCGTTTTCCTTCTGTCCTATGCAAGAGTTAAGCTCCACTTTAAAGCATCTGAATGATATTTATTTATATTTGCTGAAAAATCTATGTATCTCTTTTGAATGTTGAAAGTACATATGGTGGTGTGCTCTAACATATTGGCAGTATACAGGAACAAAGTCTGAAGAAGGCTTATTCGCAGAAAGATTACTTTTTTTTCTTTTAAACCAATAAATGGTATCCTGATTCCTAACTCTCTGCTTTCACTGATGGCTAAGATAGTACAATGCTCTACTGCTACAGGAAAGGAGCAGGATGCCAAACCATACACACTAGCATAGAGGTAGCAGTGCTGGTCGTAATGGAAAAATCTACGCTTACGAATCATTACACGTAATTTTACGATATTGCGCATTACGCAATTACGGTTACGGCGTAGGAAATTATCTACAGTCCATCACTGTAATTACGCGTTAACTTACGCAGTTACGTGTAAGGATACCGTAATGTAGGCGCTTACGCTACGATGTTACGCGTAGTGCCGTAATACCCATTAATACCCATTAATGCGTACTTTTTAACGCATACGGACAATGTGTACGCAATAGCCGTCAATGTGACAGCTATTGCATACACATCATTCGTATGCGTCAAAACGTACGCTTATATACTGAAGGGCGGGAGAAGATACTATTGGTTGCTTAGGATGTTGACTGATTGGCTACTCTTAGAAAAGGGGAGTTGTACGTTAGTAATTAAACATAAAATTACGCGTAAGTAATCGTAAAAATTACGCATACCTAGCAATTGCGGTAGACAACGTAATTACGATACCGCTTTATGGCTTACGCATAAATAATTACGCGTAAGACCGTAAGTTACGCGTATCGCTTACGCGTAATTTTGCATTGAATTACGATGCGTAATTACGCTCATGCGTAATTTCGGCCCAGCACTGAGAAGTAGTAACAGATCAGGTGACAGTGACAGTCTAGCAATGAAAGGAAAGCAATTTTTATTCCTGCAGTTCTCATAGATGGTAGGAACTGAAGGACAGAAAATGAGTCAGGAAAGAGTTAACTGAGACCACTGCTGGCTAGGAAGAAAAAAAACCTAAAGCCATAAATTTAGGTAGACTAGAGATAAGAAAGTGTAATTTACAGCTGCTGGGGTCAGTGTCACAGCTGTAAAGGAGAAAGTGAAGAAACTAGGAGAGCTCACTGATGTCTGTGAATGCCTGCATTAAAACTCAGCGGAACTTAGTTCTATCTGCTTTGTAATGTAAATCCCTGGTATTTCTCACATCAACTTGTATGTCCATCATACAGAGGAATGGATCATCAGGTGAGGTGACAGAAGATGTTGATTGTCATAACACACCAGGAATTGTGAGAGAGAGACTGCTGGAATTGGGGAACTCTGGAATTCAGCTATTAGAGCAGAGCAAGGCGCTGGCTGGCTGCTCTGCGGGACAAGAAGAGGTGATTAACTTTGACATATGACCTCTTCTCTCTCCAAGTCATGCCACCCTTCCTATCTTATCTGATTTTACTTCCCTAGGCCATGGCCTTTGTGGCCTTCCCAGAAATTCGGCCCTGCCAGTGTGCAGGGGTGCAGCTAGGCCCAAGCAAAGCAAGCAGCAGCTTGGGGCCTCACCCACATCAGGCGCCTCCCATGCTGCCAGAGCTGCCATGGCTATGACTTGTATGGCCTCCCTGCTACTCACAGAGTTCAGATCAGAGGCAGGGGAGAGCAGTGCAGTGACCATGGAGTACACGTCTGATGCAGAATTGAGGTCATTGATCATTTCTTGCATTAGTAGTATGCCACACAGTTACTGCAGGCTGCTCTCCTGTCTTTGGGTCACCGCTGGTCTGCAAGTCTGTGAGTGTTGGCGATAGGGAGGCAGCAGGGAGCTGCATACCCCCACTGACACCAATGGCTGTGAGGGTAAGGGGGTACCTTTGGCTTCCTATACAGGGGGTCGCAATCTTTACTGGGGGATACTTGGCTGCCTATACTGGAGGTGGCTATCTATACTGGGGGGAATATCCTGTTTACCTATACTGCAGGGGGGCGTGCACCTTCGGCCTCCTATCTATACTGGTTAACTACCCTTTTTTTGTGGGGTGGGGCACCTTTGGCTACCTATTAATACAGGAAAAGGGGCTATGACTGAGATGTGTGTGTGTGGGGTGTGGGGGGGGATAGGAGTGAGGTACCGCTTTGGGCCTCAAAAACCTTAGCAGAACCCCTGCCAATGTGTTATAATATGGCCTTAATCCATAATGCAATATACTTTCAGCATTTTCCCTTCAGTTTTAAACCAATTTTATAATATTGCCACAGACATAATTTCCAGTTTGTACAGTACAAGCTGTTAGTTTGTACTTCTAGTAATAATAAACTAGCTACAATGGGGTTGAATCACTAAACCGTGCTATGACAAACAGCATGCCTTATCAGAGATAGCACGCCTTATCAGCGATAACATGCCTTATCAAAGTTAACATGCCTTATCAGAGTAGCATAGCAAACGCTATAAACGTATGCTTGCAAATTGGCAATGGCACTCGTCCTGCCCTGAGGCCCTGCGGGTTCGTAGCGCTTGCTATACTACTCTGATAAGGCATGTTATCTCTGTAAGGCGTGTTACCTTTGATAAGGTGTGTTATCTCTGATAAGGAGTGCTATCTCTGATAAGGCGTGTTATCTCTGATAAGGCCTGCAATTTGTCATAGCACGGTTTAGTAATTCAACCCCAATGTGTGCTATTTCATTTTGACAATTTGCTACTTAAATAAAGCAAACCTGTGAAATGTGTGGGGGGTGGGGGTTTCGGGGGGGGGGATCTATGTGTGGGCTAGTAGAGCAAACTTATATGCATATAGTTAAGTGGTCTTACATGTGCAAACATAGGGACTGGTAAAGTGTGTGGATAAAAGGTGTGAGGATAAAAAAAAACAAAAAAAAAAAAACCATCTCCACTCACTACTAACTTTTGCAATACCAGACTTCTGTTGATACAGACAGAGGTATGCATTTTTTGTGCAAATGAATGCAGCTTTAAAATAAACCAGTGGAATCCCACCTTGGCTTCATTCAATTGTTCCATTTTTAAGCTGGTCACATTTGCATAAAATTAGCATAAATTTGCATCAACTTAAGCTAGCCATACACTTATCAATGTTAGATTGTCCTTTAGGTTCTATTCTGAAATCAAAACGAGGGTGGATCGAATAAATGTTTGGTTGTTTGATCGATGAAACATGATCAATATAAAAAATGTTGTTGATTGAATAGGATGGAAGTTTTTAGTCGATCACATAGAAATTGGCTTCATTTTTTCTGCTTTCAAATGACAGTAGATTGAATTACTGTTTCTGATTATGCACTTTGACATTGATCTCATTGCAAATTTCAGTGATCTAAACATATATTCAATCAAGAATAAGGTTGAAATCTACCCGATATCGCTGCCAGTGTGAGAGGCTTTGATCGATTTCTTTTTAAACGATATAAAATGTTTTGATTATTGATCACTCAATAAACTGGATGAGTGTATGGCTAGCTTATATTCCATTATCTCATAGTCAATCCCCATTAAGGTGGTTTGAAAGTCAGCATTTCTACTTTGCTCTAAAAAAATTCCTTACAGCTTTAAAGCTACTATCCCAGAAAAAAAAATTCTAGCAGAACATCACTGAAATGGTTAAACAAAGCACGTTGTCCTGTTATTCAGCTTCAAATCCGCATCCAGACTGGAGATAACAGTATCTTTGTTTACATTCCAATGTTATTACATTATGTGTAAACACAGTGTAACAACTGAAAAGAGCTCTCTGTGAAGCTGTCTCTGCTTCAGGCACACACACAGTTCAGAACAGCTCAATAGAAGATTTTAATATATTTTATAAAAAGCAGTTGGAATAAAATGCAAAGGCAGCTTTCAGAACAAGAAAAACTACACTTTGGAAACTTGTAATTTGTAGACAGACAATATTACTTGTGCACAAAAGCAAATATAACTGTATGAGTAATAAAAAGTAGGAAACACATATTTATTGAATGTTGTGTGAGAGTTTCAGACCATTTTAACTAGATGAGCAAACAAAAGCCATATATATATATATATATATATATATATATATATATATATATATATATTTACTGATTTCCAAGACAACAGTGACACCTACTGGCTATACAGGAAAGTCTTCAGTAAGAGAGGAGAATTCTAATCCACAGCCTGCTGCTAATTTGGATCAAATATAACTAGCAGGATAAGTGATTAGTAAATGTTGCCTATGGGGTTAGTCTCCTCATAATTATTGTTTGAAACATAAACAATAGAGAGTTAAGTGACTGCCTATAGGCGTGTAAACACTTGTAATTTAGGTTGCCTGTAGCTACTATTCAAGATTATTGTAGGCAACGTGTATACAGTTTTCCAAAGATACCCAAAATTGGCCCTGATGCATAATAAATATCTCACCTAAATAGGGTTGTCATTTTTTCAGGAAAAAAACAACAACTGCAAGGTAACAAAACTATGAGCATCCGCAGCATGGCCATATTTATCCCTGTAGCATAGGACTGTTATTTGTGACAAAGGTATGGTGGCACAAGGGCTGTCAGAAGTCAGAACATGCCAGGCTTACAGTTCTCACAATGTAGGAATGTTTCATATAGAAAAATATAGCAGCACTGCAGATATCTGACCATGCTGTTAACCATAGTTCTCTGAGCTATGATGTTATTATGGTAGAGATAGTCTTCTGATACTTATCTACTGTCATGGCTTTCTCATCCTATCCTTACCTGATCTATCTCAGCAGGCCTAACACAAACCTTGCTACCAGACCTCTCCCCCAACACAATGTCCTCTGGCTAACATTAACCTTATTTTTTGATCCATCCCCAACACTAACTTCCTCTCATGTTCTCTGCCCAACACTAACCCTATCCCTTGACCTAGCTCCAAATGTAACCACCTCCCATGTCCTCTGTCTAACACTAACAGCACCCCCTGGTCCTACCACTACTGTAATCTCCTTTCTTGTCCTCTGTCTAACACTAACATAACCCCCTGGCTGACCCTACCCCTACAGTTACCTCTTTCCATATCCTTTGCTTAAAACTCATTTTATACCCTGACCTATCTCCCAAAGTACTGCCCTGATGGGGGCCCTGCCTGACCTCATTACATTCTCTGCTTAACATTGACTTTATCCCATGACCTATCCCCTACAGCAGGGGTGCCCATTAGGTAGATCGCGATCTTCTTGGTAGATCCTGACCCCACTACATTTTCTATTCTGTATATACAAGCGTGCTCCTAAAATTGTACATAGGTAGATCATTTTGACTTGCTAATTTTTTAAAGTAGCTCACAAGCTGAAAAACTGTGGGCACCTCTGCCCTACAGTAACCTCCTCCAATGTCCTCCCCCACCTCAAACATTAACCCTTGGCCCACCCTTAACTGAAGGCTTCTCTATTGTCCTCTACCTAAAACAACCTTCAACCCCTGACACATCCCAAACAATAACCATCTCCCCTGTTTTCTGCTTAATATTTACTTTATCCCCCTTTGTTCTTCTTTGCCTAACACAAACGTAAACCTTGACCCATCCCCAACAGTAACCTTCTCCACTGACTTTTGCCTAACATTAACTTTAACCCCTGACTTAACCCAAACAATAACCCACTCTCCATCTTCTATCTACAACAACATCAACACTTCAGCAGTAACCTTGCCTGTCCTCTATCGAAAACTATGTAAATACTAATATCATGATTTACTGTAAGTGTACCAAGTGCTAAGGCTACATACTGTGGACACTTACAAGTCCATGAAGCCATGACTGCAGGTTTTTGAGAGTTGAGTTTCACACCTGTCTGCAGGTCCACCCCACTCTTGCTCCATGTCTGCACTGTCACAGGACAGCATGAGGTGGTGTGGCTGGATTCCAGTCAGCTTTGCAGAATCACTGGACTCCAGGTGAACTATGTTACTGCCTTCATAAATCTACTGTATATATATCTATAGTATTTGGGCAGCACGGTGGCGCTGTGGTTAGCGCTCTTGCCTTGCAACGCTGGGTCCCTGGTTTAAATCGAAGCCAGGTCAACATGAGCAAGGAGTTTGTATGTTCTCCCTGTGTCTGTGTGGGTTTCCTCTGGGTACTCTGGTTTCCTCCCACATCCCAAAAGCATACAGATAAGTTAATTGACTTCCACTTAAATTGGCCCTAGACTACGATGCATACACTACATGATACATACATAGACATATGACAATGATAGGGACTAGATTGTGAGCCCCTCTGAGGGACAGTTAGTGACATGTCAATATACTCTGTACAGCGCTGCGTAATACAGTGTGTCAGCGATATATAAATACTACATAATAATAATATTGCTCCATATTGGTGCA
The DNA here is from genome assembly GCF_040937935.1 of Hyperolius riggenbachi. NCBI lineage: Eukaryota > Metazoa > Chordata > Amphibia > Anura > Hyperoliidae > Hyperolius > Hyperolius riggenbachi. The sequence goes on from NC_090654.1 coordinate 94,589,218, forward strand.
TAACCCTGCCCTCCCAGTTATATTATAGATTAGGCTGTTTAGCTATACAGAATTCTCTTCCCACAGCATTCTGGGAGACCAGGTATTTGTTCTCTTGCCTTTGGAACAAGGAGTAAACAAATATTCCACAGATATGAACCTGACAGCACTAAATATGTCGCCAGTACATTTTGAAATGTAAATTAGGGTAGGAAAGGAGGAAAGAATGGTTCAGGCTGTTGTGAAGTTAGCAGATATTAGTCCATCAGAATCTCTGAACAATTGTAGTCGTGTTTTTTTTTTTTTTACAAACATATTTACGCATAATTCATTTAAATAATGTTAATGAAATGCAAATAAAAAACTGTGACTCAAGATGATTAGCCTGGCACTAAACTGTTGGTTTCTACTTTGGTGGAGGGATTTTTGGTCTAGTTGTTACAAAAATAAATAAAATATAGGCCTATTTTATAAATTCTTTCTTTACTTTTGTTGAATTCGTTCCTTTTGACTTCCTTTTGACAGTATACATGCAACTTTTGCTTATCTATGAGGATGCAAGCTGTTACTTTATGTGTATTCTAGATACAAAATATTTGATAAAACATTAAATTAAAAAAAAATTAAATTAAAGCACAGCTAAACCCTGGCAACAAGATTACAAGCAGGATTCCCTTAACAGCGTTTAACACTAAACCAGGTCCCACCTGCAAAATAATTATCATTAGTATTTTATTTTTTTCTAGAGCTGCCTAGGTAGGTCCTGGATCGAGTCTAGGGGCCTGGTGGATCCTACTCCCCACCAAATCTTACTAAAAAAGCCAGGTGACCATCAGCAGTGGGCAAAAACTGCTATTTTGCCTAGGGCTGCATACCATCTGAATCCATTCTGATTTTTCTGGGCAATGTGCTAAAAGCCTTTGTATAGTTATGCTCATTCGGATTCTGCGGTATTGAAATTTCCACATTTTATTTCCATCGGAAATTGGAATTCCATGGAAATCCAATTTATCACAACTTTGGCAATTTTTGCCCAGTCACAGAACTCGGAACCATTGGACCAATCAGAGAGTGTAGGATTCTCCAATCCATCAATGCAACAATCTTCTGTAAACAGGTCGGGAGGATGGTCAGAAATGCCCATTTCCGATTCTGTGGAAATTCCGATATCTGCCCATGCCTATTTCCGTTTTTCCGATTTTCATTTCCTGTTTTTCCAATTTTCCAATTTTGCATTTTCCCATTTTTTTCATTGTTTGTATTATCTAATGCAAAAAATTACTAAAAACATACTTCTCGAAAATTGGAAATCAGAAAAACAGAAAATCAGAAATCAGGAAAATGGAAAACCCCAAAAAATAGAAATTGGTGGAAATCCAAATGTACGTGGAAACGGAAATGGGCATTTCCGCCCATCCCGACCTGTTTACAGAAGATTGCTGCAGTGATAGCATCTTCTGCCAGCCTCGTGGTCCTTCTCCCCATTCACTTGTAACAGAACACACACTCATTCTAATACAAGAGAATAAGAAGTGAGAATATAATCGAGCTGGGCACAAACCAGTGTCACTGCAGCAGACCCCTGGGCCCATTTGCAATTAACTTTTTCTCTTTAGTTTTCTCCAAGTTGATATTTGTACACCTTGTCAATAAAATGCTTTTAAAGCCACCAGCAAGCAAGAAAATACAATGAATAAATTTGACTATACTTTTCCACCTAGTTTTGGTATTTTTGCAATCACCGAGTGCTGAAAAGTTATTGTAAACAGAAGATTAAAATTTATCTCCTAGGAGAAAACTTAGGTGAAAAACTGTATTGTATATGGGCCCGGCTGTCTCCCACCTGCTACCCCCAGTAAAATAAAACTATTTTCACATTTAATGATAATATTTGTGCAGGTGATATTTGTCCTAGTGTTAATAGGCGTCAAGGTTTAGCTGGGCCTTATAGAACAATAATTCTAATGTTCTCATCATTGTTACTGAAAGAAAACTAAAAATGTATCTTTCTCATTTTATTTTTACAGAAAGAAAACCTGCTTGTGGAATGTGCTATTCCAAAACGTCATAGTCTTCCTCTCTTAGCTTAGCAGATAATCTATCTGTTCCAGACCCACTTTACCAATGAGAGACTCAAACATGTTGCATTCAGAGGGCAGTGCCTTACTGAAGGCTGTCTGGCAGGGCAAATTCAGACTGACTCGCCTCTTGCTGGAAGGAGGGGCTTATATCAATGAAGGCAATGCCCAAGGGGAAACCCCTTTAATGGCAGCCTGCTTAGCCAAATATGATGATCCCCTAAACAAGTCTCGGATGGTAAAATACCTCCTGGAGAATGGGGCTGACCCAAACATGCCGGACAAGATGGGTAAGACAGCTTTAATGCACGCTTGCTGTAATCACACTGGGGCAAGCATAGTGACTGTGCTGCTTGAACATGGCTCAGATCCAAGTATGAAGGACTATTCAGGCACATCTGCGCTCATGTACGCGCTTAATAAAGGTGACCGTGAAACCTTAAGGGTGCTCTTGGATGCCTGCAAGGCTAGAGGGAAAGAGGTCATCATTATAACCACAGACACCTCTCCTTCTGGCACCAAAAAAACAAAGCAGTATCTCAACTCACCTCCCTCACCTGGTGTTGATGAAAAACAGTCACCATCAGTATGCATGTCACCTTCTGATATTGAAGTAAAAACATCATTATCCCCTGCCAGTGAAAAGGAAGAAGCCCGAGACGTTTTCAACTTTAACATGGGCAGCAGGCTTACTTGTCCCACTTCCAGCAAATTAGAAATAAAAACTTCTGACCACATACCAACAAAAGGTAGGATGATTAACAAGAAACAATTGAAAAGACTCAACTCTGAACCTTGGGGTCTGGTGGCCCCATCTGTTTTGGCTGCATCTCAGCTTACTGTACCTCATGAAAAACCCTCAGCAGAAGAGTCTGAAGAGAAGATAATTGCAGAAATAAATAACCTATCTATTAACAAGAGACCTTTGCTTTCTAGGCGTCATAGTATAGAGGGTCAAGACCCATCTTGTTTTAAGACTGGTGAACAATCTTCTGAGGAAGATGGTTTGGGCCCAGACTCTTCATGGGCTGACAGAGTTCATCTAAGCCACCTACACCAGCCGCTGTCAAGGCGCAACACAGCACCTGAGACTCAGGAAACATCTAATGCCACCTTGGCTGCAACTATTGGGACTAATTTACGTGGAGTTCCTCATCACAAACTAACACGTATGGACCACTATGAATCAGATTCTCATCTATGCCCGGATTCTATTCCAGGTTCTCCAGACTCTGGGCGTGTGTCATTGGAGAGAAGGAAGTACAATGCTTCTCCATTAACACTTTTCACTAGTTCTTCTCGAGAATCATTAGAGAGTATTCCCAGCGCTGTTTCACCAATGTCTGTTCGTCGAAGGGCCCCAGGACTTCTGGAAAGACGAGGATCTGGTACTCTTCTTTTGGATCATATATCTCATACCCGACCAGGTTTTTTGCCACCACTAAATGTCAACCTCAACCCTCCAATTCCTGACATCCGCGCTAACGGCAAAGCTCCTTCACCAGTGCACGGCAGCCAGAAAACATTGATTCCTGTGGCCCCAAGTTCTCCAAAACACTTCGATGCCAAAGCCAAGAAAAAACTCATAAGAAGGCATTCTATGCAAACAGAACAGATCAAACAGCTTGCCAGTTTCCAGAATTTGTTCACTCAAAATGAATCCTCCAATTAGTGTTATGAAATAAAATAAAAAAGATTTAACTTGTAACATTCACCAATATGTATGCAAAATCTTTTAGACATAGTAGATCTTAAAATATTGAAAATAATTCCTTACAGTGACTTCAGAAAACATGACGGCCAAACACAGGATGACATTTAAATAATTCTAAAAATCAACTTTTTCAACAAGTTTGACTTTGCATATATATATGTGAATGTTATCAGTAGAACTTCAATACCAAGCAATCGTAAAGTTAATGTGTAGTTGTTAAAAATATTACTGTGCTAGACTAAAATTGAGATATTCAAGAATGCTGTTCCTCTTCCTTGACTTTAAGACCAATATAAGGGTTTATAACACAACATTAAGAAGACAGGTCTAAAGATTAATATTATCACATTTATGTAAAAAGAAACTAGACAAAAAAAATCTAGACAGCACAACGTGGAGGAAAAACAATAACATAATTGTGAAGACAATTTTTTTGGTTTGTTAGAAATAACTGGGGTACTGCAATCCCTTGTGATGTTTGGAATTTAGTAATGACAATTACATTTTAAAGGATAAGTTTATGTTTGCTTTATGCTATACTATAGTCTAACCAACATTTATAAACAATAGCACATGTGTTTGGTGGATCATTTTTATTATATCTCCACTGCCTGCAGTCCACAGCCTTTTTTTGTAAAGAATTCAGATTGTACAATTTCCCTCCTAGTTAGCAATGTCATCAGGTTGCCCTGTAACTGCCCTGCCCCATTTATGTTTAATAACATAGATTATTGATAGAAGCTAATATGTAGCTTATTTTCAGACTGCACCTATGAAATGCAGACTGCACCTATGAAATGAGAGAACACAGGAGGTGCAGTGGGGCTGAATAGACTGCAGCAGCATCAATGCTTTATTGGTGGCTGAGAATAAAGCAATGGAGACTATTACTGCACTCACTCAAAAGAGAGACACAGGCTTTGATGATGTCAGCAAGGGATGGAATTGACTTTTGCCTGTGTGGCTGGCTGTGTGGACATGGCTGACTTTGAGGAGAACACTGGGGCTACCAACTGTGCATTAAGCAGACAGGTAAATATATAAAAATGTGGAACAGTGTTCATTTACATGTGTGATATCAACGAGACTAGCCTTTAGATGCGATCTTTAGTGAACATTTGTATTTTTGATCAGATCATTCAATTTGAATTGTATATACAGAAAAGCTGATGAGCCCAATCAATCCTAATTTATAGTGATGAGCACAAATTTGGCATTATCGGAATTTTGCATCGGAATTCGCAATGTGAAATTTTGGGAATAATCATATTTATTTTTATTTGTTAATGTAATTTCACAATTTTCACAATTATCGAATCATTTTGTGCCGATTTAGTGGTTATTAGCAAAGCCCTCATACATGCTATCATCACCACAACTGCTATACTGCTGTACTGCTATGCATATTAACCACTTGAGGAATGCAGTGTTAAACCCCCCTAAAGACCAGGCCTTTTTATTGTTAATTGGCCACTGCAGCTTTAAGGCCAAGCTGCAGGGCTGCACAACACAGCACACAAGTGACCCCCCCCCTCTTTTCTCCCCACCAACAGAGCTCTCTGTTGGTGGAGTCTGATCGCTCCACAGTTGTATAGTTTATTTTTTTTAATAAATATTTATTTTATTTATTTTTAATAAATGTTGCTTTTTTTTTTAATTTTTCCTCCCCTGCTCCCTCCTTCCCTTCCCCTGCCAGCCAATCAGGGTGATCAGCTGTCATAGGCTTCAGCCTATGATAGCCGATCACTCCCCAGTCTCAGGAGGGGACAGCCGTGTCACACTGCGCGCGATCTAATTGGCGTTAGGCGGTCCTGGGGCTGCCTTCGTGACCATGCCCATTGGCATGGGGCAGTGTTTAAGTAGTTAAGGAGAATAGTGGGAACAAGACAAAAAAGAAAAAAAAAGATGTTTTCAAAAGGACCTTGTAGTTTTTGAGAAAATCTATTTTAAAACTTCAAAGAAAAATGGTTTTTAAACTGTCATTTTTCTGAGTTTAAAAACCATTTTTCCTTTGCATTTTTAAAATCGATTTTTTCAAAACCAACAAGGTCTTTTTGACTTGTTCCAACTTCCCACTATTCTTCTTAACATGCGATTAACCGCTAAAATCGACAAGAAAATATGCAAAAGTTATGCAAAATTATGAATGGACTGTACGAAATCAAATGAATGTTCAAATCGTAATTATGTATTATGGCCGTAGTTGCGAAACTGTATGCAAAATTTCAGGTAATTGTAATCAGCTGATTACGATCATCACTACTGATTTATCATGTTATTGATCGTTTCCTTGAAGGGAACCTAAACTGAGAGGGTTATGGATGTTTCCTTTTAAACAATACCAGTTGCTTGGCAGCCCTGTTGATCTCTATAGCTGATGTAGTGGCTGAATCACACACCTGAAACAAGCATGCAGCTAATCCAGTCTGACTTCACAGTCAGAGCACCTGATCTGCATGCTAGTTGAGTGGCTGTGGCTGAAAGCATTAGAGACACAAGATCAGCAGGAGAGTCAGGAAACTGGTATTATTTTAAAAGAAAAAATCCATATCCTTCTCAAATTAGGTTCCCTTTAAGGTGGCCACCTTAAGGAAATACAGTTTAAAGATAATGAATCAATCAATCTGCTAGTTAATCAATCTTTTCCGATCAGCGGCATAATTGATCAGAAACAAACTAACTCAGAACTTCATCTCAGCTCTAAAAGATATGCAACCGCATAATAACCTTTAAAGAAAAACATTTCTTTGTTACAGCTGATGCAAATCCTACAATAAATCTGAAGTGTTTTTAATTCCTGCTTTCATGGAAGCAGAAATATTGTTAACATCCTGTGCTTTCAAATGAGCTTATTTGCCTTATCTGCTCTGGCAGTCAGCTGACACAGGGCAGAGATTAAATTACACTTGTGATTAGACACAAATGAAGGGGAAGTAGACAGGCTAAACTCTCTAAATACATATCTATGTTTTCCTTTTGTCCTGTGCAAGAGTTCAAGTCCATTTTAAGCTGTTCATCCAAAAAGATTGATCGTCCGGCGGAGTGTATCGTTGAAGGGTACTATCAAATAACTGGTTGATCAGCGTGGCATATTTTTTACATACAAACAATTGCTACTGGTCTCGATATTGTGAATAGTTTGATTGCCATGCCATGCAATTGAAAAAAATTCTATTCATTTGTGTTGAATGATCTGATCCAAAATGTGAATATTTAATAAAATGAGCACTGTGCATGGAAGGATGAAATAAATCAAAGTAAATTGAATGCAAACTTATCCTTTAAACCTTGCTTGTTTCTGTTGCATTCTGCACACAAGGGTCAAGAAAAGGTCTATCAACTGCCACTTCCATTCACTGGAAATATTTACCCACTAAGATGTAAGACTTGAATGTATGTTGTAGAGCAATGTGTTCTATGAGTTCCAAAACTGCTTTGTTCTGCTGACATTATTACAGGCAAAGCACACACAGAGATAATATTTAAATTTATATATGTATATATATGAATGTGACCTTAGAAGGAGCATATTATTTTATGGAAAACAGGTGTTGTTTTATATACAAGGGGTTGGATATCGTTTATCTTTGGGTGTCCAACAGCACTTTGCCCTGTCTACTCATGTATAAATAGAAATATATAAATATATATCTATATCTAGAACGATAGACTGTAGAGACACACAGATGTGGTTGTGTGAACACATATTTATTTATATATATACACACATATATGCACATGTGTATGAAGATAATAATATTTGCCAAAAAAGATGAACGTTTAAACCATTTTTGATCAACATGGTCCTATTTTGAAATAGGAGGGCTCGATGTAGTGCCCATTACTGTACCCTAAAATTCTAAAATTGCTCTAATATTTTTGTAAAATTGTCCTGTCCATACCTGTATCTAGAATCCTTCCTTAATTGGATTTATCCTTTTGTTTGTGAATGTCTCAGCCCTTAGAAGCCAAATGATGAGCCCCGTAGCATTCCCTAAATTTTCAATGAGTACAGAATTTTATGTGTTGCAAGCGTCATCAGCTTTTTGAAAAATCGCCTTTGTTGTAATGTTGCATGCTAACTATTAGTAGGAAGAATCTAATTAGGGCATGGCAATTGATTTGCTAATCATGCTCATCCCATGTTAGACTTTTGTGAAACTTTGTGTTGAGTTTGTCATGCTTAGCTTTAAAGTAATTTCCAACAATAGTTTTAACAAGAAAGGATACTATGATTAATGTAGATATACAGTACAAGGAATTTTAGCTTTATTGTCAAACTAGTTAAGATTAAATAATACATTAACCATCAAATATAGTTTAGAACTCTGCATCACTCAAGTGCAGTGCATATGTAGTACTAGTAGTAAACAGAACTTTACTGAAGTCTGATATTCTTATTTTCAGTTTAAAGGCCAAATTTCAAAGACTTAATCCTAAATAGCAACCATCTCAGTGTAAAGTAAAATCTGCTTCATGACAAAATAAATTGCATTTTTTTTACTTTTCAGACCTGTCCTTTTATCATCTATGTTTATTTAACCAAATGGAAGTTTTATGGCTGTTTAATTTTCAGGAAAGCATTCAGCTACTGTTTGCTTGATTCATTTGCACAGAAAAAAGCGCTGGTCAATAAACCCTAACAACAACAACAAAATTGAATAAAAAAAGGACTTCCGATAAGTTACTAGTATTACTAGTACTATGTGTACCAATGTTTATCTTATCATGTCCCTTTAGGTGCACTTTAAGTGAGAATTATTACCAAAATAATAATGACTATTATTAATACAGTATTATTATTTGTAATTCATAAAGCACCTTCATATTCCATAGCATTGTGCCAGGTGCTACACAGACAAAACAGAAATACTTGATCCTTCTAAAAGGGTAGAATAATAATAACTTCACTTGATAATCTTAGAGACTCTAATTTGTATGGACCAGTGTGTTACAGATAGAGACCCCCTAGCACTACTGTTATCACACTACCAAAAGTTTAGACAATGGGCTACTGTCTATAGTCACAGTGAGAACTAGAGTCTTATTTCCAGTTCTTTGTAGCATTATAGCCTTAAAAAGACATTATGAAGGCCAAACATTTTGTGGGGTTGTCCACACTTGTAGAGAATGAGGAGGTAAGACAGTTACAGATATATGTTGTGGATATATGACAGATGGTCACCATATGGGGGAAGGAAGGGTTGGAGGAGGGCCCTACAGTGTGTAGTTATGTCCCTAGCAGCAAGCGTCTTCCAATGGTTTACTTTTCACTAAGGGACCATATGACACATGGCATCAGCAACTCACTACAGATTGTGTTGGATTGCTTTCACATGTGGCTCTATGAAATTCATAGGAAAATAATAAGCATTACAACAACAGGTAACCTATGTTATTTGTATGCATAGCTTCAGGATATATAGTGAAAGGGATGGAATGGAATAAGCACAGGGAACATTTTTCACAGGTTATGCTGTTACACGGACAACCTTTTTAACACACGAGGTCCCATATGCAATTCATTTTTTCTCCTGAGTTTTCTCCTAGGTGATATTTTTGAACTTGTCAATTAAATGCCTTTTAAGCCACCAGAAAGCAAGGAAATACTCAAAATAATTTTAATAGTACCTTTTCACTTTCTTTTTGGTACTTTTTTCAGTTGAAAAGTTCTAGAAAGTTATTTTAAATTGAAGATGAAAAATTATCTCCTAGGAGAAAACCGAGGTGAAAAATTGAATTGCATATGGCCCTAAAGCCCCATCTACACCATACAATTTTTTGTCCATTTCGATTCAATCCGACATGTCCGATCGGGATTCGATTCGATTCAATTTGCCATTGTTTTCAATGGCAAATTGAATCGACTCGAATCCCGATCGGACATGTCGGATTGAATCAATGAATCGAATCGGACAAAAAATTGTATGGTGTAAATGGGGCTTTAGAATGTGAAAGGTGACATTGGCTAATTATTCTTATCATTTTTTATCTGTGTTGATTGTTGCAACACTTCCAGATTTCTAGGATCATGTTCAGCAAAGCAATATTCTGCAACCATGCACAATCCATAGTAAAAAAAAATCTTCCATGGTCGAGTCCTAAAAACTACTTCTGGACTTTTCTATCCCTCTCCATTAGTCCTCTAAGAGCAAGTAATTTTTTGTATAGAAAAATTGACATTGTCTACCATCTTAATTGCATAGAAAGTGACTATATGTGTTAATTTGGACACTGCAACAGCCATGATTGACTACCACACTTAGTGGCCCTCACCTTGGCAGTTATAGTGGTGTAATACCTAGGGATTGTTGGAGCCACAAGGCAGCCAAAGAAAAATGGAAATACAAAGAGGGTCCAAGAATACAGTGGTCCAGGGTGTCCGGTCCCTGGGTGTTTACTGGTACCCAAGCCTCAGTCCAACTGCTCTAACAACCTCAGGTAACAGAAGAGAGGAATAGGGCTGCTGCAACCACACACACCGCACATACAACCTTCCAAATGGTAGCAGGGAATCGATGGGCCTCAAAACTTTGTATTGGAAAGGATATCCCTCTACAGCTATGACTAAGGAGCCTTGTTCACTCCAATACGTGTGAGCTTTTATTGCTGATTGTCCACAGATGTTACAATAAAGATTGGACTTTTTAATTGATCCAACAGTGTAGTGTAATATCCTTTCCACTACAAAGATCTGAAGTAATGTACCAAAAGAAGGAGGGAGGTGGCACTAAATTGGTTTGCAAATGGGCTTGTATTAAGGGAACAAAGTCAGTTCTCTTAATACAAGCACATTTACAAGCCAGTTGAGTGCCGCCTCCCTCCTTCTTCTGATAAAGAGAAATGGACATTGCCAAATCAGAAGATCGATGTGCATCATCCTATTTGTCTACCTTGTGTATGCCTGTGGCCTTTCCACAAACCTGGGCCAGTCACAAAGAAACCACCACCACTTCTAGTCATAGAAATGACTGTCAGAGGGAAACTTGCCTCTTTTTCTAAAGGGATATCTTAGCTGGATAAAATGGGCCTTCAGCTAAGAGCAGAATTCAGTTTGATATAACTGCACTAATGTTAACACTTGGTCTGACTGGGCCTTACTGGGCTATGGTGCCAGGTAGTTGAAAAAATGAAAATCCTCAAAAGAAATATCTGTTCTGTTTTTGCAATGCCTTAGGTAGATATACTAAATCAATTTGTTTTATAGCAATAGTGTAAGAACGAAAACTGATTCTAATTGCAGAGGAAGAAATACAAAAAAAGTATACACAAGTGTGTATGTGCATTGGTGTATGTATAGCTATAGGTATGTGTCAATAGATATATATATATTCTGTGTGTGTGCATAGATCTGTACAGTGCGTGTAGATACTGTTTGTGAACGCCTAGACAAACTAATGCCTAGAACTTTCAATTGCATTTACGTCTTGTGTGCACAAGGAGGCGCTACTGCCAGAACTTTCCAGTATATTAATGATACTATTAGTACGGGGCAGAGCATAAAGATGCTGTGATTTTTTTTTTCTTGAGGCAAGATATATTTGGATGGAATACCCACTTTGTCTATGGATAACTCTGCTGATTATGTAGATTAAGGAGCTGTAAAATAAAAAAAGAACAAATAAAAATTTTCAAAGGGGCCATATTGGCCAGGTGGAGTGTGATTGTTTGATTCATGTTTTAATTTCAATCTATTATAAGAGAATGCTATTCATTATTGTAATGTCACAATATACAGTAACTGCAGTCACAGAAACGGGAAAAGGCAGCTTTGTGTCCAAACACTGCTGCATACAAGCAGGGCCGGATTACCGCCCAGGCAACAAAAGCAGTCGCTTGGGGCCCCATTCAGAGTCAAAGGTGCCCCATCAGCACATAAACCAGCCCTCGCCATCCTGTCAGCGGTGGCTGGATGGTATAATGGTTAAAGGGACTCCGAACAGTGCAGAAACTATGGAAAGATGCATATAATTTTAAAGCTCTCTTTCTCCTCTTTCCAATGATATATAAACCGCCACCCTATGCCTTTTAGTTTTTGCTATTTTCGCGATCGACATCGCGGCTACGGCAATTTCGATCTCGAAAATAGCGAAAACTAAAAGGCGTAGGGTGGCAGTTTATCTATCATTGGAAAGAGGAGAAAGAGAGCTTCAAAATGATATGCATCTTTCCATAGTTACAGGAAAACAGACAGGAGTACCACTACACCGTACTGGGTGGGACAGTGCAGGAACACGAGCGGCCAAGCCCAATGAGCAACAGTAGAAAAGGAAGGTCCGCACTGATGTCTCACCATCCAATGTAATTTATTCAGGACATATCCAAAAACAGGTAAAACACTTGACTAACATGTTTTGGACTCCAAGTCCTTAATCATATCATATGATTAAGGACTTGGAGTCCGAAACATGTTAGTCAAGTGTTTTACCTGTTTTTGGATATGTCCTGAATAAAGTACATTGGATGGTGAGACATCAGTGCGGACCTTCCTTTTCTACTGTTTTCCATAGTTACATTGTATTACACAGGACGACTTTTCTCCAAAGTTGGCAGCTCGATTTAACACAATGCAATGAAATATAAGGAACCCAGGGGGATATAATTACAAACATCATGCTGGTAGGTGTGAGGATGTAATTAGTTGTGGGTATGCTTAAAGGCATACCCACAGGCACTGCTTGGAGTCCCTTTAAGGGCTCTGCCTCTGACACAGGAGACCAGGGTTCGAATCTCAGCTCTGCCTTTTCAGTAAGCCAGCACCTATTCAGTAGGAGACCTTAGGCAAGTCTCTCTAACACTGCTACTGCCTAAAGGGCGCGTCCTAGTGGCTGCAGCTCTGGCGCTTTGAGTCCGCCAGGAGAAAAGCGCGATATAAATGTTATTTGTCTTGTCAAATGATGCCGTGCGCTGCTGATTGTCTTCAGAGCCAGGCTCTCCTCCTAGGTCCCCCTCCTGCTACTGTGCACTCTGCCGCTGCCCCTCCCTCCCTTCCCACAGAGAACAACAGCTGCAGCAAGAATGATAGCAGCAGATGGCAAACGCTCACTCATCTATCCATGATCCAAGCGATAGAGATCCCGTCATCTGAAACCCATCTGCCTCTTCTACAGTGCAGCCGCTCGCTCTGAACTTCCTGATTCTCAGATCAGACAGGAAGTAGGAAGTAGTAATAGTAGTAGTAACAGAGCGGCAGCGCTCTAGAGGAGACAGATGGGCTCCGGATGACTGGACCTCTATTGCTTGGATCGCAATAGGTGAATGTGAGTCATCTGGTGCTGTCATTCTCCCCCGCTGCGGCTGCCTTCTCTGCTGGATTATCGTATTCACTGGGATGGAGGCTGCATGGTGGCTGTCTAGTTTGGAGGAAATCGGTTGTTCGGTGGTGGGGGTGGTTATGTATTCCCTGCATTGTGCAACCACAGAGGAAAGCGGGCTGTTGCCCATAGCAACCAGTAGCTCGGCTGCCCCGGTGTGTGCGGCATGTTGCTGTGCAGCTGCATCTTCTGATTCTATTACGACATGATGGGGGGGCACCCAAATCAGTTACTTTGCTTAGGGCCCCATCTAGCCTTAATCCGGCTCTGCATACAAGCTGTGTCTATTGCTCTCTGACCTTGTATACTTTGTGGATTTTGAATGAGTAATGTGTATATAACTCCACTGGCTACCGATAAAATGGAGAATTCTATTTAAGATTGGCTTATTGACATTCAAATTGATGCACACAATCCTGGATACCTGAAGGACTTGTTGCAACTGCATCAAACCCCCACAATCTTAGATCAAAAGGATCTAATAGCTTGGTAACCCCCAGAGTCCAACTCAAAACCTTTGGAGACAGAGCCTTCTGCCATGCTGCCCCTACACTTTGGACCTCCCTTCCACAATCAGGACATCTTCATCCCTGGAAGAATTAAAGTCCAAACTGGAAATCCACCTATTGAGCCATATGGAATAAAAGTGCTTTACAAATGTTATTGTATTGTATTGAACAGTTTTAATTAAAAACAAGGTAAACAAAATAAGAGCACCATACCACCCCCCCCCCCCCCAAAAAAAAAACAACAACAACAACAACAGAGAGATTAATGTTCCCTTACTTCTTATAATGAGTCATGGGAGCTAGTAAACCAAGCAGGTTTAATATGCACCATGGATTTGATGCCTAAAGGGTATCTGAAGTGACATGATGAGATAAAGCATGTGTATGTACAGTTTCAACCCTACTTAGAACTAGGCTGGGTTTCTTTTTTCTTCTAGTGTAAAGGTTAAAAATAAAAGCTCTAAATCAGAGATGGGAAAACCATGTCCTATGGGCTAGAACCAGCCTGTATAGTTTTGATCCGTCCCGCCGTGTTAACTCTGCTCTTTTCAGTTGCATTCCTGACTTTGGTAGCGTCTGTTTTTTTAATATTTTTCCCAGAGAATAATCTTCTACAGATTAATCCAGACAAGCTTAAGTTTCTCAAAATGAATTAGACTGTAATTGCCTATTTTTCGGATTTTTCCCCCTTATTTAATATATACTATATTATGAATCTCCCTTTTTGTCCCTTGTCTGCAAGAGGACCATCTAAGATTGATTTCTTTAGACTCTTCTGAAGCAACCTGTGCTTGTCCTTGCTTCCTCTGACACACCCAAGAATGTCCAGATAGGTTGGCTGACCCAGCAACTGGGAGAATAATTTTGCAGAAAAGCACGTTGACAGCCAGTGCACAGCTGGAGCAGCAAATGCTTGTTGCAGTTTCTATTTGTGTACTACTATAATGCTACTAGACATCCCTATAATTTCTACAAATTTGTTTTAAAAACATGGGCATAGGTCATGTGACCACTTTCTTGATTCAAATACTGATATATGCACTGCACTATGTCAGTTTACTTCAGTGCTGGTCGTAATGGAAAAATCTACGTTTACGGATCATTACGCGTAATTTTACGCTCTTACGCATTACGCAATTACGGTGTAGGAAATTATCTACGGTTCATTACTGTAATTACGCGTTAACTTACGCAGTTATGCGTAAGGATACCGTAATGTAGCTGCTTACACTACGATGTTACGCGTAGTGCCGTAATACCCATTAATGCGTATTTTTTGACGCATACGGACGATGTGTACGCAATAGCCGTCAATGTGACAGCTATTGCGTACACATCATTCGTATGCATCAAAACGTACGCTTATATACTGAAGGGCGGGAGAAGATACTATTGGTTGCTTAGGATGTTGACTTATTGGCTACTCTTAGAAAAGGGGAGTTTTTACGTTAGTAATTACGCGTAAAATTACGCCTAAGTCTTCGTAAAATTACGCATACCTAGCAATTACGGTAGACAGTGTAATTACGATACCACTTAACTCCTTACGCGTAAATAATTACGCGTAAGACCGTAAGTTACGCGTAAATTTACATTGAATTACGATGCGTAATTACGCTTGTGCGTAATTTCGGCCCAGCACTGGTTTACTTAAAGTGAACCCAAGGTGAGGGTGATATGGAGGCAGCCATATTTATTCCCTTTTAACAATACCAGTTCTCAGGCAGTCCTGTTGATTATCTGGCCTCAGAAGTGGCATCTGACATCAGGAGTGTCTGAGTTACAACCCGAAAACAAGCATTCAGCTCATCCAGTCAGGTCAGAGCACCTGATCTTAAAGGAATACTATCGATGTATGCATTTATTTTTAAATGCTGTATGTTGTAGCACACATTAGGACAAGTACTAGGAGCAATTTGATTCCTCACACAGCTGTTCCTCTCAGCTGTAAAATCCTCCCTCAGTTTTGGATACAAAATGTATCTAAATACTGACGGCTCCCAGAGGGCTAGACCATGTCTCTGCACAGGGGAGTTGCTATCAACTCCTCAGTTTAATGTTTAATTATCGCCTTGCTGAAAGAATCTCGTTGATATGGTGGTAAGGGGTTAAAGATTCTAGCAATGTGTGTTTATTATCTTTGCTTCTCTTGACTGATAAAGATACTAATAATGCTAATTGTAAACAGTGGTCTGCCCCTCTCAGCAGTTTGTAAAGTGGATGCAGCCTGGAGTGAATCATCACAAGCAGGCAGCCAGGCAACCAGTCTGAGTGTAAACACAGACTAGTGTTATAGCTAGTTATATTCCAGCAATATTACAGCTCATTTAGTTACCTGTTACCACCTAAGATCAGCCTATTTCTCCTCATGTCTCCTGCATGCTGTGAGTGACACAGTGAAATATATGTGTGAGCTGTGTGAGAAATGAATTTTTAAGCAGAAATAGAGGGAGAGATACCTGGGTGATTAAATAAAGTTCCCCTAGCGCTGGTTGTAATGTGTACACTAATATAGAGTATTAAAAAAAAAGTCGTTTCAATCGATAGTATTTCTTTAATGCTTGTTCAGAGTCTATCACTGAAAGTATTAGAGAGGCACATGATCAGGATCCCTGCAAGGCAACTTGCATTGTTTAATTGGAAATAAACATGGCAACGTCCATATCACTCTCACCTCAGGTTCCCTTTAAACTCTGTGGCGTTCAGTTTCTGCTGGATTTCTGTGCAAAAAGTGCTCCAATTAATTTTCATGTGTCCACTTTTGTTCCTAGTGTGTCCCCTTCTATCCCCAGTGTGTCCCTTTCTGTCCCCAGTGTGTCCCTTTCTGTCTCCAGTGAGTCACCTTCTGTCCTCAGTGTGTTCCTTTCTGTCCCCAGTGTGTCCCTTTCTGTCTCCAGTGTGTCCTCCTATGCTCCCATTTGTGCTGTGCCCTCCCCATTTGTGCTCCGCTCCCCCCATGCGTCCTCATCTGCCCCCATTTGTGCCCTGTCCCCCCCAATTGTGCTCTACTACTCCCCCCCCATATCCTCCTCTACCCCCATGTTTAACAATTGGAAGCGTAAGCAGAAGCCGGCACTAGAGGCGCAGGGAAGTAAAGGAGACGTCTGTGATCGCAGCTGGATGAAATGAGCCAAGCGTCATGTTGCCGATTCTGATTGTTATTCACGGGCAGAGGAGGACACACAGGGGAGGAGTCGAGCACAAATGGGAAGGGGGGGGGGCAGAGTAGAGCACAAATAGGGCAGAGGACACACGGGGGGAGGGGAGCAGAGAACAAATAGGGAGAAACAGAGAACAAACAGGCAGAGGACGATACAGGGGGGAGTGAGAGAAACATGGGAAGCACCCCGAACTGCAGCCCAAAACTACCCAGGAGGTTAAGGATAGGTCCACACCATACCAGATTGGCAATGTGTACGGTTACGGAACTGATGTACATTTTTAACTTATCCACTGTACCCGGCAATATACATTTTTTTTATTCGGACAGAAAGGGAGACCTGTGATGACAACTTACTGCTTTTGGGAGGGGCCTGGAGGTGGATTCTTTAAAAAATGGACATGCCTGAATGGATTCTATTAATTACATAGAAGCATAATTACTTGTCTCTGCTCTAAAAATCATTTTACTTCCTCATGCCCTGTTCGTGTTCCCCCGGCCAGGGGCACTCTGCACAAGCGCAGTAGTGATTTTCGTGTGCTGCGCATACACAGAGCATAACCGACAGCTGGAGCGCGAACAGAGTGCACACAACTTTGGGCCACGCATGCGTTGCAGCTGGCAGCAACGGGCTGGCTTTGCTGGGGTCGCCGCTGCTTACCGGAGGGAACCAGGAAGACATTGTGGGGACAGGAGGACTACAAGAAGCTCCAGGTAAGTTAAACATATTTTTTTTCCACTTAAAATATTCCTGTAAAAGCATCATTGCTATCCTGGTACAGTACTCTACTTTGTTTGTGATGCTGCACTGCCACCTTGTGGTAGTCAGTGAGTTTGCCAGATTTGAAACAATATATTTCCTCAAACATGCAGAAAAAAGATTGCTATTGTTAAGTCAGATCACATGATGGCTGCCACAAAGAAGGGAAAATAATGACTCTCTCTTCTGCATCATCTCATGTAAAATATATCGCACTTTGTTCTAAAACATCTGTCAACTGTTACTGAGTCACGGTATCTTTGCAATGCATTCCCCCAGTTAATTCCCTCCGTTATCTGATGAAATTGCTGTGCTGCCATTATTGTCCCTGAGCAAGTTCTCTCTCACAAAGTAACTAAGATGGGTGCAGTAGTATAGTTCCATGTACAAAAACAAAGAGCAAAAGTCCCATCAATAGGGTGGTTGATTTAGGTGGCGGAAGGCGCGAGGCAGGTGGGGCGTGGCAGGCTCTGCAAACCACATTAGGAATTGGGCAATCTGTTATTCACTTTCACTGCCCTTGCTATTTGGCATTTATTCTCTCACTGTTCTATTGAGCCAGCATATACTGAGTATCACTAGAAGGACTTATTTGATTGGCAGTTGACTCTTGATTCAGTGACAGTATTTCAGGGTTATTATTTACACTATCCTACCGATAGTATGTTATATATTGGTTACAATATTACACGTGGCCATTTATATTGTTCATTGTTTACATTCCCTCAATAAACACATCATTTTTGGGACTTATGAGCTTTCATTATTATTATTATTATTATAAATTATTATTATTATTATCATTATTATTATAATTTATTACCTATATGGATAATTTAATTCTTGATTTATGTTAGAGTAGCACAGTTCCTTCTACTATAACTCTTCTAGCTCCATCTACAGGTACATGCTAGTTACACCTGACATTTCTAAGGATGATCCTCTGTGATTTTGAGATTGGAAGTTATACAGCATAGAAAAGGGGGACAAGAAGCTGCTGACCCCAGAAAAGGTATACACGTTGTGCTAGGTGTGGCTGGCCTGGCATACATTGTATAAAAAAATCAGTTTAAAAGGTAAGTGTACATTCAGTAAGCCTAAGGGCTTGTTTCCACTAGGGGCGATTCACAGCACTTTTCCCCACACAAATTCATACAGGGGAATACAGCCTACTGAAATCTGCCTCCGCATTTGCAAGCAGGCAAATAAACAGACAGTTGGCAGCAAAATATCAAATCATGGAAGCAAGTGCCAACCTTTGTCCTAGAATGCACATGAGAGCCAGAGCTTTCCATTAACTTTGCTTGCTACACGGGCTACCCATACTATGGATAATAATTGCCAAAACCGACATGCTAACATTCAAATCCCTACACGACCTAGGCCCTGGATACCTAAACGATTAATTTCAACTGCATCACACCTCCCACAATCTCAGATCAAAAGGATCCAATAACTTGACCACCTCCAGAATCCAACTAAAAACCCTTGGAGCCAGAGCTTACCGTCATGCTGCCCCTACCCTTTGGAATGCCTTGCCAAACTTAACCAAAACAACTCCAACCCTGGGCAGAGTTAAATCGAAACTTAAAAGCGACCTGGCATTTATAATTACACTATGATCACATAACTTTTTCAGCCAACTTGTTGCTCAGTTAATTTGGATAATTTAATATAGGAATTTAAATGTGAAAGTTTGGATTAGGGAAAGTTAATGATTACATTTAAATAAATTATGGAAATAATTGTGATGTTAGTTGAGAGATTAAAATGGCAAAAGTATTGATAAAAAATAAATTTCCATTGCCTTGTAATTATAACAATTTTAACATGCTCACACGATAATATGGAGATAATGAATTCCCAGTGTGGTCCAGAGGCCTACCTTGTAATCGAAGAGGGAGCATTAGAAAATATACAACCTCTACCATAGGGAACTGAAACATGTTTGCTATATAATATAAAAGCTGCAATTTATTCGTCAACGCTCTCAGAAAAGATGTCATTGCACAACAAAAGTTTAGAAAATATACACTGTATACGATAATAAAAGGTAATTCTATTTGTTTCAAAATTCCACTCTCAATAACTTTATCATTCCTTATAAAAACAGTTGAGTGCAGTTTAATGTTTTGGATTTCATTAAAATGTACTTCTTTATTATTGAATGGATGTAGAATTTTAGCTGCTATTTAAGTTTGCTATTCTCTCCTTTTGACTCTATTTTTAAATTGGTGAAAGTTTTCATTTTAACAATAAATGGAAGGGAAGAAGAGAGCAAAATTCAAAATATATATAGTAATGTTATGGACATGTGAATAATTGTGAATAGATATTTGAACATGGTGTACAACTTTCTCCCTCTTTCTCTCCCTCTGTACAATTTCATTCTCATCTGCATGTAGTTCAGGTGTGTTATTTTGTTGTTTCAATGCAAAGCATTTCATTTCAGCTCAGTGACATCTAACAGTTAGCTTCCACTGTCAGTGGTCAGTGATAGTTTAACCACTTAATGACAAGCTGACTTATAGAAACGTCCTGCTAGAGCCTCTTAATGGCTCCAGGACGTTTTTATAAGTCAGACAGTGCTGCTGCCGCTGTGCGCGTGCACATGCGTGCTCCTACACATGCATGTGCATTCCCGTGCACGTGCACATGAAAATAGTGGGGAAAAAACCACCAAAGAAAAAATACACCTTTATTTCCAAATACTATATTGTCACCATACTTTGTACTAGGGACAGAATTAAAATCTTGTGATAACCAGAACAAATAGGCAGATAAAATGTGTATGTTTTATGCACAGTAGCAGTGTGTATATTAAAACTATAGGGGAGGAAATTGGAGAAATAGTGTAGTTTTTCATTTTTTCCTCGTTTTTTTTCCTTTAAAATGCATAGAAAATAAAGTAATTACTGAAAACAAATATCAACCCCAAAAAGCCCAATTGGTGGTGATAAAAACAAGATATAGATCATTTAATTGTGATTAGAAGTGATTAAGCTATTGGCAAATGAAAGGGATGAGCACTGAAAGGTGAAAATCGATTTTGTCCGTTAGGGTAAAAACCGCTTTGGGGTAAAGTCAAGTGGTTAAGCAATAGAGATTTTTCACCTTTGATAGGGGTCAAACCAAAGTGTAACTGTACACATAAAATATATTTTGAAAATGTGCTTTAATTACTAATTCAATGATGCTGATTGCATTGTTTATACTTCTGAAAATTGACATTTTTGCTCTTATAAATGATGTCCATCTTATAATGCACATTAATAATTGTTGCCCTGTGATTTTCTATCCCCGTCTACTAGACGCAGTAAGCTGTTTAAAGATGGCTTTTCTTAAATTCATAGTTTTTATTGTCTTTTGCTTAAAGAGACACTGAAGCGAACTAATTTTGCCTATTTTACCTTATAAATCGTTTCAGTGCTCTAATGCCAAGTAATCCGCCGTGTCCGCACCGCTAAATGAGTGCTGCAGAGCCCCAAAATCCCCGGGGGGCAATCTGTCCGGCATTTCCTGGAAGGGGCAGAGCTGAAGCTGAAAGCTCTGCCCCTCCTGACGTCAATCGCGACGGATCGCCGCCTCTCCCCGCCCCTCTCACTCTTCCTTCACAGAGAGGGGCGGGGAGAGGCGGCGATCCACGCGGCGATTTACGTCAGGAGGGGCAGAGCTACAGCTGGAAGCTCTGCCTCGCAGCGCAGCAAAATCCACGATATTTTATGGAGGGATTTGGGGCTCTGCAGCGCTCGTTTAGTGGCGGGGACACAGCGGATTACTTGGCATTAGAGCACTGAAGTGAATTGTAAGGTAAAATAGGCAAAATTAGTTTGCTTCAGTGTCTCTTTAACACTTTTAAATGCCAGGTCAAATGTTAATATATTGCAATTGCTATTCCCCAAGTGTTCCCAAACTTGCACATTTGATACAATATCTGGTCTTTTTGAAAGCAAAACATTTCCTCCCAGTGGTTCCATTACCATTTCAGTCAAGTAGTTGTCACACTATGCAAATAAAAATCTATAAAACATGGTGGTTGGAAGTGTTCTGCTTTGGGTGAGTAGTTTCTTTATCCCAATAAATGTCTAGATAGATGAAATCAGTAATAACTATGACCTTATTATTGTTAGTAGCTTTTTCAGTCTACTAAATTCATTTAATTTACTTGGTGTCATTTAGGTGTTTCACTGTGAATATTTAGACAGACTCCACACCGTCAGTCTTTAGCCATTTCTTCATTTATAAAAGGTGATTAAAAAGTTTTAACAAACAAACAAACCCCCCTTGTTTACAGTCTGATCTGTCTGTCTTTTCTAAGCACACTGTAACCCTCAAAATTAAGCTTCCGATCATGGCTAATATTAGCCCAATTCCACTATGCTGAACATAGTCATAATCTGCATTTCTCATTGACAACTCAAGTTTGTCCACTTTATTTGTAAAGTTTCTTGCATCCCACAGCAGACCAGTAACTCCTCTTCTTTGCTGCTTACTGGTGATAAAGACTGACCACAGGTCCAACTAGTGTTGGGCGAACAGTGTTCGCCACTGTTCGGGTTCTGCAGAACATCACCCTGTTCGGGTGATGTTCGAGTTCGGCCGAACACCTGGTGGTGTTCGGCCAAACTGTTCGGGGTTCACCCGAACTGCGGAATGACTAGCCGAACAGGGCCCTGTTCGGCCGAATACTGCACCCCTATGGGGTCGCAGGCATAAGGGGGGAGCATGCCCCGATCGCGGGGGGGGGGGGGGGGGGTCGGAAATTACCCCCACCCCCTCCGCTAGCGCTCCCCCCTCTGCCCGCTTCCCCATACAAAAGTTTCAGGAAGTAAAACAGTACCGGTGGTACTAGTGGGTGGCTGGCAGTGGGCGGCACTGTGAAGTGAGTGACTGAGGAGGAGGAGTCCGGAGAGTGACACGTTGAGGGAGGCCGGGCAGCGGGCGGTTCAGCAGTAGTACCGTACTACTGCTGAACCGCCCGCTGCCCGGCCTCCCTCAACGCGTCACTCTCCGGACTCCTCCTCCTCAGTCACTCACTTCACAGTGCTGCCCACTGCCAGCCACCCACTAGTACCACCGGTACTGTTTTACTTCCTGAAACTTTTGTATGGGGAAGCGGGCAGAGGGGGGAGCGCTAGCGGAGGGGGTGGGGGGAATTTCCGACCCCCCCCCCGCGATCGGGGCATGCTCCCCCCTTATGCCTGCGACCCCATAGGGCCCCCAAAAGCGGGATGTTCGGGGAGTTCGGGGTTCGGCCCGAACATGCCGAACATCGCGCCCATGTTCGACGAACTTTCCCGAACCCGAACATCCAGGTGTTCGCCCAACACTAGGTCCAACAACCATTAGCTTGTCAGGTTAAACAACTAAGCTCTTATCACTACTGAGACCCAGGAGAAAAGGCCACCTTAACGTGCTCTAAACTTCTGAAGTATCTAACAGTTACTGGAGTCAGATGGTCCCACTCAAATATTGCAGTCGTCAAGGTTGAGATTGACTCAAGGTGGTATGCCAAATTTGAGTTTGAGATTGTGTTCTTGTGTTGATTTGGGAACTTTGGTGTACTACTAAAAACCTACTAGCGATACTGAGCTTTTGCTATCTGGACTCTCTGAACACACTCAGGTACTGTCTAAACATGGGAAAGAACAGAGAAAGAGAGATGGGTGGAGGTACTTAACTCTCCTAGGGCAGAAAATGGTTAAGAGGCACCTGTTGCTTGGACAGTAATCCGATCTCTACAATACTTATACCAATGCATGTTTAAATAACTAATAATACTGGTAGCAATGATGATATTTTTCCTGTTTTAGCAGTTACTCATATCACTACATTTATTGTCCAGCGCTGCGTAATATGTTGGCGCTTTATAAATACAATAAATAAATAAATGAGCTGCAGAGGCACTGTCCCTCACTACAGAGCATGGAGAAGGGTTCTTGAATCAACTCCTAGTTCTGACATGAGGGAATTAAAGGGGGAGAGAGTGCAAGGTCTCCTGAGCCCCAGCAACATGCGACCAGATGGCTGACTCAGACTTGTAGTACCACATTTGTGCAAGGACTACAAAGTGACCAAAACAGTAGACAGGTGAGAACAACTGGTGGCTTATTGTACCCAGTCATTTCAGGGCACAGGTGCTAAGAGCAGCACATGAGATTCTCCTTGCAGGGCATCTTGATACGAGAAAAACCTTTGATCAAGTGAAATAAGCATTTTATTGGCCTCAAATGATGGTGAAAATATTGAATTACTGCTAATCTGTTGCTGTTTGCTAGAAGGTGAAAAAAGCAGGGGATTACTTCAAGGTTCCCTTATGCCCATTGTTGATTATTGATAAGACTTCAGGAAATCGATCAGCTTGGATTACGATGAAACCTGTCAATTGGAAGTCATAGCTCTTCTGCTTAGAATCTTCACATTACTGACACTTCTGCAAGATTTTTCTTGCTTTTCCGATGAACTTTCCCTTGCAATCTCGAAGGATGAGTTGTCGCAACTGAGTGACATGCACAACCAAAAGAGTTTCCTTTAAAATTGACACACCAGGCAAGAGTCCAGACTTTAAAAACCACCCTGGCGTTCTATTAAGATCGCCAGGGCGGCTGCGGGAGGGTTTTTTTTTATATAAAAAAACCTATTTCATGCAGCCAACTGAAAGTTGGCTGCATGAAAGCCCACTAGAGGGCGCTCCGGAGGCGTTCTTCTGATCGCCTCCGGCGGCCAGAAGTAACACGGAAGGCCACAATGAGCGGCCTTCCGTGTTTCGCTTACCTCGTCGCCATGGCGACGAGCGGAGTGACGTCATGGACGTCAGCCGACGTCCTGACGTCAGCCGCCTCCGATCCAGCCCTTAGCGCTGGCCGGAACTATTTGTTCCGGCTGCGCAGGGCTTAGGCGGCTGGAGGGACCCTCTTTCGCCGCTGCTCGCAGCGGATCGCCGTACAGCGGTAGTGATCAGGCAGCACACGCGGCTGGCAAAGTGCCGGCTGCGTGTGCTGCTTTTTATTTCATCCAAATCGGCCCAGCAGGGCCTGAGCGGCACCCTCTGGCGGTAATGGACGAGCTGAGCTCGTCCATACCGCTAAGGTGGTTAAAGAAATTAATGTTGTCAAAATACCCTTGTATTACACTGACCACATAGGGAGACACATGAACAGCTATTAGCTGTTCCTTTGTCCCCCTATGCGGTCATGTAATGATTGGCTGTTCCCATGTCAGCTGCCTATGTCCCCCTATGTGGTCACAGGTCAGTGTAATGATTGGCCGTTCCTGTGTTCCCCTATGTAGTCAGTGTAATGATTGGCTGTTCCCATGTTGCCTGCCTGTGTTCAACTATGTGGTCAGTGTAATGATTGGTTGTTCCAGTGTCCCCCTATGTGGTCAGTGTACCTTGTATACAAACAACTTTGGTTTGTGATGCAACCTAAATACATTCAAAATAAAGGCTATACAACTATTCTAGTATCACACACACGACAGATATGTTGATTATTTCTTTATTCAAATGCACCCTTTTAAAACCAATGCACCAAGGATAGACTGGCTGATAAATTTAAATGTAAAAGTATCGTCATCAAAACACATACAATTAGAATTACGGAAGCAGGCTCCTCTGCACCATATATACATAAATGAATGCATATCTCACATGTACAATCTCAAAGGACCCAACAGATCCAACCAATGCCGTATGGTACTCAGCGTGTGCACAGAAATTTGCCTCTGTGCTATGCCAGTTTACTCTGCCAACCTTCATGTTTTCTGCCAATGGCACTTTGTCAGGGTAAGAAAATAGTTCATACAACAAAGATTGACCAGCGCTGCATATACACGTATGTCACTCCCACCACCTGCACCTAATGGAGAGCGACTCACCGATTTAGTTAGACCACTATTCACAATGGGCAATTGCGCATGTGGGGCATTCAGAGGCTCCCCTCGCGTATGCGATCTATTCCACCTTTGCTGCAGTCACCATAGATAAATGTAGATCCAAGTATTTCCACTTTAAAATTTCCTCGAATAAAAAGCATAATGCTCATAGCGCAAAACTGTTTGCAGTATTTAAAATTTATTTCAAGTGTACACTTACAAGCTCCTCGGGTTTTGTAGCGCATAGAGTTTTTGCCACAGGCTCTCCCCCGTCTTGCCTCCCGGTCTGGCCAGAGAGTGTCATCAATCCCTGCGTGTGGGGATAAGAACTCCTTGCCGCCCGCCTTCCGCTTGTCTGTTGTTCAAACGTGCCGTTCGTAGCTCCGCACAGCGAGCCCCAAGGACTTTACGCCGATCGTCGTTAGGCGGTCCTGGGGCTCGGTGTGATGCGGTCGGCAAGCAGTTACGTAACATTCACCTCATAGAAAACACAAACCGCATGGTCTCACCACCAGAACTAGAAAAGAGCAAGACATTTAACCATCACTGCCCAGTATGTGGGATCCATTAAGTTCATTAAATTGTGGCACTCATTTGACAAGTTAACTAGCGTTTCCTGTACTCATCTACCATAAATTGAGTAAAATCAAAATAAGTATTGATTATTATTAACATTAAATCCATTTAGGTTCACTCCGTAACATTATCTTATTATAGTTTCTTCTTCAAGTAGACATTTAGTGGGAATAAATCCCTTTAATCTAAGTGCCAATCAGTGTTTACTCATAATTGGAGATGTAGTGGGACGCTATTGGACTACAAAGAGTACGTCTTTTGATGTTCTGCAGATGCTCAAGTACTTAGGTCTGATGATCTTGCTTGTCTGATTATCTTTTCAGTTACTAGGGCATGCCAACACATATAAATGCTTCCTCAATCAGACAACTGATAAAAGTCATTAGCCCTTATTCAATTCACTTTTTCTGTTAAGTTTTTTCCTAGTTGATATTTTCACACCATCTATAAAAATTCTTTCTAGCCATCAGCAAGCCAAAAAGTGCTCAGAATAATTTTGACAGTACTTTTTCACCTATGTTTTGGTACTTTTTCAGTGCTGAAAAGGCATTTTAACCTCCTTAGCGGTAACCCCGTGTGTGACACGGGGTAAGCTGCTGGAGGCTGCCGCTCAGGCCCTGCTGGGTCGATTGACATAATTTTTTTTTTCAAACACGCAGCTAGCACTTTGCTAGCTGCGTGTTTGGTCTGATCGCCGCTGCCCGCCGCCGATGCGTCGCTACCCGCCGCGGATACAGGCCCCCCAGCATACCCCTTGCGCAGCCTGACCAATCGCCGCCAGGCTGCGCTATGGGGTGGATCGGGACTCCCTGTGACGTCACGTCACTCCGTTGGTCGCCATGGCGACGGGGGAAGCCCTCAAGGAAATCCCGTTCAGAACGGGATTTCCTTATGGGCAAGCGGCGCCGGTGGCGATCGGAGCATACGGGGGGATGCCGCAGGGAGGGGGGAAGCATGTAGCTAGCGCTAGGCTAGCTACATGCTAAAAAAATAAAATAAAAGGTGAAAGAAACCCTCCCGCGGCCGCGCAGCCGCGGGAATTAAACCACCAGGGGGGTTAAACAAAAGATTAAAAAAAATATATCCGAGGAGCAAAAGTGAATTGAATTAAGGATAATATAACTGGTGTGATTGGAGCTCTTAAAAAAAAAATCTGTTTCCTCAGGAAGCAGTAAAAAAGGGCGCATATGGCTAATGGACAAAAAGGGCGTGGCCATAGAGTGCAATGCAAAATATTGGCTATTGGGTGCCTCAATCTTCAATTGTGACAGCATCAATGTAGCTTGATGTGCAGCGATCAACCCTGGAGTGCACAGGGTGTTGCATCAAATAGGATAACAGCAGTGCAGCTTCTAGGCTAAAATGCACCCAGGGCGAGTGTGTAAAAATTGCGCCCCCCCCAAGCAAGGTATGGGTGCCCACAGTATAGGTTAGCCAGGTCTAGTTGCACTTAGTATAGGTCCCCCCAGTATAGGTAGCCAAGAATAGGTACCCCAGTATAGGTAGCCAGGCATAGGTGAGCCAGTATAGTTGCCCCCGCTTTAGGTTAGCCAGGTAGGTGCCTCCAGTATAGGTAGCCAGTATAGTTGCCCCCAGTATAGGTTAGATAGGCAGGCGCACCCGGTAAAAGTTAGATAGGTAGGTGCCCCAGTACAGGTTAGCTAGGTGGGTGCCTCTAATATAGGTAGCCAGAATAGTTGCCCCTAGCATAGGTTAGATAGGTAGGTGCCCCCAGTATAGGTTATTTAGGTAGGTGCCTGCAATATAGGTAGCCAGTATAGTTGCCACCTGTATAGGCTAGCTAGGTAGGTGCCCCCAATACAGTTTAGATAAGTGCCCCCAGCGTAGGTTAGATCGGTAGCTGCCCCTCAGTGTAGGTTAGATTAGGTAGCTGCCCCCAGTGTAGGTTAGATAGGTAGCTGGCCCCCAGTGTAGGTTAGATAGGTAGCTGCCCCCCAGTGTAGGTTAGATTAGGTAGGTGCCCCCCAGTACAGGTTAGATAGGTAGCTGCCCCCCAGCTTAGGTTAGATTAGGTAGCTGCCCCTCAGTATAGATTAGATAGGTAGCTTCCCCCCAGTGTAGGTTAGATAGGTAGCTGCCCCCCAGTGTAGGTTAGATTAGGTAAGTGCCCCCCAGTATAGGTAAGATAGGTAGGTGCCCCCCAGTATAGGTTAGATGGGTAGCTGCCCCCCAGTATAGGTTAGATTAGGTAGGTGCCCCCCAGTATAGGTTAGATTAGGTAGCTGCCCCCCAGTATAGGTTAGATTAGGTAGCTGCCCCCCAGCGTAGGTTAGATTAAGTAGGTGCCCCCCAGTGTAGGTTAGATTAGGTAGGTGCCCCCCAGTGTAGGTTAGATTAGGTAGGTGCCCCCCAGTATAGGTTAGATTAGGTAGGTGCCCCCCAGTATAGGTTAGATTAGGTAGGTGCCCCCCAGTATAGGTTAGATTAGGTAGGTGCCCCCCAGTATAAGTTAGATAGGTAGGTGCCCCCCAGCGTAGGTTAGATTAGGTAGCTGCCCCCCAGTATAGGTTAGATTAGATAGCTGCCCCCCATCGTAGGTTACATTAGGTAGCTGCCCCCCAGGATAGGTTAGATAGGTAGCTGCCCCCTCAGCATAGGTTAGATTAGGTAGGTGCCCCCCAGTATAAGTTAGATAGGTAGGTGCCCCCCAGCGTAGGTTAGATTAGGTAGCTGCCCCCCAGTATAGGTTAGATTAGGTAGCTGCCCCCCATCGTAGGTTACATTAGGTAGCTGCCCCCCAGGATAGGTTAGATAGGTAGCTGCCCCCCAGCATAGGTTAGATAGGTAGGTGCCCCCCGTCGTAGGTTAGATTAGGTAGCTGCCCCCCAGGATAGGTTAGATAGGTAGCTGCCCCCCAGCATAGGTGAGATTAGGTAGGTGCCCCCCAGCGTAGGTTAGATTAGGTGAGTGCCCACCAGGGTAGGTTAGATAGGTAGCTGTCCCCCATTATGGAGGGGGGAGCCGGAGCTGCGGGGAGGGCAGCCCGACCTCTCCCTCCCTCTCCTGGGCCGCCCTCCTTGCTCCCCCTCAGATGCAGAGCGCAGCAGCAGCCAGGGAGGGAGCACTGTATACTACATACCTTCCTGCGTTCCAAGCGCTGCTCTCTCGCCGCCGGTCTCTTCCTCTCTGCCGCCTATACGATGATACACACGCTGGTTCCTGTTTAGCCGGAACCAGCGTGTGTATCATCGTATAGGCGCCGGCAGAGAGGAAGAGACCGGCGGCGAGAGAGCAGCGCTTGGAACGCAGGAAGGTATGTTGTATACAGCGCTCCCTCCCTGGCTGCTGCTGCGCTCTGCATCTGAGGGGGGAGCACGGAGGGCGGCCCAGGAGAGGGAGGGAGAGGTCGGGCTGCCCTCCCCGCGGCTCCGGCTCCCCCCTCCATTTCAGCGCCCACCTCCCAACAGCGCCCTGGGCGACGGCACGGGCCGCACGGCCCTAAAAACGGGCCTGGATAACAGGATCCGCACCGTCTAAAATCGAAAATTTATTAGAACATTTAAAATCTGTAACAGGCAATCCTGAGTGTGAGCCGGGTCACCATGACGCACGGCGTTTCAGAGTTTAGCTCTTTCCTCAGATGGCTATAGCACACACTCTAACATTCAAAACCTCACATCTGTTATATATAGCCATGGAGAGGACCTGATGGAAGACTCTGTAAATCCCAACAGATCTACATATATACATATTCATGAGCCATACATATTGCACATACCCAAAATTGTACCTCATCACATATATCCTTGTCTATGTATATTGAGGAGACAAAAGCCAGAGCGTAGGACATATGTACACTCAGACTTACTTTTCGTACAAGAATCCACGGAGTTCAGTCCCTCATTGTGTACTTCTCCCTTGCCGCGCTGTCAGCCAATCAACCATAAGCCGACAGCGTCCGCTCAGCTTAGTCTCTCCTCCTCCAGTCGCCAACCAATCACACACGCGGCTACGACGTCCGCTCAAAGACTTAGATCATGCGTACATAATGATGCCTGGCGGCATGCGTAGATGCATGGAACCGCCCACACACCCATCTCCGCCAGCCAATGAGAACAGGAGCGACAACGTCCGCTGTACAACATGTAAACACAAAAACGTGTAATGTATCACATCAATGCGGCGGCAGATGACTGCGCGAGCGTTTCCAACCGCCCCACAACCCACCAAAAACGTCATAGTAGTGCAACAATGTAATTTTAAAAGTCAGTCGGCCAGAAGATCAACCTAAGCTCCAAAAAGCATCACAGTGCATCTAATATATAACAATTTTTTACATATGCAAAATGTTCACATAAATCAAAAATGCAAAAACTTCTTTCTATGTATCAAATGTGCACATTCATCAAAGTTACAAAAACTACGTATAAAGAGCCCAGGTTGCAATCTCCAACCCACCGACCAATCAAATAATCTACATAGCTCAATACTAAGACCTCCTAGGTCATCACATTTGTTAAATCATATTCCCTAGTTAAGCCTCTAGGCTCCAAAGTCTCTAGTTTCTTTATCCAATAATGTTCTCTTTTAAGTAACTGTTTTTGTCTCTCACCTCCTCTCCTCAATACAGGGACCCCCTCTAACACCTGTACGCGTAACTGTGACAAGCCATGGTTAAAAGTAGTAAAATGATGTGAAACCGCTAGCTCTAAGTTTTTGTTCCTAATCGAGGATGTATGTGATGCTATCCTGTCTCTCAGGGCCTGTGTAGTCTGACCAACATATCCAATCCCACATGGGCACTTCAGCAAGTAAACAACAAATTTAGAGTCACATGTGTAATGGCCTTTTATTTTAAACTTAGTACCCCTGCAGGGGTGGGTAACTGTATCTCCTTTAGTAATATAACTGCAGAGGTGGCAATTCAGACATGGATAAGTTCCATTTCTCGTCGTTTTAAGTAATTTTTCGGGCCCTATGTCACCCTTGACTATGATGTCCCTCAAAGATGGAGCTCTTTTATAGGACATTAGTGGGTATTCACGAAACTCCCGTACATGTGGCAAACCCTCTCTTAGGATAGACCAATGGCTATTAATTATCCTTTCAATTTTATCAGACAAAATATTAAATGTTGTAACACAGGGAACCCTACTGTTGTAATCGCCTCTACCTTTCCTTTTTGATCTACTCCATCTGTTCGTATAACCTGTCCCAACCTTTTTATTGTCGACTAAGCAACTCATAGGATTTCCTCTAGCCAATAATTTGTACTTCATCTCTTCCAATCTACATTTTCTAATTTGGGGATCACTAACTATTCTCTCTACCCTTTTAAACTGTCCTTTTGGTATATTATTTTTGATGTGTGGAACATGAAAACTATTATAGTGCAAGATAGAATTTCTATCTGTGGGTTTTGTATACAGATCTGTGGTCAAACGACCTCCATCTTTGATCACCCATGTGTCCAAAAAGCTAATCCTTTTGTAATCACTTTCAATCGTCAACTTAATCTCAGGGCATGCAGCATGTAATTGTGCAACAAAGGTTTCTAGGCTCGAACGTGGCCCCTCCCACAAACAAAAATTATCATCAATATAGCGGCGCCAAAGCAAAACATGTTTACAAAAAAATGAGTTAGAAAAAACAAATGCTTCCTCATAGAGGCCCATAAATAAATTAGCATATGAAGGGGCCACGTTCGAGCCCATCGCTGTCCCTCTACACTGCATATACAAAGTGTCCCCAAAAAGGAAATAATTGTATCTCAACACAAGGCATAATAATTGGATCAAAAAACCCCTCTGTTCTTTGTCAAAATCCGTGCAGATCTGTAAATAATGTTCAATTGCCTCCAAGCCTCCCTCATGGGGTATGGAAGTGTATAAACTGTTTACATCCATGGTAACCAGCAATACACTTTCCCCCACACTATCAAGATTTGAAATGATTGATAAAAATTGTTGTGTGTCCCTGAGATAAGAGTCCAGGGTAAGTACTATTGGTTTCAAAATTTTATCCAAAAATCGACCCCACCCCCGACACTATGGGTCGGCCGGGGGGGATTTTGTAACTTCTTATGGATCTTTGGTAGGGTATATATAATGGGAATTCTTGGATTTTCCACCAGTAGAAACCTTTTGAGATACTTGTCAATTAATTGTCTTTCCTCTGCTCTAGTGAGTAACTCCTCAATTTTCTTGTGTATCATCTTAGTAGGATTCTCTGTTAGTCTTTCATATACATCCTTGTCATTCAACTGTAATAGGATTTCCTCTTTATATGCCACTTTATCCATGATGACAACAGCTCCGCCTTTGTCGGCCGCTCTAACAACTATCTGGTCATTCCTGGCCAAGGTCCCAATAGCTTGTCTTTCTTCCGCTGTCACATTGCTCCTGATATGTTTAATTTATTTAGCATCAAAATCAGATTGTAATTTTTGGATAGCTGTATTCACACTTCTTATATATCTATCGATAACCAACTGGCTAGGCGGTTGAAAACTACTTTTATTTCTCAGGCCCCATTCTCTTAAATTAATGCTTTCAGATGATTCTTGTTGAGTAGAAGTGTAAATGAATCCTCCAGCAAAAAAACTTTTTAATTTAATACTCCTAAAAAATCGACTCGATTCTAAGTCCAAACCAAAGAAGTCGGGAAAAAAAGTGGGACAAAATGATAATCCAAAATTCAATACACGGTGTTCCACAGGTGTTAATTCATATTGGGAAATGTTCACTGCAAGATCCACTTTTTCAATTTTCGTGTCCTCAATTCCATCTTGGAGTTTCCTCTCCGCCTCTCTTTGTTTGTATTTCTGGAACCTTTTGCCTCCCCTCCGCTTGTGCTGTCCGAGTTTTGGGATTGGTCGTCCGTTGCAGCTAAAAAATCGCTTGAGGACGGATCCGTGGGTTCTCCTACAGCTCGAGGTTTCGGATTCCTCTTAAATTTTCTTGGTCTTCCCGGTTTAAAATGTGTGTAAGTTGAAACACCCGGGGTTCTCTGCCAGCGATATACATATCCTGATTGATAGTCATGGGCATCCCGATGGAATTTTTCCAGTTTTTGCTGCTCAAGACCAAACTCATACTCCTTCAACCTTGCTAGGAGACCATGATAGTATTTTTCAAAGTCCTCCTTCTCCATCAACTCGGACAGATTATTACAGAGAGTTGCAATCTGTGTATCCAATATAGGAAGTTCTTTCATTATCCTTTGCACTGTAATAAGAATTGCGTCAAAAGAGGCTTTGTTCCACACTTAGCTTAGTCTCTCCTCCTCCAGTCGCCAACCAATCACACACGCGGCTACGACGTCCGCTCAAAGACTTAGATCAAGCGTACATAATGACGCCTGGCGGCATGCGTAGACACATGGAACCGCCCACACACCCATCTCCGCCAGCCAATGAGAACAGGAGCGACAACGTCCGCTCTACAACATGTAAACACAAAAACGTGTAATGTATCACTCCAGGGTTGATCGCTGCACATCAAGCTACATTGGTGTGTTAACTGCTGGAGTACTGTGATACAGCACACTGGAGGAAATGGGCGAGAAGGCCTCTAGTATTTCATTCACTCTCTCACAGAAAGATGCTGCCGACATTGTGGCTTCGGTTACCGCAGGCAAGGATTTCTTGGAAACACCAGACCCTACTATTATGAAAAGAGATCTGGAGAATTTAAAAAAAACGCTATATTGATCTCGACCTTCATGCCAAGACGTTGGTGGAATATTATAAGGATGGGAAAATACCGAGGAATATGAGAGCTCAGATCTCTCCAATTCTGTTTCCGAAATGCAAAGATTATTGTGGCACATGGGAGCAAGTGTGGAACAAAGCCTCTTTTGACGCAATTCTTATTACAGTGCAAAGGATAATGAAAGAACTTCCTATATTGGATACACAGATTGCAACTCTCTGTAATAATCTGTCCGAGTTGATGGAGAAGGAGGACTTTGAAAAATACTATCATGGTCTCCTAGCAAGGTTGAAGGAGTATGAGTTTGGTCTTGAGCAGCAAAAACTGGAAAAATTCCATCGGGATGCCCATGACTATCAATCAGGATATGTATATCGCTGGCAGAGAACCCCGGGTGTTTCAACTTACACACATTTTAAACCGGGAAGACCAAGAAAATTTAAGAGGAATCCGAAACCTCGAGCTGTAGGAGAACCCACGGATCCGTCCTCAAGCGATTTTTTAGCTGCAACGGACGACCAATCCCAAAACTCGGACAGCACAAGCGGAGGGGAGGCAAAAGGTTCCAGAAATACAAACAAAGAGAGGCGGAGAGGAAACTCCAAGATGGAATTGAGGACACGAAAATTGAAAAAGTGGATCTTGCAGTGAACATTTCCCAATATGAATTAACACCTGTGGAACACCGTGTATTGAATTTTGGATTATCATTTTGTCCCACTTTTTTTCCCGACTTCTTTGGTTTGGACTTAGAATCGAGTCGATTTTTTAGGAGTATTAAATTAAAAAGTTTTTTTGCTGGAGGATTCATTTACACTTCTACTCAACAAGAATCATCTGAAAGCATTAATTTAAGAGAATGGGGCCTGAGAAATAAAAGTAGTTTTCAACCGCCTAGCCAGTTGGTTATCGATAGATATATAAGAAGTGTGAATACAGCTATCCAAAAATTACAATCTGATTTTGATGCTAAATAAATTAAACATATCAGGAGCAATGTGACAGCGGAAGAAAGACAAGCTATTGGGACCTTGTTGTTAGAGCGGCCGACAAAGGCGGAGCTGTTGTCATCATGGATAAAGTGGCATATAAAGAGGAAATCCTATTACAGTTGAATGACAAGGATGTATATGAAAGACTAACAGAGAATCCTACTAAGATGATACACAAGAAAATTGAGGAGTTACTCACTAGAGCAGAGGAAAGACAATTAATTGACAAGGATCTCAAAAGGTTTCTACTGGTGGAAAATCCAAGAATTCCCATTATATATACCCTACCAAAGATCCATAAGAAATTACAAAATCCCCCCGGCCGACCCATAGTGTCGGGGATGGGGTCGATTTTTTCCAACATAGCGATCTTTTTGGATAAAATTTTGAAACCAATAGTACTTACCCTGGACTCTTATCTCAGGGACGCACAATAATTTTTGTCAATCATTTCAAATTTTGATAGTGTGGGGGAAAGTGTATTGCTGGTTACCATGGATGTAAACAGTTTATACACTTCCATACCCCATGAGGGAGGCTTGGAGGCAATTGAACATTATTTACAGATCTGCACGGATTTTGACAAAGAACAGAGGGGTTTTTTGATCCAATTATTATGCCTTGTGTTGAGATACAATTATTTCCTTTTTGGGGACACTTTCTATATGCAGCGTAGAGGGACGGCGATGGGCTCAAACATGGCCCCTTCATATGCTAATTTATTTATGGGCCTCTATGAGGACGCATTTGTTTTTTCTAACTCATTTTTTTGTAAACATGTTTTGCTTTGGCGCCGCTATATTGATGATAATTTTTGTTTGTGGGAGGGGCCACGTTCGAGCCTAGAAACCTTTGTTGCACAATTACATGCTGCATGCCCTGAGATTAAGTTGACGATTGAAAGTGATTACAAAAGGATTAGCTTTTTGGACACATGGGTGATCAAAGATGGGGGCCGTTTGACCACAGATCTGTATACAAAACCCACAGATAGAAATTCTATCTTGCACTATAATAGTTTTCATGTTCCACACATCAAAAATAATATACCAAAAGGACAGTTTAAAAGGGTAGAGAGAATAGTTAGTGATCCCCAAATTAGAAAATGTAGATTGGAAGAGATGAAGTACAAATTCTTGGCTAGAGGATATCCTATGAGTTGCTTAGTCGACAATAAAAAGGTTGGGACAGGTTATAGGAACAGATGGAGTAGATCAAAAAGGAAAAGTAGAGGCGATTACAACAGTAGGGTTCCCTGTGTTACAACATTTAATATTTTGTCTGATAAAATTGAAAGGATAATTAATAGCCATTGGTCTATCCTAAGAGAGGGTTTGCCACATGTACGGGAGTTTCGTGAATACCCACTAATGTCCTATAAAAGAGCTCCATCTTTGAGGGACATTATAGTCAAGGGTGACATAGGGCCCGAAAAATTACTTAAAACGACGAGAAATTGAACTTATCCATGTCTGAATTGCCCCCTCTGCAGTTATATTACTAAAGGAGATACAGTTACCCATCCCTGCAGGGGTACTAAGTTTAAAATAAAAGGCCATTACACATGTGACTCTAAATTTGTTGTTTACTTGCTGAAGTGCCCATGTGGGATTGGGTATGTTGGTCAGACTACACAGGCCATGAGAGACAGGATAGCATCACATAAATCCTCGATTAGGAACAAAAACTTAGAGCTAGCGGTTTCACATCATTTTACTACTTTTAACCATGGCTTGTCACAGTTACGCGTACAGGTGTTAGAGGGGGTCCCTGTATTGAGGAGAGGAGGTGAGAGACAAAAACAGTTACTTAAAAGAGAACATTATTGGATCAAGAAACTAGAGACTTTGGAGCCTAGAGGCTTAAATAGGGAATATGATTTAAGAAATGTGATGACCTAGGAGGTCTTAGTATTGAGCTATGTAGATTATTTGATTGGTCGGTGGGTTGGAGATTGCAACCTGGGCTCTTTATACGTAGTTTTTGTAACTTTGATGAATGTGCACATTTGATACATAGAAAGAAGTTTTTGCATTTTTGATTTATGTGAACATTTTGCATATGTAAAAAATTGTTATATATTAGATGCACTATGATGCTTTTTGGACCTTAGGTTGATCTTCTGGCCGACTGACTTTTAATATTACATTGTTGCACTACTATGACGTTTTTGGTGGGTTGTGGGGCGGTTGGGAACGCTCGCGCAGTCATCTGCCGCCGCATTGATGTGATACATTACACGTTTTTGTGTTTACATGTTGTACAGCGGACGTTGTCGCTCCTGTTCTCATTGGCTGGCGGAGATGGGTGTGTGGGCGGTTCCATGCGTCTACGCATGCCGCCAGGCATCATTATGTACGCATGATGTAAGTCTTTGAGCGGACGTCGTAGCCGCGTGTGTGATTGGTTGGCGACTGGAGGAGGAGAGACTAAGCTGAGCGGACGCTGTCGGCTTATGGTTGATTGGCTGACAGCGCGGCAAGGGAGAAGTACACAATAAGGGACTGAACTCCGTGGATTCTTCTACGAAAAGTAAGTCTGAGTGTACATATGTCCTACGCTCTGGCTTTTGTCGCCTCAATATACATAGACAAGGATATATGTGATGAGGTACAATTTTGGGTATGTGCAATATGTATGGCTCATGAATATGTATATATGTAGATCTGTTGGAATTTACAGAGTCTTCCATCAGGTCCTCTCCATGGCTATATATAACAGATGTGAGGTTTTGAATGTTAGAGTGTGTGCTATAGCCATCTGGGGAAAGAGCTAAACTCTGAAACGCCGTGCGTCATGGTGACCCGGCTCACACTCAGGATTGTCTGTTACAGATTTTAAATGTTCTAATAAATTTTCGATTTTAGACAGTATGGATCCGGCTATTGGGTGCCTGACAGGAAATTTAGGCATCCGAGAAATTGCGGTTGTAGGGATCGTGTTAACAAAAGTTTTTGTTTACAGAATAAGGTTTATTAC
The DNA here is from genome assembly GCF_040937935.1 of Hyperolius riggenbachi. Taxonomy (NCBI): domain Eukaryota; kingdom Metazoa; phylum Chordata; class Amphibia; order Anura; family Hyperoliidae; genus Hyperolius; species Hyperolius riggenbachi. Next base: position 94,626,827 of record NC_090654.1, read on the forward strand.
AAATATAGTTTACAAATTCGTTTTGACTTTTTGTTATACTTATTATTTCGTTTTTAAATTTCGCTGCTAAGAGGTTTTACTTATTTTTCGTTTTAAAATTTTGCTTTCAGGACTGTAACAAGTACATATTTCTTTACACTTATATTATCATTTAAAATTTGTTTTCATACGTATAATGCTTAACCGGTTCAGCACCGCAGTCTGAAAATCTCATGCATGCATCCGAGCAATGTTCACCTCCCATTCATTCGCCTATAACTTTATTGCTACTTATCACAATGAATTGATCTATATCTTGTTTTTTTCCGCCACTAATTAGGCTTTCTTTGGGTGCTACATTTTGCTAAGAATTATTTTTTTCTAAATCTATTTTAAACAGGAAGATTAAGAAAGAAATGAAAAAAAATTCATTATTTCTCAGTTTTTGGCCATTATAGTTTGAAATTAATATACGCTACCGTAATTAAAACTCATGTATTTTATTTGCCCGTCTGTCCTGGTTATTACACCATTTAAACGATGTCCCTATCACAATTTATGGTACCGATATTTCATTTAGAAATAAAGGTGCATTTTTTCAATTTGCGTCCATCACTATTTATAAGCTTATAATTTTAAATAATATAATAACATATTCTCTTGACATGCATATTTAAAAAGTTCAGACCCTTGGGTAACTATTTATGTTGTTGTTGTTGTTTTTTTTGTATTTTTTATTTTTAATAAAAAAAAGTGTATGTGGGTAATTTTTGGTGTGGGAGGGAAACTGTTAATTTTAAATGTAAAATAATATTTTTTTTATTAAAAATGTATTGTGGTGCAGTTTACTATTTGGCCACAAGATGGCCACAGTGAAAAAAGTCCTGGATGCGAACGATCTCGCATCCAGGAACTTAAAAGCAGGGGAGATCTTTCCTGGGGGCAGAAATACCGCGCTCACTGGAGAGAAAGTGTCGGTATTTCTGCGGGGAAGATAGATCAGTGAATGGGAATTATATTCCCATTCACTGATCGGGGGGCTAGCGGCGGGCAGCGGGAGCGCGCGCGGGGGCGCGCCCTATCGCGCGCACGAGGCGGCTGCAGCAGCAGTGCCTATCTGGACGAGGAAGCTCGTCCAGATAGGCCGAACTGGTTAAATATCGTTTTCAACCTTATTCTATTAGAAATACATCGCTTTTGGTATTAACTTTGTTTTGTACACTTATAATGCGTAGATTATAGTTTTTAGATTTATTAACTTACTAATATATCGCTTTTAATATTACCGTTATTTTAGGATTATTTAATACGTACGTGATTGTAAGGCTATTTATTCTATCGTATATATATATATATATATATATATATATATATATATATATATATATATATATATATACATATACACATACACCTTTTTCTATTTATAATATGATTAATGTGTACGTGATTTTAAGGCTATTTATTCTATTACAAGTATATAAATTATTCTATTCATGTTATTTATAGTGAAGTATTTTAATGATTAAATATATTATTGTTTATATGTGTGTAAGGGTGTTTGTGCAGTGGAGATGGTTAGGGTTAGGCACCACCAGGGGGTGGTTAGGGTTAGGCACCACCAGGGGAGATTTAGGGTTAAGCACCTCCAGGGGAGATTTAGGTTTAGGCACCACCAAGGAGGTCTTAGGGTCAGGCACTGTCAGGAACCGGCCCCGCGGCACGCCTGCGTATAGGTTCCCGACTGCAGGTTTGACCAGATCAAGTGGGGAGCAGCCTTATTCAAGCTAAAACAAGGCTGTGACCCCTCAGAACACTTCTCACTGCCACTACTAGCTGCCGCTAGACACTTCCACTCTGCTGTTGAGTAATCTGCATGCAATCTGCGTTTTTGTATTCGGGTCAGCTTTGCGCTTTAGGCCCGATTACGAGAACACCACGCACACACACATAGTAAAATCGTACAGTAGCACGGCACAATCAGGCACTGACTTGTAATGCAAGCTACACTGCAGTCTCTCCTTCTAGGCTATGAGTGTTAGTTTAGTACAGCAGAAGTCAAACTTATTAAATAACGCTTTAATATTCCAGGAAAAAAGTGGAACAATCTATAAAATAATATATACAAAAGATTTACAAAAACAAAGTAAAAAGTTACAAAATAAAAGTTACAAGGGTACACAACAAGACAAGTTGCAAAAAAAAAAGGGAAATAAATAATGTTACCAGCGTAGGTTAGAACGTGGTTGGCGGGAGAACGCCGTTTCCGATTCGCTTGGGATCATCCCTAGCTATGCGCTACCTCCAAGAGAAGATGATATGTGACTGTCCCAGGCTGAGTTATATAGTCCGCTTGGTGGCCTGGGGCATTTAATGTTCCGTCCCCAAAACTAACGCAATTTCCCAGATTGTGACATTTGGTCATATCCTTTCTGTGATATGCAAACTTCAAAGCTTTCCTGTGTTCATTTTTGATCTTTCAGAGATTTCAAAACACTTCCATAAATCCAATTTTCACAGGTAAAACTATAGTCTAGTACATACATCAAAAGATTGTGGAGTGAGGCTTCCTCCTGTCATATGTAAATTCCAAGGCTTTTCCTGTCCACCTTTGAACTTGGCAGACTCAATTAGTCAGATTGTATTTTGGCCACAGGTAGCTGTTTACATGTACACAGAGTTCAATGCAATGTTGTTATGTAATTACCTGTAAAAAGACACAGACAATCACATCTGAGACAGCAGATCAAAGGTGAACACCTGACTGCTATTGTTCACCCTCAGATGCAAATGTACTACAGGAGATCCAATTAGCAGCTTCCAACTTCCAGAGGACTGAATACAGGCTCAAAGTACTTCATCCTGTCACACAGACAATCACAGCTTCCCCCAAAGCCAGAATGGCTGTAGCTGACATACACATATGATACAGTCAGAAAAATGAAAAATATGCTTCTGTATTATCCCAACATCCTAACTAGCTGCTATATCATGACAGGCAGCACCAGGGGGGTCTTAGGGTTAGGCACCACCAGGGGGTGGTTAGGGTTAGGTACCACCAGGGCGGTGGTTAGGGTTAGGCACCACCAGGTGGGAATCTTAGGGTTAGGCACCACCAGGGGCTGGTTAGGGTTAGGCACCACCATGGGGGTTTTAGGGTTAGGCACCACCAGGGGGTCTAGGGGTTAGGGATATGTACAGGGAGGGTTCTGTGTGAGAGTAGGGTTTGGTATAGTTACAGTACAATATTTGTAATATATACAATGTATTAAATTATGTATATTTACACAAAGGGGGGGTCTAAGGGTTAGGGATAGGGAGTGATCTTTGTGAGCCTACAGTTAGGTATAATTGCAGTAAAATACCTGTAAAATCCACCATTGTATTACTATGCTTAATACAAGTGTAAATATCGTTTGTTGTTATATACGCTATTTCACGTTTCATTTCCGATATCGTTTGTTGTTATAGATGGTATTTTGCCATTTCACTTCCATTTATACAACCTATATAGCACTAGATTTTTGTTTATAAGCTATAAACAAAAAATATTGTTTTACGTTACAACTTATAATTTCGGCTATATCCCGCGCCCTTTTTTCCAGGCGTGCTTTTCCCTATCCTGAGAAATTAAACATTAAACATTAAAATGTGTCAGCCAATTTGAAGATTTTCTCACAATTTGTTCTAAAAAGTCTTTTAGAGTAGAGGCTTTCCGTTGAGTTAACATTGGTCTGGGAACAGTAATCTCCCTGATCACATTAATAATGCTGACCAGTGTCTCTCTAATATTTTCCTAAATTTATCTTAGTAGGTCATATCTAGAAATGACCTAGACCCCTTGTCAAGCATGATCATTTTTACCTCACTGATAAATTTATGACAAGTCCATATTTTACCTTCAGGTGGACACTCCTGAAGGTAAACTTTGGACCTCTGTTCAACCCAAAAGACAAGAACTTATGCTGCTAATACCAAGTTGTAAATACCAGATAACAGGCTTCAATTTCTGCACCAGACCAATACACATTTAAATATACACATAGCAGACCTATGTTTCTGTAGTCTAAGATAATCTAGCGCTGGCAGCTGTTATCTGAATTAAAAAAATTATGTCTGTCATAACTTCAGAATCTATGTAATCAAATAAATGTGCATTTGGAAAAATGCAGGAGGATAAATTAAAATCTAAATAGGAGCGTGCACATGGACACTTATCTTTTGAAGTAGGACAACCAATAATAAGTAAAATTTTTCACATACAGGAAACGTGTTTTGTGAGCTGAACCCAATTCATTACATACAACAGCCTGTACAGAACACATACATCACATGCCATAAAGTCTAAACTATAGGTAGAGGAAATGTTCACAATAATGTTCATGTATTAGATGATTGCTGGGAGCTAAATCTGAAAATTCCTGTTCCTAACTTCAGGTCTTTTAATATACAGTTGGTCCAGGTAAATTCTACTTCATATTCTGATCACAAACAGACCAAAAATCAGGTCCAAATGATTTTCTATAGCCATAATGATTTCTTCAGGAGCCCAACATAGGAGACATAGGAGTCATGTTTAGTTTACTAGAATTAATTTTCCTATTTGCATGCAGACGTCAGATTTATGATGCAAACTGTTATTAAGTACATGTGGGATGGGTCTTGGAGGGTTCCAAGCATAATCATTTTTATTATTTTGACCCTATAAAAGGCTATGTAAGTTATTGCCTATTTGAACCTTTATTTTGTCATCTATAATGTCAGTTCAGAATCAGAATCAATTTATTTGGTCAAATAAGTTTGCACTTACAAGGAATTTGACTTGGAAGTTGCTTAACAGACACAAACATAACAATACAAGGACAAACAGTATATAAATTACAAGTCAAGGACAGTATGTTAGTTATATTGGCAGTAAACAGGAGGAGCAGTGGCGTAGCAATGGGGGGTGCAGAGGTTGCGACCACATCGGGCCCTTGGAGCTGAGGGGCCCTCCCTCAACAGCAGTATTATTCTTTATTGGCCCTATGCTGGTAATGCTCACTTCTATAGATGCTTTGAATAGTAGTGATCATTAACAAGCTGTTCCGCATCCACTTCTTCCACCCCTGACACTGTGGTTGTCCCTGGCAGGTTTTGGTGTGCCGTATCAATTGTAATGTATAGAGTGCTTTGGGCGCCCAATGTAAAACTTGCACCTTAGCCCATAGCTCTTTAGCTAAGCCACTGAGGATGAAAAGTGTTTATTTTCATTTATATGCTGTAATATATTTAAGTCCTGTCAGATCTAGAGTGGTTCTGCATTAAACATGGCTACTGCCTCAGGGAAGAAGCTGTTCCTGTGCCTGAAAGTTTTAGTTGCGACTGACCGGAATCTTACACTTGAAGGCAAGAGCAGGAAGATGGACTGAGCGTAGAGATGAGCGTAATGACCTAATTACGATTTTGCGAAATTTCGCGTAATTAGTGTAATTACGATTATGGCCGTAAGTACATAATCGTAATGAAGAAGGATTTCGCGAAATTTCGCGTAAGCGTAATTTTCGCGTAATTTTCGCATTACAGTCGTATCATGCCGTAATTTCGCATTAAACGCTACCGTAATTTCGCGTTAAACCGTAACGCTCCGTATAATATAAAAAAGCCGCCGACTTTAAGGGTTAATAGCAAAGCCCCCTTAAATGCTAAGAGCCTCAAATTTGGAGAATATATTAAGGAGATCAGGAGGAATAAGAGGAAAAATTTTTTTTTCAAAAAGACCTTATAGTTTTTGAGAAAATCGATGTTAATGTTTCAAAGGAAAAATGTAAACATTTAAAAACCCGCCGACTTTAACGGTTAATAGCAAAGCCTGCTTAAAGTTTAGGAACACCAAATTCCCAGGGTATATTAAGGGGATCAGTGGGAATAAGAGGAAAATTTTTTTTTTCAAAAAGACCTTATAGTTTTTGAGAAAATCGATTTTTAAGTTTCAAGGGCGAAAATGTCTTTTAAATGCGGAAAATGTCAGTTTTTTTTGCACAGGTAACAATAGTGTATTATTTTCATAGATTCCCCCAAGTGGGAAGAGTTTTACTTACTTCGTTCTGAGTGTGGAAAATATAAAAAAAAAACGACGTGGGGTCCCCCCTCCCAGACCTCTTTAACCCCTTGTCCCCCATGCAGGCTGGGATAGCCAGAATGCGGAGCACCGGCCGCGTGGGGCTCCGCACCCTGACTATACCAACCCGCATGGTCCATGGATTGGGGGGTCTCGGAAGGGGAGGGGCAGCCAAGCTTTCCCCTCCCCCTCCGAGCTCTTGTCCAATCCAAGGACAAGGGGCTCTTCTCCACCTCCGATGGGCGGTGGAGGTGGAGGCCGCGATTTCCTGGGTGGGGGGTTCATGGTGGAATCTGGGAGTCCCCTTTAAAAAGGGGTCCCCCAGATGCCCACCCCCCTCCCAGGAGAAATGAGTATAGAGGTACTTGTAGTACCCCTTACCCATTTCCTTTAAGAGTTAAAAGTAAATAAACACACAAACACATAGAAAAAGTACTTTAATTGAACAAAAAACATAACCACGAACAAAGTCCTTTAATATTCTTAATTAACCATTAATACTTACCTGTCCCTTTAAATAAATGATCCCACGCAATATCCTCGGAAATGTTCTATCAGTTACAATGTAACAAAGTTATTATGTAACAACTTTGTTACATTGTAACTACGCCGCACCCGACGCCACTCGCCGCTCAGCCGCCGCATACGCGTCTGTGCAGGACGCTAAGTCCCCGCAGCTCCCGCTGTCCACCCCGCCCACATCTGTCACCCACATGTCACCCACATGTGGGTGACATGTGGGTGACATGTGGGAGAGGCGGGGAGGGCAGCGGAGCCGGCGGGGACTTAGCGTCCTGCACGGACCCGACAGAGCTCTGAGCTATATAGCTCAGAGCTCTGAGAAGCATCTTTGTATTTGGGCTCCAAGGAGCCCCATTGGTCCTTAGCAGACCAATGGGGTTCCTTCAAATCAGAAGGAACCCCATTGGTCTGCTAAGGACCAATGGGGCTCCTTGGAGCCCAAATACAAAGATGCTTTCGAGAGCTCTGAGCTATAGCTCAGAGCTCTGTCGGGTCCTGCAGCGCAGACGAGGCGGCGGCGGCGGCGGTGAGTGACGTCGGGTGCGGCGTAGTTACAATGTAACAAAGTTGTTATATTGTAATAACTTTGTTACATTGTAACTGATAGAACATTTCCGAGGATATTGCGTGGGATCATTTATTTAAAGGGACAGGTAAGTATTAATGGTTAATTAAGAATATTAAAGGACTTTTTTCGTGGTTATGTTTTTTGTTCAATTAAAATACTTTTTCTATGTGTTTGTGTGTTTATTTACTTTTAACTCTTAAAGGAAATGGGTAAGGGGTACTACAAGTACCTCTATACTCATTTCTCCTGGGAGGGGGGTGGGCATCTGGGGGACCCCTTTTTAAAGGGGACTCCCAGATTCCACCATGAACCCCCCACCCAGGAAATCGCGGCCTCCACCTCCACCGCCCATCGGAGGTGGAGAAGAGCCCCTTGTCCTTGGATTGGACAAGGGCTCGGAGGGGGAGGGGAAAGCTTGGCTGCCCCTCCCCTTCCGAGACCCCCCAATCCATGGACCATGCGGGCTGGTATAGTCAGGGTGCGGAACCCCACGCGGCCGGTGCTCCGCATTCTGGCTATCCCAGCCTGCATGGGGGACAAGGGGTTAAAGAGGTCTGGGAGGGGGGACCCCACGTCGTTTTTTTTTTATATTTCCCACACTCAGAACGAAGTAAGTAAAACTCTTCCCACTTGGGGGAATCTATGAAAATAATACACTATTGTTACCTGTGCAAAAAAAACCTGACATTTTTTCCGCATTTAAAAGACATTTTCGCCCTTGAAACTTAAAAATCGATTTTCTCAAAAACTATAAGGTGTTTTTGAAAAAAAATGTTTTCCTCTTATTCCCACTGATCCCCTTAATATACCCTAGGAATTTGGTGTTCCTAAACTTTAAGCAGGCTTTGCTATTAACCGTTAAAGTCGGCGGGTTTTTAAATGTATACATTTTTACTTTGAAACTTTAACATCGATTTTCTCAAAAACTATAAGGTCTTTTTGAAAAAAAAAATTTTCCTCTTATTCCCCCTGATCTCCTTAATATATTCTCCAAATTTGAGTCTCTTAGCATTCAAGGGGGCTTTGCTATTAACCCTTAAAGTCGGCGGCTTTTTTATATTATACGGAGCGTTACGGTTTAACGTGAAATTACGGTAGCGTTTAATGCGAAATTACGGCATGAACGAAACGCGAAATTTTGCGTTGAAAATTACGCTTACGGTATTTTCAATTACGATTTTAATGGCAATTTCGCTACGCTAATTTCGCATCGTAATCGCAAATTTCGCATGCGTAATTATAGTAATGCGAAATTACGAAAATTTCAGCTCAACTCTACTGAGCAGGGAGAAATGGGTCTGAGGCAATCTTGGTCGCTCTCTTTCTTCACCTGCTAGCGTAAAGATCTTGCAGGGAAAGTAAGCTTCAGCCAATTATCCTTTCCACTGTTGATGCACTTCAGTCTTACCTTTTCTAGTACTGAGCAGGAGCTGAACCATAGAGTCACAGACAGGGCCGGGCCGAAGCAGAGGCAACAGAGGCTCCAGCCATAGGACGCAGTGTAGGAGGGGGCGCACAACTTACTCAGCTATCGATCCACTATTGTGCTTAAAGCAGAGAGAAATAAGAAAAGGGAATACATGGCAGTGACTGCAAGCCAGATAACTAGAGATTAAGGTGTTGAGGGCCCTGGGGCACCTCTTAGTCTAATAACAATCAGTGTGTGACAGCTGAGGTGGGAGGGATGGAGGGGCGCACATTGGTGTATCAGCCTTGGGTGCTGGAGGACCTTTTCCCAACTCTGGTCACAGATGATGTCATGATGGATGTCACGGACGGTTGTGGGGCCGCAGACGCGTCCTGGAACCGCCCGTGAAGAAGAAGCGATCGCACTCGATTCTCTGCATCGATTGTGCTTCAGATCAATAGAATCTGGATTGATTGTGTCGGAGCATCTGTCTTTTCTCAGCAGAGAGAAGACAACAGCTTAACTGCAGGATGGCTCTTTTGATATGTTAATGAGCAGGAACAAACCCTTGAGTTCAGGAAGCTAGTCTCCACAGGGGGGCCATAGAAAGCCAGCCGAAGCGGCTCCGACCAGGCCAGATATGAATGCATGTGGGGTATGGTTTCTTGACGATTATATGGCAACCATACCTCGCACAGCTATGAAATTCATATCGTCTTGTTCGGTAAAATCTGGCCATCGTGCTGATATGAAATTCATTGTGATAGTCCGTCCGGTTATTGAGGTATGACCCTTCTCAAGAACTGGACCCGCTACCCTAGCCATGTCTGATGTCATATTAATCTGTATTTTCCGACAAGTATGAATCTGTTATCCCCCTAAATATAACGTGTATCGTTTGTGAGGTACTGCAGTTTGTAAGTTTAAAACCTAAAATCTCTCAGAGGGAATGAACTGTATTGGTGGGTGACTCAGAGGGGGCCGGCATTACCACACCCCCAAACCAGCTTCATCAAAAGCACATGGCTGGCAGGCGGGCCCTCATTCCTCCATTTTTCCACCTTCATGAACACACGGCCACCGTGAGGAACAAGTGGTGGCCATTTTGCTTGAACTTAGCTGAAACAAAGAACTTTGCGGAACTTGAAACCAAGGACTTGATGATTTTCCCACAAAAGGACATTTTTCATGAAACTAAGTATTTTTTCTCCCTTTCTTTTATTTTTCATACTGGCTAGTACTGTTTCAATAATTGTTGATTTTAATAATTGTCTGTATATATTAATTATTTATATTGCTTTCAATAAACCGATGCTATCGTCATTTGTTGTTCCAGCTACCCTATTATTCAGCATACACAGAAACTGAACTCAGGTCTCTGAAGAGACGCTACTATTGTTGATATCTAGACAGAATACAGCGTGTTTTAACCATTTTATTTGCAGGTCGAGAAATAGCCAGTTAGTGAGTTCCCCTGTCTCAGAAAACAGAGGTGGTGGCAGATACCCTGAAATAGTGGTTAAAGTTGTAATTACCGTACCTCACAGGCTCCCTTCTGGTTTGTCTGCGGCCAATTCCCAACGGTTCCTACGCATTGACTGCGACCAGAGTTCGCACGATCCATGCGCTGGCACCGTTTGGAAGTCATTTCGAGGTCTGACCACTAGGGCTCCTGTGACAGTGTTTGGCAGCGGTTAGGACCTGTGGTGTGCTGAAAGTATCTAAGATAGCGCTAGCGCTATCCAGAAACGAACTAATTTGTTTGTGTAGCTGGAAGGCAATATATTTTTTATATATACAGAGAGATTGTGTAGCCAGTACCCCTCCCACTGGCGTAACAACCAGGGATGCGAGCCCCTCGATTGCAGGGGGGCCCGGGAGGAGGAGATCACGTGGGGGGGCCCAGGTTCCCTCTCCCTCTTGAACACAGTAAGAGCTGCAGATGCTCTCTCACAGGCACGCACTGTATCCTGCACGCTGCCTTGCTCCGTCCCCTTCACTGTGCAGATCAGCCCAATGCACAGTTTGAATAGAGAGCGGCAGCTGCAGTCTTGAGCAGGGGGACAGCTCGTGGGGAGAGAAGAGGCAGGGAGAATGTCACAGGCAGCTGAAGTGCAGAGCAGCTCCTCCGTGATGCAGACTCCAAGCAGGGACAGGGTGAGTCAGCCTGCTGCTGCTGGAGATATGCTGGTCAGCCAGCGTTATTATTCTGCACTGTTTGATGAGCTGACAAGGCCAGTGGTGTCTGTGGATTACTTCCTGCTCTTTCCCTCTCTATGTCTACACTGCTGAGCATTGTTTTCCGTTCACACAGTAGTCAGTTTCAGGCAGTGATTTTTAATTATATATCGACTGCTTGCTTGAACGTTCTGCACATAAATCTGTGTTTAGAGTGCAAAATGAACATTTTCAGGACAGAGTGTGTTTATCCTGGGAGCTGCAGTCTTGGCATCCCTTTGGTATGTAAGGAATGTGCTTTAACTGACCCGAGATCCATGTCTGTCACACAGACAAACACATGCCTTGCTCATGCCTGCAATTTGTTTAGTGATTGGTCATTTTCAAGAGTACCTGTAGTGAAAAAAGTGCCCCTAGGGGGTACTTACCTCAGAAGGGGGAAGCTTTGGAATACTCCTGAGGCTGCCCTCATACTCCATAGCACCACCGATCCAGCACTGCTCCCCCCACAAAAAGTCTGCTGACTAGGGCATGTCAGCGGCTCGTACAGTCTGTGCCTTTCCCAATTTGAAGTGTGCAGTGTGTGCGTTTGTGGTATTTTGTTTGTGTGTGTGTGTGTGTAAGGGGGGTGCAATTGTGAGGCAAGGCCATGGAGCTCTATGTGAACATTTCACAAATACTAGACCCGATGTACACTTTAATGGTGGCTACAGCCACTACATGCAATGTGTATGCAGATATGCTGATCCTTACCGCTCCTCCCTCATATCCCTGTCCCCCTCCATTTCTATGTGACACCAAAGTTGCACACTACCACACACACACAGGCCCGACAGCAAGCCTCTTTGACCCAGCCTCCGTGGCTGGGAACGCTCTCCACCTGTCTCCACAAGCCTGGTACATGCAGGTGTGCAGAATGCTCCCGGCCATAGGAGCGTGGTCAAGGAGGCGTGCCGTCAGGCCTGCGCAAGCGCAGTAGTGTGTGACTTAGGTAACTCACACAAACTAACAGGGTCTTTTTTACACAAATGGAGGGGGCTGGTGGTAAACAGGAGGCGTGATGAGGATGAGGACATTTGCACACACATACAGGTAGCCACCATTTTAGCTGGACACTTCGGCTCTGGTATCCTTAAAGTGTACCTGAGATAGATGTATAGATTTATACTTACCCAGAGCTTTCTCCAGCCCACTGTAGTCTGTCTGCTTGATTACTGTCCACCTTGGCCACTCCATTTTCTTGCAGTGTGGCCCGGTACATTACCAAACTAGCCCAGTCGTACTCCACTACGTATGCGCGGTCCCTGATGTGCATGCCCCCTGATTGTGCTCCCACTGCCGGGAGCAATCTGCTGTGATGGCTCTTGTACAGGGTGATCGTGGGTGCACCCAGGACTGCACAAGCACATTAGAGTGCAATTGGGCTGGATCGTGGGAGGGCGGCAATCAAGCAGACGGACTACATGGCGCTGGAGGAAGCCCAAAGTAAGTAAAAATCTATACATTTCGTTTATCTCAGGTTTCCTTTAAAGGGAATAATTCTTTTTTTCTTTTTCATTTGTGGGGGGGGGGGGGGGGAGGGATTGGCGAGAGGGAAGGGGGCCCCATTTAAAATTTTGCAGGGGGGCCCAGTGATTTCTAGTTACGCCCCTGACCCCTCCCCAAAAGTTTTATTTTATTTGGCGTAGAAATGTCCGGGAACTACCAGCTCATGGCCGTATCAGACCTGGAAAATCTTTGTCAGCTGCGGGGCATTGACACCCTCCGCAAGAACAAACAGGACATGGTAAATGACTTGTTTCAATGGGATACTCAGCAACTGCGGGAGCCGGGTGTGTCCGCTGAAGTGGATACCAGCCAATCTGACTCAAGTCAAGGGGAACCAGAGACTGAAGATTCTGCGCGTACAGAGGTTGAGCATCCTGTGGTCCCTGTTGCAACAGTTACGCCAGAGACTGTCAGTATGGACCCCAATCCCAGAGTTTCTGAAAGTACTTGCTCGCGTGTGCCCATTCGTGGAAACCAATGAGAGAGGACGCTTGAAGCCGGATGTCCGTCTCCGGGCGGAAAAACTACATTGCCCAAAAGTCTATGCGGGTGGAGGGCTGAGAGAGAGCGGTATGTCTCCGCCTCTCATATTAATTCCACAAACAATGGGGCAAGCACCATCAACCAAACACCTATGACAGGTTGCTAGCCATGACCCTTTAATCCAGGTGTCTGCCTTGGTAAGTTCTCGGTGCTCTCCTTATCTTCACCTCTTTGGCACTACTTGCACTCTACATCTCACTTTGGTGGACTCTGCACTTGACACTTTATATCCGCTCTGGATTCGTTTTTCTTCTACTGATTGCCACACAGGCACATATTGGCACATATTGCTTTGCACTATATGTAATGCACTTTATTATATATTTTTAGAGTACTGTAGTTTACCAGGCAAACGGACCATTAAGGGAGCATTTATTGTACCAGGATTCCCTGCACATATATATGTGTGTATATGTATTTATGTAATTCCTTATTGATGCACCTTTTATCTTTTGGATGCAAGGGAATTCATTGTTTATATGAACCTTGTCATGGCAGTTCACCATACCTGTTTTTAAGTGTTTTTATTGTGTTGTTTGAATAAAGTTGAATTGCATTCATTATGGTTTGAGTGGTGCGGTTTTCTAAGGGAAATTCTGTTCTTGGTTTGTTCCGCCTCTCATATTATCACCAATGGCAAGCGGCGGGAGCCGCTGCCTCCATCCTATAAGCATTGGCCTCGCTGTCCTGCATAAATTTTAGCAGAACCATCGGTAAAGGACTATAGTATATTGTATATTTTGCAAATATCCACGCCGGAGTTGGAACATCTGGACCAGCGTATCTCTCAGTATTGTGTGTTGGGTAACGGTGAATAACACCATATTAATTAAAAGCACATACGTTTAAAAACACACAAGACCTGGGGAATTAAGACCTAGCTGCAGCCAACGAAGCAAATTAAGCTACGGAACACCAATTCCAAATGTATGCATATTAGATGTTTTTCTACTGGACAGATCTCAGGGCCGCAATAATTATTTATTCATTCTCGGGGGTGGACAAAGGGACCTAAGGGAACGGGATCCCCAATTCCAACGCACCAACACCTTCTTTTTCAGCATATTATACACATAAATATCAAAAAGGGACATCATTCTTATATTAAGGTATCAAAGGGACCAAGTTAATGCTTAATCATAGTTAGGGATCCAACATACAAGCCAATTCTATTTTGTCATTTAGACCTGCTGGTCCCATAGCTTCAGTACGTAAAATGATGCATGTCTCCCTTCTAAGGAGTGACTTCTCCCTATGTCCTCCTCTTCTGGGGGCTTCGACCCTCTCGAGGATAGCAAATTTCAGACCATGGCTCTTACCCCCATGTACCTCTTTCATATGAGAAACCAATCTGGTACAACTCTTCCCAGCCTTAATGACACTGATGTGTTCACCAATGCGTCTTTTCACCGGTCTGGTTGTCTGCCCTATATAATATCTTTTACATGGGCAGAACTAGTGTTGGGCGAACAGTGTTCGCCACTGTTCGGGTTCTGCAGAACATCACCCTGTTCGGGTGATGTTCGAGTTCGGCCGAACACCTGATGGTGTTCGGCCAAACCGTTCGGCCACATGGCCGAACTAAGAGCGCATGGCCGAACGTTCCCCGAACGTTCGGCTAGCGCTGTGATTGGACGAACGGGTCACGTGGTTCGGACCCGAACGTGCTCTGATTGGCCGAACTGTCACATGGTTCGGGTAAATAAATACCCGAACCACGTCATATCTCTGCCATTTGTCTGTGGGTTTAGCTTTGGGTAGGCAGGCAGGGTAGTTCGCGCTCCAGCCACGCTAGCCAGGGTCCCCCGGTCATTGTGTCGCTGCTGGGAATAGTAGTACACCGCTCGCTCAGCCACACTATATAGCATTGTGTTTACTGCCACTCTGTGTACCTCGCTCAGCCACACTATATAGCATTGTGTTTACTGCCACTCTGTGTCTGCTGGGAACAGTAGTACACTGCTCGCTCAGCCACACTATATAGCATTGTGTTTACTGCCACTCTGTGTCTGCTGGGAACAGTAGTACACTGCTCGCTCAGCCACACTATATAGCATTGTGTTTACTGCCACTCTGTGTACCTCGCTCAGCCACACTATATAGCATTGTGTTTACTGCCACTCTGTGTCTGCTGGGAACAGTAGTACACTGCTCGCTCAGCCACACTATATAGCATTGCGTTTACTGCCACTCTGTGTTCACCGCTCACCCAGCACTATATAGCATTGTGTTTACTGCCACTTTGTGTCTGCTGGGAACAGTAGTACACCGTTCACTCAACAACACACTATATAGCATTGTGTTTACTGCCACTCTGTGTACCTCGCTCAGCCACACTATATAGCATTGTGTTTACTGCCACTCTGTGTCTGCTGGGAACAGTAGTACACTGCTCGCTCAGCCACACTATATAGCATTGTGTTTACTGCCACTCTGTGTACCTCGCTCAGCCACACTATATAGTATTGTGTTTACTGCCACTCTGTGTCTGCTGGGAACAGTAGTACACTGCTCGCTTTTGCGAGCAGAAGAGTGCAGTGGTCCAGTACATGACGGCGCAGTACCGAGGCGCATCCGGACAGCTGCCAAGCTTCTGTGGATCCGATTGGGCCAACATGTTGGACCTCTGCCAAGTCCTCCAAAATTTTGAGCAATCCACGTTGCTTGTGAGCAGTGACAACTCTTCAGTCAGCATTACCATACCACTGCTGTGTTTACTGAAGAGGTCAATGTTGAAAATCAAGGAAACAGCTGTCATGATGCAACTCGGGGAATCTGAAGGAGAAAACGATCAGCGTGATGGTACCAACATCAGGCCATCCGCCTCAGGAAACGCTGGCCCCAGCAACTATGACGAAGAAGAGGAGGAGGAACAGCTGGAGTTGGAGCAGGAATTTCCTGCCACCACTGACGAGGGCCAGAGCGGTGCACGTTGGACTTCCACAATTCAGCGCGAATGGTCAGCAGAAGCAGACCAGGAAGAAGGTGACGACTATGATGCATCACAACAACTATCACAACGCTCACAAGAGGATGATGAGGATTCTGGCAGGACTCTGGCACACATGGCTCAATTCATGCTAGACTGCATTGAACGCGACCCACGCATTGTGCGCATTCTGGACAACACCAATTACTGGGTTTATACCCTTCTGGATCCACGGTACAAACACAATGTTCCAAAACTGCTTGAAGAAAGAGTCAGACAGGTCAAAATGGAAGAATACCAGCAGGCCCTTGTGGAGACTTTAGAGAGGAGATTGACATCCTCCCCCTCCTCTAGCCAGTTGTACGCCGACAGACTGACTTCCGCAAACCCAGGACGACCAGGAGGGCAGCAAACAACACAAACCGCAGCTAGTGCCCAAAAGGGAATGGTATCGGCAGTGTCCTTGGAGTGGGAACATTTTCTGACACCCATGCAGCAGCAGCCCACAGAACAGCAAGCGTGCAGATCCACCTCCAACACCGATCGCCTGGAGAAGATGGTCAAGGACTACATGTCAGATGGCGTAGCTGTGTTGAACAATCCATCTGCACCCTTCAACTATTGGGTATCGAAGCTAGACACCTGGCACGAACTGGCAATGTATGCAATAGAGGTGCTGGCTTGCCCGGCAGCCAGCGTTATGTCGGAACGCTGTTTCAGTGCTGCCGGAGGCATCGTCACAGATCGGCGTATCCGCCTCCCCACAGAAAATGCAGACCGTCTGACTCAAATTAAAATGAATCAATCCTGGATTGGAAACGACTATGCAACACTCCTGGACCCCAACCAAGTAACATGAACAATGACCATCTGTGATGGGTTAGCGTTGCCGGTCCCTGTTTATGGAACCTCTTATCTTTATTACATTTATGACTGCATGGCGGCAAAAAGCATTGCTATATCCGCACACTATTTGTCCTCATGCAAGGCCTGGGATGTTGTGTCTCAAAAAGCGTGGCCTTCTCCTCCTGCGCCTCCTCCTGTTCCATCACGTGTGCTGCTGCTGGGTTAGCGTTTCCAGTCCCTGTTTATTGAACCTTTCATCTTTATTACATTTATGACTGCATGGCGGCAAAAAGCATTGCTATATCCGCACGCTATTTGTCCTCATGCAAGGCCCGGGATGTTGTGTCTCAAAAAGCGTGGCCTTCTCCTCCTGCGCCTCCTCCTGTTCCATCACGTGTGCTGCTGCTGGGTTAGCGTTTCCAGTCCCTGTTTATTGAACCTCTCATCTTTATTACATTTATGACTGCATGGCGGCAAAAAGCATTGCTATATCCGCACGCTATTTGTCCTCATGCAAGGCCTGGGATGTTGTGTCTCAAAAAGCGTGGCCTTCTCCTCCTGCGCCTCCTCCTGTTCCATCATGTGTGCTGCTGCTGCTGGCCTGGGTTAGCGTTTCCGGTCCCTGTTTATTGAACCTCTCATCTTTATTACATTTATGACTGCATGGCGGCAAAAAGCATTGCTATATCCGCACGCTATTTGTCCTCATGCAAGGCCTGGGATGTTGTGTCTCAAAAAGCGTGGCCTTCTCCTCCTGCGCCTCCTCCTGTTCCATCACGTGTGCTGCTGCTGCTGGCCTGGGTTAGCGTTTCCGGCCCTGTTTATTGAACCTCTCATCTTTATTACATTTATGACTGCATGGCGGCAAAAAGCATTGCTATATCCGCACGCTATTTGTCCTCATGCAAGGCCTGGGATGTTGTGTCTCAAAAAGTGTGGCCTTCTCCTCCTGCGCCTCCTCCTGTTCCATCACGTGTTCTGCTGCTTGTGCTGGGTTAGCGTTACCGGTCCCTTTTCCTGGAACCTCTTCTCTGTATTACATTTATGACTGCATGGCGACAAAAGGCATGTTACCTGTGCAAAGAAACATGACATTTTCCACATTTAAAAGACAGTTTTTCCTTTGAAACTTTACAATCAATTTTCTCAAAAACTATAAGCTCTTTTTCAAATATTTTTTTTCCTTTTGTACCCACTCCCAAGGTGCACATACCCTGCAAATTTGGGGTATGTAGCATGTAAGGAAGCTTTACAAAGCATGAAAGTTCGGGTCCCCATTGACTTCCATTATGTTCCGAGTTCGGCGCGAACACCCGAACATCGCGGCGATGTTCGGCGAACGTTCGCGAACCCGAACATCTAGGTGTTCGCCCAACACTAGGCAGAACAACACGTAGACCACATGGTCAGTCTGACGGGTGTAGAGCCCTTTGATTCGAAACTCTACCCCTCCTACATCGATAACTTTCTGTGTGAGCCTTTTGGGGCACCATTTACAATATCCACATCTAAAGTTACCTCCAGTGGCATAGTGATCTAACCAAGTTGATTGTCTAGGCGACACAAATTCACTTTTGGTCAAGAAATTACCCAGGGTAGGGGCTCTTCTGAACGCTACCCTAGGGGGTCCCTTTAGCTTTCCCATCAATTCCGGGTCCTGTTGGATCATTCCCCAATGTTTAAAGATGCTCTCTCTAATTCTACTGGCCATTGGGTTATAGTCGAAAGTGAAAACCATTCTGTTGTCTTTCTCTCCTCATGTGGTTCTGCCCCTCAGCAAGGTTGCTCTGTCTTTCTCAGCGGCCTGGCCTCTAGCTTTTATCAATAATTGTGGGTCATAGCCTCTCTTAATAAATCTAGCAGCTAACTCTGACGCCTGTTTCTCGAAAGTCGTACGCAACTGATTGTTCCTCCTAAGGCGTAAAAATTGGCCATATGGAATCGCATCCACCACGTGCTTAGGGTGGAAACTTTTCGCATGGAGGACTGAATTGGTTGCGGTTGGTTTGCGGAATCCCTTACTAATCAATCTACCATTAACTACCTTGAGTCTCAAATCGAGAAACACCACTTCCTCTCCTATCATTTCGGAAGTAAATTGCATATTGATTTGGTTAACGTTTAAATAGTCAACAAAATTTCCAAATTCTGCTTGAGTTCCAGACCACACCACCAGGACGTCGTCCACGTACCTCAACCATCGTCTGATGTGCCCCCGGAAAGGATTAGAATCCGAGTGCACAGCAGACTCCTCCCACGCCCCCAAAAAGAGATTCGCAAAGGAGCACGCCACTGGGTCCCCATAGCTGTCCCCGCAACCTGCTGGTGCTGGTGCTGGCAGGGGACCTCGTTCCGGCCTTCCCCAGACGACCAGCGTATTCACAGCAGCACTACAAAGGGACCCAAGCCTGGAGGTGCTCAGGCAGCAAGCCTCTGAGTCCCTCGCAGACGGGGCCGCTTTCAAGGTGTACTGGGAAGGTGGGAGACTGTACAGCAAGTCTGTACAGCCCCCTACAGGTAAGCTGCAGTAGAATACCAAATGGCTTGTGGTCCCGAGTGCGTTCAGGTGCGATAATCACGGCATGCGAAATCCGCACATAATTCCCTGACAGGACACTCTGGTGTCCGCAAGACACTTGCCTGTATTTGGAGACAGTTGTATTGGCCCATGATGAACAGGGATGTAGCAAACTACTGAAAAGCATGTGCCGTCTGTTGAGAGCTGGGAAGGTCCAGGAATTCCCGCGCGGTTCCCTTAGGTCCACAGCCACTTAGCAGGCAAACCATGCGTGGGCTGGCTGTTGACTTAACCAACCTACTGCCCGTTGACAGCAGTCCCGGCAGACACCCCATCCGAACGCAGTGGCGCAAACGCCCTGTCCGGAATGGTCCATGTCGGGTCAAGCCTGAGGGTAGCGGACCGCAACCTGTCCAGGGGAACCGAGCCACAGGCTCCAATGGGTTTTCCCGCAGTACCGGCGACCCGAGACCCGTCAGCCAGGTTAGCGGCGCCGCCACACATCTTGCGGGTGTGTGTCTAAGCCACAGACAAGAGGGGGGGCTGTCACGGACGGTTGCGGGGCTGCAGACGCATCCTGGAAGAAGAAGCGATCGCACTTGATTCTCTGCATCGATTGCACTTCAGATCAATAGAATCTGGATTGATTGTGTAGGAGCATCTGTCTTTTCTCAGCAGAGAGAAGAAATCAGCTTAACTGCAGGATGGCTCTTTTGATATGCTAATGAGCAGGAACAAACCCTTGAGTTCAGGAAGCTAATCTCCACAGGGGGGCCATAGAAAGCCAGCCGAAGCGGCTCCGACCAGGCCAGATATGAATGCATGTGGGGTATGGTTTCTTGATGATTATATGGCAACCATACCTCGCACAGCTATAAAATTCATATCGTCTTGTTCGGTAAAATCTGGCCATTGTGCTGATATGAAATTCATTGTGATAGTCCGTCCGGTTATTGAGGTATGACCCTTCTCAAGAACTGGACCTGCTGCCCTAGCCATGTCTGATGTCATATTAATCTGTATTTTCCGACAAGTATGAATCTGTTATCCCCCTAAATATAACGTGTATCGTTTGTGAGGTACGGCAGTTTGTAAGTTTAAAACCTAAAATCTCTCAGAGGGAATGAACTGTCATTGGTGGGTGACTCGGAGGGGGCCGGCATTGCCACACCCCCAAAGCACATGGCTGGCAGGCGGGCCCTCATTCCTCCATTTTTCCACCTTCATGAACACACGGCCACCGTGAGGAACAAGTGGTAGCCATTTTGCTTGAACTTAGCTGAAACAAAGAACTTTGCGGAACTTGAAACCAAGGACTTGATGATTTTCCCACAAAAGGACATTTTCCATGAAACTAAGTATTTTTTCTCCCTTTCTTTTATTTTTCATACTGGCTATTACTGTTTCAATAATTGTTGATTTTAATAATTGTCTGTATATATTAATTATTTATATTGCTTTCTATAAACCAACGCTATCGTCATTTGTTGTTCCAGCTACCCTATTATTCAGCATACACAGAAACTGAACTCAGGTCTCTGAAGAGACGCTACTATTGTTGATATCTAGACAGAATACAGCGTGTTTTAACCATTTTATTTGCAGGTCGAGAAATAGCCAGTTAGTGAGTTCCCCTGTCTCAGAAAACAGAGGTGGTGGCAGATACCCTGAAATAGTGTGTAAAGTTGTAATTACCGTACCTCACAGGCTCCCTTCTGGTTTGTCTGCGGCCAATTCCCAACGGTTCCTACGCATTGACTGCGACCAGAGTTCGCACGATCCGTGCGCTGGCACCGTTTGGAAGGCATTTTGCGGTCTGACCACTAGGGCTCCTGTGACAATGGATTTGACGATCTCAGTGTAGAACTGCACCATTCATTTTTGTTGTAGGCCAAACTTTTTTCAACTACCGTAGGTGGTAAATCCTATTAGTTTCCCAGCAGAAGCCTTATGGAGGAACTCTCACTTTAAGGGACTGGTTGTTGCAACAACTATAACTGGAATCTAGGGATCAGCAGAAACTTCAGTATCTTTTTCCTCATCTATTTATTTTGTTTTACTGTGGGCTATATTGTTTATGTGTTAGTGATTGTTTTATTCTTCTGTAATCAGCAATGCACCATTTTTTATTTTTTTTTGCATTTTCTTCCATAAACTCCATTTTTAGAGTATTTATGGTACAGACCCTGTCTCTGTGTGATACCATAGAAATAGCGTGTTTTTACTCTTTGTCACTCTGCAGGAGCATGGGAGAAGCTGACACAGGTCTTTCTTATAGAAACAGTTAAACAAAAGTCACTCTGTAGAACTTGTTAGCTGTGTCCTAACTTGGGAAACACATAGTGGCAGATGTCCTGTTGTGTGTGGACAACGGCTGTTAGTTTATATAACATTGCTTGTGACATTTCTCTCAGTTTGCTAAGTACCTGGATTGGGGTCCTGAGTAGAGATGGCCCGAACGGTTCGCTGGCAAACGGTTCCCAGTGAATTTCGGTGGTTCGCGTTCGCGGAGAACCGGGGACTTTTCCGGAAGTTCGATTCGTCCCCATAGTGCATCATTAGGGTCAACTTTGACCCTGTACATCACAGTCAGCAGGCACATTGTAGCCAATCAGGCTACACTCCCTCCTGGAGCCCCCACCCCCCTTATAAAAGGCAGGCAGCGTCAGGCATTGGACTCACTCGTGTGCCTGCAGTAATTAGAGAAGGGAGAGCTGCTGTGCAGAGACCTATAGGGAAAGCTTAGTTAGGTTCTTGTAGGCTTCTTAGCTTGCTCCTTGCTAATTCTTATTGCTAAAAAAGCACCCCTCAACAGCTCTTTTGAGAGATAATCTTGTTCTTGTGATCTATTTTTTGTGTGTGTGTGTGTGTCCCACAGACACTTGTGTTGCATAGACAGCCTTGGTAATTCCTACTGAGTGTGCCACTGCCAGGCCCAGCACATTCAGTGACTACCTGTGTGTGTGACAGGTGCACATTGTAATACCCATCACTGCATATACCTACCTGTTGTTCACTTCAGTGCACCCACCTACCTACGTGAGCGCATGCAGTGTCACTGTGCCTGTCCGGTACCTGTCTGTGTGTGACAGGTGTACATTATAATACCCATCACTGCATATACCTACCTGTTGTTCACAGTGCACGCACCTACCTACGTGCACACAGTGTGATATTTAATACCACCAGTCACTCTACCTGTTCACGGTCAGTGTGTGACAGGTGCAATACCCATCACTGCATATACCTACCTGTTGTGTTCAGTGCACCCACCTACCTACGTGAGTGCACGCAGTGTGATATACCACTCCGTGCATACCTGTTAACTGCACCTGTGTGACTGCACATTGTATTAGTCAAGTCAGTGCATACCTTTCACTTCATCCCCCCCAATATGGACAAAACAAAGGGCAGAGGCAGGCCACCTGGCAGCAGGGGAGGACTGGGACCTTTTGCCCTGGGGGGAAACACAAACCAGAGGCCCGTTATCATGGCAGTCCCAGCCCAAATGACGTCACACACGCATCCCACCTCGTTTATGCCAGTAGTCATGTGGAGCGCCAATGCGGAAATACAGGCAACATGTCGTGTCTATCATTCGTGGTTATTGCATGCCGTGATTATCGCACCTGACAACAACATTGGCCTGAGAGTTCCCAACATCTCAGATTGATACATTCAATCAATTTCCAACCAAAATTTGTATCCGATTCGATAATATCTAAACGGTTGGTCAATCGGCTGTCTAGTCAACAGATGTATGGCCACTTCAATTCCCCAAAGCTCATTTCTCCCCCCCCACACTTATTTCCTCCCTTTTGCCACTATCTCTACTAATCCCTCAAATATGCCCCTCTTCCACCTCAGATATCCCCCCCCCCAGTACCGGACCACCATCTCCCACAGTCAGGTAACACATCTTTACTGACCTCCCTCCTGGCACCATGATCCCTGCCTCGCTAATGCTAATTTCCGAAGTGTTGATACCCTTCCTTCCATCACTTTTTTCACCCCCCCCCCCCCCCCAACATCCATGCCTTGCTTACCTGCTTTTTATTGGTGGTCAGTGGCAGTGAATCACTGCCTGTCCACAACCCACTTCACTATAGTATGAAACCCTATAGACCACATCCATACTCAGTACTGACAGGTTGAAAAGCCATTATGATTCGATCATAGTGAAAGAATCTGTCTGTAATAATTGATGTATGTATGGCCAGCTTTAGATTATGGTTTCTAATAACAAGATTGGAGAGAGGAGGCAAAGCAGGGGGTTTTGGTGCACGGCGCCAGGGCTGTGGAGTCTGTACAGAAATCTTCCTACTCAGACTCCTCAGTTTATGAAACCACCGACTCCGTCTCCAGGTACCCAAAATGGCTCTAATTCCGACACCTCGACTCCGACTCCTTGGTCTAATACTTACCAGGGCTGTGGATTTTGTACAAAAATCATCCGACTCCCAACTCCTTAGTTTATAAAATCTCTGACTCCAGGTACCCAAAATTGCTCTGACTCCGACTCCTCGACTCTGACTCCTACTCCGACTCCACAGCCCTGCACCGGTTACCCAAACCAGGAGCCCCATAGCAGCAATAATAAACTGCCCGGGGAGCATAAGGGTAATTCGGGGCTCAGGTGATCGCCGCACCGCAAATTACACTTCCCTCTGAATTGCAACAACTTGGAGGGGGAATAGTATTTAACATCGCCAGGGAGTTTAGTGGCAGCAGCAAAAGCCGTCATTTGGCGCTCCCGGCCGGGGCCCAACTTACCTGGAGCGTACAAATACTAAGAGCTCAGACACACTATAAGCACTTTTATGAGCACTTTTTAGCCATCAGAGCTTTCTGAGAGCTTTTTAAAAAGGGCTCCCATTGGCTTACATTAAAATCATGGTAAAATCGTGATCACAGTAAAATCGCTCAGAAAAGCACTCATAGTGTGTCTGAGCCCTTAAGCAGAGAAGGGGAGAAACAGTGAGGAGAGAAAAGCTGAAAGAGAAGGAAGAAGATAGTTAAGTGGCAAGACAATATGCTCTGTACAGCACTGCGGAAGATGGCGGCGCTATATAAATACTAAATAATAATAACAATAATTTGCCTCACCAGGATTGCACTTTCATTTCGCTTTCCTATATAAGAAGAAGACACAGCCAGCATTAGGGTAAGAGGGAAACAATGGTGAATGAGGGAGGGCTGGTGCACACCAAGAGTGCTTCTGAGCGTTTTTCAAATCGACAGTGATTTGAAAAGCGCTTGGCTAATGTTACCCTATAAGGGTGTTCTCACAGCAGCGCTGTGATTTTTTTCAAAATTGCAAACACGTTGCATGTACCAATTTTTGGAGCGAGTCATTCAAAAATCGCTCTGAAAATCGCTTCACAAAATCGTACTCACAAATTTCTAGCATTTCCTATTGTGATTTTGGCGTTCACTAGCCCAGAGAGACGAGGAGTGGAGAGAGACTAATATGGAGCAGTGAGCTTATCTGTATTGCAGTCTCACATCACACAGAGGCTACTTGCCTATAATATGACTCCACCTGTCCCTGCCAGTCTCTCAACAAGTCAGAAAGCAGCCCTCCTGGAGTCTAGGGACTGTCAAAAACTTTTCAACTTGTTTAAAGCCTTATCTACACATGCAGTCATTATAACAATGGGGAGAGACCAGACAGATGTTTGCCCACTGACCCTCCAGGCAAGCTCTGCATCATGTTGTGTATATTTATCAGCTTGTCTGTCCTCTAATTGCACTTTTATCAGCTAGCCTAGTGTTTTCACTTTGCTTTACAACAACAAACCTGAATACACCAGACACCAGACCGGCCCTAAATCCCTGAATGAAAGGCGGCCTGGGGGTAGATTGCCCCTCTTCCCCCCTGGGCATTCCGCCCCTGCCTGGCAGGTCTGTTCGAGGTCGCGCTGTCGTGATTTCGTGCCGGCCTCGACCAAAGTACAGTGTTCAGAAGAAGGCAAGTGCCATCAAGCCCCAATATTGTCAGGACGTAGTTGACTATTTAACACAGAACACCTCATCTTCCTCAGCTTCCACACAGAACCGTGACATCTTCCTCCTCCTGTTTTGATTCTGGCACCCCACTTAACACTCAGTCAGCCGCCACCACCAAAGTGCCATCACCCCAGGGCTTTGCGGTGTGGACATTTTTTTGTGTGTCTTCCTCAGATGAGAGCAATGCCATCTGTACTTTCTGCCACCGAAAATTGAGCCGTGGAAAGACCAAGACCCGCGTAGGGACAACTACCTTACGAAGGCACATGATTACAAAGCACAAACTGCAATGGGATGACCACCCGAGGAAAAGCAGCACACAAAAGCAAAGCCACACACTGCAGTGGAAGATACCAGGCCGCAATTGTTTCTCAAAAAAGGTGATACCTAAACTGTACCGTGATGTTGAAAGGCAAGTGGTGACATCTCAGGCACACAGCTTTGGGTAAAGGGTCTATCTGACCACGGATGCCTGGTCTGCAAAGCACGCTCAGGCCTGCACGAAGACTAAGTCATTCCCCACACACAGCATCTCTGCCTGTACGCCATGTGACTGCCTGCCCCAAGACTAAGTCACTCCCCACACAGCATCTCTGCCTGAAGGCCGCTTGATTGCCTTCTCCGCTACCACCAACAGGGTCCAGGACTCCAGGTGGATTCCTGAATTTTTAAGGCCACTGCTAGCAGCGGCCGCTATACTAATTTTTCTGGTGCGTGTACATGCCTGCCTAAATTTTCTGGCTGCACTGCAGCTACAACAACAAAACAAAAGGCGTGTACATGTGCCAATTCCCCTTCATGATCATTACCTTGCCGCGGTGAAGGGGCTTGCGTATCACAATGAAGCAATGACCGATGGCTATATGAGTGTGTCGGGTGTGGGGGGGGGGCACACCCACGATAATACGGTTGTTGCTTCATAGTGGACTGACCAAATTTGATCAGTTGGACAGTCATTGTTCTGTCATTCAGCTACCCCAGCCTGGCGACCATATGGGCTGGAAAGCTGCCATCACCTGCACTCTCGTCATGGTGCACACCAGTCCAGCACGGCCGTCACTACACAAACAGCTGTTTGCAGTCACTGCATACCTTTCACTGCATCTTTGACTGCCCATTGTATTGTACTTGGCACTCAGTGCATACCTTTCACTTGAATGCATTGCAGACTTGCCTTCCATAACAGATTCTCGTTAAAGGATTTAAAGTTGATTCATCTCATATACAGCAGGGCCTCGAAAGTCCTCCTGTATTGTTATTTTTGGTCACTACCTCGGGACGCGCATGCCATGCCTGCTGCCTTCCTTGGATGTATGGTGGTGGTGGTAGCCGTTTCTTAGGCTCCCACTCCGGACCAGAATCGAACCAGGATTCCCCGGCCATTACCCGTGGTCACCATGCTACTGAGAAAGTACCATATAAAGTTTCACACAGTTGAATGAATGGCAGACTTGCCCTCCATAACACATTCTTGGCAAATGCTTTTTATTTGGTTCGTCTTGCGCTGGGTCAATGGTCCATCTGTGACCACAGATGCCTGGTCTGCAAAGCACTGTCAGGGCAGGTACATTACTTATACAGCAAATGGGTCCTTACTTGGATGTGTGGTGGTAGTAGCGGGTTCTCAGGCTCCCACTCTGAACCGGAATCGAACCCTGATTCCCTGGCCATTACCCATTGTTACCCGCAACCAGACATGCCCTCCATAACAGATTCTCGTTACAGGTACTGAACAGATGTAATTTATAAAAAATAGATGTAAGCCTTAACAATGGTAGAGAAAGAACCATCAAAAGTTGATAAGGCAGTCAGACATTACCTGATATCACTGAGGAAGAGAGATCACGCCATGGTGCGCACCAGTCCAGCACGCCGTCACAACACAAACAGCTGTTTGCGGTGCGTTACACAGTGAGTTTAGTGTGTCAGTGTGAAGCAGTACTCTAATTACACTCCCTGATTGATGTATACACATGCAAGATGTTTTAAAGCATTTTAGTCCTGCAATTTAGCATTCAATGTGATTTCTGCCCTTAAAGAGAGTCTGAAGCGAGAATAAATCTCGCTTCAGACCTCATAGATAGCAGGGGCATGTGTGCCCCTGCTAAAACGTCGCTATCCCGCGGCTTAACGGGGGTCCCTTCACCCCCAAATCCCCTCCGTACAGCCGGGGAGCGCTTCCGCATTGGGGCAGGGCTAACCGCCGCAGCCCTGCCTCCCGCGCGTCTATCAGACGCGTACCTCCGCCTCTCCCCCACCCCTCTCAGTCTTCCTTCACTGAGAGGGGCGGGGGAGAGGCGGCGATGCGCGTCTGATAGACGCGACTAGAGGCAGGGCTGCAGCCATTAGCCCTGCCTCCAGGAAGAGAATATCTACGACCAACTTGACGACCAAGTCTTGCGGGGGTGGGTTTGGGAGTGAAGGGACCCGCGTTTAGCCGCGGGATAGCGGCGTTTTAGCAGGGGCACACATGCCCCTGCTAACTATGAGCTCTGAAGCGAGATTTATTCTCGCTTTAGAGTCTCTTTAAAACGCTGCTTTGTGTCAAATCCAGATTTTTCCCCGGGACTTTTGGCATCTATCCCACTCATCCAAGCAAAAACTCAGATGTTAGACCCCTTAAAACATCTTTTCCATCACTTTTGTGGCCAGCATAAGTGTTTCTAGTTTTCAAAGTTCGCCTCCCCATTGAAGTCTATTGTGGTTCGCGAAAGTTCGAGCGAACCAAACTTTTGCGGAAGTTCTTGTTCACGGTTCGCAAACTGAAAATCGGAGGTTTGGACCATCTCTAGTCCTGAGTCTGCTGACGTTTCTCACCCACTCCCCCTTATACAGCAGCACCCTGGGACATGGCCATTATGGCATTTCCAAAATTCTGACCCTGAGGATACTCCGCTCTGGGCAACTGAAATAAATATATGCTGGGATTTTTTAGTTTCAAAAACCTTTATTTGCAGATATATAGAAAAATCAGTGCAATGGTAGCAAGGAAAAGGTATCTAGAACAGGTTGTTATACATAACATCAATTGGTTGTTTGACATAAGTACAGTTCAAAAATTTAGCAAGTAAGGTTACACGATCATCTTGAGATTTTCTATAGGCATTAGTTTAATAACATTTTGGAAAAGTTTCCCCCTTTTTTTTATTTTTTCCTGGTTATATTAAGATCGACTTTTTGGTTGTCTCATATCTGTCTTTCTGAGCTATATAGTGTGATATACAAGCCAACGGGCATATATATCGAGTGAGATCTCAATGATATAAACCAGATTAACGAAAATAAAAGAAAAACAAAACAAACACAGACCAGCGCAAGAATCTTATCAGACCAGGGATGTCCACCTCATAGTATGTCTAGTACAGGGATTAGTTTAGGCCCTAAAGGTATGATAGGCTATTTCGTATCCTTAAGGAGGACATGTTCTGTATCCACGGTAGCCAAACCTTTTCAAAGTGGTGTGTTGTGTCCATCAAGTTTGCTTTAATCTTTTCATTAATCATTAGGTCATGTATCCGTTCAAGAACCACCTTATAATGTAGATTAGGCTTTTGCCACTGTGATGCTATATATGTTTTACATGCATTAGCTATAAACTGTATTAGTTTATGTTTGGCTGCGGTCACAGTTTTTGGCTGAAGGCCTAATAAGAAAATAGTCGGGTCCAGAGTAAGGTGGAGGTCTAAAGTCCTATTAATAAGTCTAAAAAGTTTTTCCCATAGGCCACTGACTACGGGACACAACCACCAGATATGTAGCATGGTGCCTTGTTTCTGGCATCCCCGGAAACAGAGAGGGTCTCTAGCTGGATATATTTGTTGCAGTCTAGCAGGTACCAGATATGTTCTATGTAGTATTCGCAATGATACCTCCATATGAGTTACTAAAAGACTGCCCTTGGAAAGCGTATCAAAGCATTGGAGCCATTGTTCTTTATCAAGGACCTGCTCACAATCGGCTTCCCACTCAAGCTGAAATGGGAATTTAGACTCATTGGAGGCAGCATTAAGAACTGCATAGATCATAGAGAGAGTACCCTTTCGCAGTGGGTCCGAGAGACATATTGATTCCAATGAGGAAAGCTTTAGGTCTTGCCTCGGGGTAGAAATGGAGCATATGTAGTGGAACAGTTGGGATAACCTAAAGTATTCTGCTTGAGGGACTGCTGGGATTTTTTAGTAGATAACCCAGCATACTTTGCAAAGCTAGTGAATATGGTTTCAAATCTGCAAATCTAGATTGTAAGCACACAAAGGCCCTCCTCCTAGTGTTTCTTATTCTGAGATAATTTATCATATGAACATGTATCGGTATAGGTGATGTCTCTCTCAAACCACTCATCAACAATATCTGTATTTATATTGCTGGATGTCCTGATTGGACAGCGTTTTGAAACTCTCATGGATCTATTTTCCCCAGTATTTGTTCTGTACTATGTACAGCGCTACAGAAGATGTTGGTGCTATATAAATAAATAATAATTACACAAATAATGTAAAAATAACATAAATTATCAGTTTGTATAATATTAATGATTCCAGAAAAAAAGTGTAGAATTGTTACCAATTCATATTTTTCCTTTTAACTTTTTTCTTTTTATATTACTCTCTCTCCATCTTTGTCTCTTTCTCCCTCAGTCAATGGTGTCTAAACCTAATGCATTGAGTCCAAGTTAAATGGTCAGAAATATGACCGGGAAAAGGCATTGGGTGATCCAGCACTCATTTCAAATGACACATATTAACTGGGACTATGGGCTACATATTTGTGAACAACAATATCAGAATGGACATCCGTACTACCTTCAAATGTAACATATGAGTTAATGGCTTTATATACATTCTTCTGGGCAGCTGAGATGTAATTAAATTCCTTGCATTCTTAATGATGCTAGTGGAGTTAAAAACATAACTATAAGCATATGCCTACCATTATTGACTTCTTTATCGTAGTGATGCCAGCTCATTGTTATGGAAACCTTCAACCAAACGTTTTCAATTAAGTTCATCCTTCTTGGTCTATCTGATGTTCTTTATCTCCAGGTCTTCTTCTTTATCGTATTCTTGCTAATGTATATGATCACATTATCAAGCAATCTTCTTCTGATTCTAGTGGTTAGGATCAATCCAACCCTAAAGACTCCTATGTACTTTTTCCTGAGCAACCTTTCTGTTATTGACATCTGTTTTTCCACCTGCATCATTCCTAAAGTTCTTGTCAACACTTTATCCAAAGACAGAAGTATTTCTTTAATGGCATGTTCTATACAGATGTATGTCCATCTGGCCATGGGTGCTGTTGAGAGCATGTTACTGGCAATCATGGCTTATGATCGATTTGTTGCTATCTGTAGACCACTTCACTACAATGCTACCATGAACAAGAAGATCTGCACATGTTTAGTTTCCATGGCATGGAGCATAGGATTCCTGAACTCGTTCATCCTGGTGACTCCCGTCCTGAAACTGCCATTCTGCCGATCCAACCATGTCAACCACTTTTTCTGTGAGATACCTCCTTTTCTACAAATGTCCTGCAAAGATCCTTGGACCAATGTCATAGTGATCTATATCTCTGCAGTGGTCATTGTCATGTGTTCTTTCTTTTTGACTTTGATATCATACATTCATATTATATCTAGTATACTGAATATCCGTTCCTCACAAGGGAGATGTAAGACATTCTCAACTTGTGCTTCCCACCTTGTTGTGGTCACCATATATTATGGGACCATCATATTCATGTATATAAGACCCCCCACCACTCACTATCCACAGACAGACAAAATGGTGTCCCTTGTCTATACAGCAGTGACTCCAATGTTGAATCCATTCATCTACAGTATAAGGAATAAGGAGGTTAAGGGGACATTTAAATGTAATAACATCGGCAAATCACATCTTTAAATCCCAACAATCTTTAAAGCCAAATCCCAGAATTGTCATTATTTTGATTCCACTCAAGTAACCCCTCCTACCCTAACAGACCCTGTTGCTCTCTTTTTGACCTGTTTCAGTTCTGATTCTTTTATCTTACCCACTTTGGTATCAGCGGTCTCTGGCCCCTTAAGGACCAGAGACCGCTGGTATGAAAAACAGTGCCTACCGGCATCACGCTGCGTGGATTTGCTGCTACCATCGATTGCGATGCTGTAATGGCAGAGCTCTGGGAGCAAGTCAGGAACCGATTTATTTGGCTCCTGACCCTGTGATCAATGTAAGCTAATTATATTTGGCCAATTAAATTAGCTCCTCACCAGCTCACAGAGCTCTGCTGGCAGAGCTGGTGAGCTTCAGTGGCGGCGCGATCGGTGGTAGCGGCTAATCCGTGTGGCGGAGAAGTTCAAAATCTACATCCTGGCAGGGATGACAGGTCCCAAACAGGGCGTAAATTTCACCTAGCGTGGTCCGGAAGCAGTTAACCTGACCATAGAAGTTGTGACCATACCTGCAGGTGCACTGTTACCAGTCAGAGCACTACTTTAGCTTGACTGATAGATGCAAAGAAACATAGAGCTGCAGGCTAGAGTTTTTCCCTAACCTTCCAAAATTGCCTATGTAAAAATCTGGAGTTGATGTTTTCCCTGCATCGGATGGAATCCACCATTGTCTTGTATTGTTAAATGTTGCTTTGTTTATAGTGCATTGTTAATTGTTATACCTTGTATTCTGTCATAGAGCACCACTGAAGATGCTGGCGCTATATAAATCAATACTACTAAAAATAATAAATCCCACTGAACTTTTCTGCTGATTGTCTCCAATCCTGACTACCACTAGTGTTGGGCGAACAGTGTTCGCCACTGTTCGGGTTCTGCAGAACATCACCCTGTTCGGGTGATGTTCGAGTTCGGCCGAACACCTGATGGTGCTCGGCCAAACCGTTCGGCCACATGGCCGAACTAAGAGCGCATGGCCGAACGTTCCCCGAACGTTCGGCTAGCGCTGTGATTGGCCGAACGGGTCACGTGGTTCGGCCCGAACGCGCTCTGATTGGCCGAACGGTCACGTGGTTCGGGTAAATAAATACCCGAACCACGTCATATCTCCGCCATTTGTCTGTGGGTTTAGCTTTGGGTAGGCAGGCAGGGTAGTTCGCGCTCCAGCCACGCTAGCCAGGGTCCCCCCAGTCATTGTGTGTCGCTGCTGGGAACAGTAGTACACCGCTCGCTCAGCCACACTATATATAGCATTGTTTACTGCCACTGTGTACCTCGCTCAGCCACGCTATATATAGCATTGTTTACTGCCACTGTGTGTACACGGCTCAGCCAGACTATATAGCATTGTGTGTACTGCCACTCTGTGTACACCGCTCAGCCAGACTATATAGCATTGTTTACTGCCACTCTGTGTACACCGCTCAGCCAGACTATATAGCATTGTGTGTACTGCCACTGTGTGTACACCGCTCAGCCAGACTATATAGCATTGTGTGTACTGCCACTCTGTGTACACCGCTCAGCCAGACTATATAGCATTGTGTGTACTGCCACTCTGTGTACACCGCTCAGCCAGACTATATAGCATTGTGTACACCACTCAGCCAGACTATATAGCATTGTTTACTGCCACTCTGTGTACACCGCTCAGCCAGACTATATAGCATTGTGTGTACTGCCACTCTGTGTACACCGCTCAGCCAGACTATATAGCATTGTGTGTACTGCCACTCTGTGTACACCGCTCAGCCAGACTATATAGCATTGTGTGTACTGCCACTCTGTGTACACCGCTCAGCCAGACTATATAGCATTGTGTGTACTGCCACTCTGTGTACACCGCTCAGCCAGACTATATAGCATTGTTTACTGCCACTCTGTATACACCGCTCAGCCAGACTATATAGCATTGTGTACACCGCTCAGCCAGACTATATAGCATTGTTTACTGCCACTCTGTGTACACCGCTCAGCCAGACTATATAGCATTGTTTACTGCCACTCTGTGTACACCGCTCAGCCAGACTATATAGCATTGTGTGTACTGCCACTCTGTGTACACCGCTCAGCCAGACTATATAGCATTGTGTGTACTGCCACTCTGTGTACACGGCTCAGCCAGACTATATAGCATTGTGTGTACTGCCACTCTGTGTACACCGCTCAGCCAGACTATATAGCATTGTTTACTGCCACTCTGTGTACACCACTCAGCCAGACTATATAGCATTGTTTACTGCCACTGTGTGTACACGGCTCAGCCAGACTATATAGCCTTGTGTGTACTGCCACTCTGTGTACACCGCTCAGCCAGACTATATAGCATTGTGTGTACTGCCACTCTGTGTACACCGCTCAGCCAGACTATATAGCATTGTTTACTGCCACTCTGTATACACCGCTCAGCCAGACTATATAGCATTGTGTACACCGCTCAGCCAGACTATATAGCATTATTTACTGCCACTCTGTGTACACCGCTCAGCCAGACTATATAGCATTGTGTGTACTGCCACTCTGTGTACACCGCTCAGCCAGATTATATAGCATTGTGTGTACTGCCACTCTGTGTACATCGCTCAGCCAGACTATATAGCATTGTGTGTACTGCCACTCTGTGTACACCGCTCAGCCAGACTATATAGCATTGTTTACTGCCACTCTGTATACACCGCTCAGCCAGGCTATATAGCATTGTGTACACCGCTCAGCCAGACTATATAGCATTGTTTACTGCCACTCTGTGTACACCGCTCAGCCAGACTATATAGCATTGTGTGTACTGCCACTCTGTGTACACCGCTCAGCCAGACTATATAGCATTGTGTGTACTGCCACTCTGTGTACACTGCTCAGCCAGACTATATAGCATTGTGTGTACTGCCACTCTGTGTACACCGCTCAGCCAGACTATATAGCATTGTGTGTACTGCCACTCTGTGTACACCGCTCAGCCAGACTATATAGCATTGTGTGTACTGCCACTGTGTGTACACCGCTCAGCCAGACTATATAGCATTGTGTGTACTGCCACTCTGTGTACACAGCTCAGCCAGACTATATAGCATTGTTTACTGCCACTGTGTGTACACGGCTCAGCCACACTATATAGCATTGTGTTTACTGCCACTCTGTGTCTGCTGGGAACAGTAGTACACCGCTCACCCGCCACTGTATAGCATTGTGCTCTGTGTCGCTGCTGGCAATAGTGGTACACCGCTCACCCACCACTGTATAGCATTTCTGTACTGCCACTGTACTGCTGCCAGTCAGCGTGTACTTTAAGGATAAGTGAAATGAGGAAGAAATCCGGTGAAAGAGAGAGGGGCAAGGGAAGAGGTGTTTCCCCTGACGGTTCACGTACAGGCCACAGGGGAGCACCCAAGAAAACCCACTCAATACCGCCCATGTTGTCCAGGACAACAACCCTCACAGATCCAAAAGAACAGGACCAGATAATTACTTGGATGACCTCTCAAGCGTCCAGCAGTGGGTTAAGCAGCACCAGCACATCACGTACGAGGTCCGAGTCCTCAGCCAGTTACAAGGAGCTAGTGGGCACAAAGCTGACACAACCGGCAGCGACACCACGCACACAACTGCCAGATAACCAGTCCGATGAAATACCTCAGGACACAATGGGGTATTTGCAGGAGCTATTCCCAGGCCAACAAACTTCCACCTTTGAAAGGTCAATGGAGGAACAGCCAGAAATGTTGTGCCCGGATTCACAACCATTAACTGTGGGAAATGCACCGGGCAATGAAATACAACAAGGCGAGTCCGAGGACTTTGAAACCCAAATCCCAGAGCAAGTTGGGCAGGAGGGGTTGCAATTGCAGGAGGTCGGCTGAGAAGATCTGGAAGACGACGTTGGAGTGAGCTGCGCAGAGGTTGTTCTGGGGAGCTCTACTCCACGGCGGCGGCCCCCCACAATGACATATGACGAGTTTGAGGAGATGGAAGAGGAGGGTATGGACAATGTGGACAGAGACCCAGATTTTGTTTGTGAACGAGAACATCGCCGTCGTAGCAGCAGCACAGATGAGTCTGTTGAAGAACCCACTGCTGCACGAGTTCGCCTTGTGCCACAAGGTAGGCGGCGCGCAATTTCAGGCACCACAAGCGTGGAAGTTCAAGTGAGAGGCAAAAGAGGCGCAAACAGAAATCGCCAGCAAGGCAGGTGCTCCAAAGTCTGGGCTTTCTTTGAAGACTGCACTGAGGATGTTACCATGGCGATTTGCAAGGTGTGCAAGACCCGCCTGAGCAGGGGGAAAAGTATTAACAACCTCTCCACCACCAGCATGAGCCGCCACATGCTATCCAAACATCCCACTCTGTGGGCAAACTCGACAGGACAGGGTACCAGCAACACTGCCTCCCTTGGGTTCACCAGACTCACCACCAGACCCGCCTCAGCAGCAGCAGTAGCCCAGCCATTGCGTGGTTCACAACATTCACAAACATCGGACGACGCTGACACTGTCACTTTCCGGAGTAGTGCTCTTGAGGTCTCCCAGTCTTCATCAAACACAACAACCAACAGCCCTTCAATGTGCAGCCCTACGGTTCAGTTGTCTGTCTCGGAGATGTTTGAGCGCAAGAGGAAATTGCCAGCAAATGACCCCCGGGCCGTGGCAGTAACAGCCAGCATAGCCAAGCTTCTGGACTGCGAAATGCTGCCATATCGAGTGGTGGAGACAAACAGCTTCAAGGGCATGATGTCAGTGGCCATCCCACGTTACGTGGTTCCCAGCCGCTACCACTTTGCGCGCTCTGCAGTGCCTGAGTTGCATGAGCACGTGGTCAGCAAAATAACCCGAAGCTTGAAGAATGCCGTTGCCTGCAAGGTTCACCTCACCACTGACACCTGGACGAGTGCGTTCGGCCAGGGTCGATACATCTCCCTTACCGCGCACTGGGTGAACCTTGTGGAGCCTGGCAGCGATTCCTCACCTGCTACGGCGCGGGTGTTGCCCACGCCGCAAACAGCTGCACCGCCGTCCCTCCCACTGGATAACAACAGCAGCACCTACCTCTCTGACTCCTTCTCCTCCAACGCATCTCAAAGCTGTACCTCATCCGGAAACGCTAACCCAGCAGCAGTAGGATCGTGGAAGCAGTGCAGCACAGCTGTTGGCATGCGTCAGCAAGCGTTGCTGAAGCTGATCTGCCTTGGGGATAAGCAGCACACAGGGGAGGAAATTTGGAGGGGAATAAAGGAACAGACGGATTTGTGGCTGGCACCGCTGGACCTGAAACCGGGCATGGTTGTGTGTGATAATGGGAGTAATCTCATTCGCGCTTTAAGGTTGGCTAAGCTGACACACATCCCTTGCCTGGCGCACGTGATGAACCTAGTAGTTCAGCGGTTCCTGAGGACATACCCAGGCGTGGCCGATCTTCTGTTGAAGGTGCGACGAGTGGCCAAACATTGCAGAAATTCCAGTACTGCTTCGGGGGCACTCGCCAAGATGCAGGAGCGCTTCAATCTCCCCCACCATCGCTTGCTGTGTGATGTCCCTACGCGCTGGAATTCTACGCTGCACATGCTAGCCCGCTTTTGCGAGCAGAAGAGTGCAGTGGTCCAGTACATGACGGCGCAGTACCGAGGCGCATCCGGCCAGCTGCCAAGCTTCTGTGGATCCGATTGGGCCAACATGTTGGACCTCTGCCAAGTCCTCCAAAATTTTGAGCAATCCACGTTGCTTGTGAGCAGTGACAACTCTTCAGTCAGCATTACCATACCACTGCTGTGTTTACTGAAGAGGTCAATGTTGAAAATCAAGGAAACAGCTGTCATGATGCAACTGGGGGAATCTGAAGGAGAAAACGATCAGCGTGATGGTACCAACATCAGGCCATCCGCCTCAGGAAACGCTGGCCCCAGCAGCTATGACGAAGAAGAGGAGGAGGAACAGCTGGAGTTGGAGCAGGAATTTCCTGCCACCACTGACGAGGGCCAGAGCGGTGCACGTTGGACTTCCACAATTCAGCGCGAATGGTCAGCAGAAGCAGACCAGGAAGAAGGTGACGACTATGATGCATAACAACAACTATCACAACGCTCACAAGAGGATGATGAGGATTCTGGTAGGACTCTGGCACACATGGCTCAATTCATGCTAGACTGCATTGAACGCGACCCACGCATTGTGCGCATTCTGGACAACACCAATTACTGGGTTTATACCCTTCTGGATCCACGGTACAAACACAATGTTCCAAAACTGCTTGAAGAAAGAGTCAGACAAGTCAAAATGGAAGAATACCAGCAGGCCCTTGTGGAGACTTTAGAGAGGAGGTTGACATCCTCCCCCTCCTCTAGCCAGTTGTACGCCGACAGACTGACTTCCGCAAACCCAGGACGACCAGGAGGGCAGCAAACAACACAAGCCGCAGCTAGTGCCCAAAAAGGAATGGTATCGGCAGTGTCCTTGGAGTGGGAAAATTTTCTGACACCCATGCAGCAGCAGCTCACAGAACAGCAAGCGTGCAGATCCACCTCCAACACCGATCGCCTGGAGAAGATGGTCAAGGACTACATGTCAGATGGCGTAGCTGTGTCTAACAATCCATCTGCACCCTTCAACTATTGGGTATCGAAGCTAGACACCTGGCACGAACTGGCAATGTACGCAATAGAGGTGCTGGCTTGCCCGGCAGCCAGCGTTATGTCGGAACGCTGTTTTAGTGCTGCCGGAGGCATCGTCACAGATCGGCGTATCCGCCTCTCCACAGAAAATGCAGACCGTCTGACTCAAATTAAAATGAATCAATCCTGGATTGGAAATGACTACGCAACACTCCAGGACCCCAACCAAGTAACATGACCAATGAACGTCTGGGATGGTTTAGCGTTTCCGGTCCCTGTTTATTGAACCTCTCATCTGTATTACATTTATGACTGCATGGCGGCAAAAAGCATTGCTGCTATATCCGCACGCTTTTTGTCCTCATGCAAGGCCTGGGTTGTTGTGTCTCAAAAAGCATGGCCTTCTCCTCCTGCGCCTGCTCCTGTTCCATCACGTGTGCTGCTGCTGCTGCTGGGTTAGCGTTGCCGGTCCCTGTTTATGGAACCTCTCATCTGTATTACACTTATGACTGCATGGCGGCAAAAAGCATTGCTATATCCGCACGCTTTTTGTCCTCATGCAAGGCCTGGGTTGTTGTGTCTCAAAGCGTGGCCTTCTCCTCCTGCTCCTCCTCCTGTTCCATCACGTGTGCTGCTGCTGCTGCTGCTGGGTTAGCGTTACCGGTCCCTGTTTATTGAACTTCTCATCTGTATTACATTTATGACTGCATGGCGGTACAAAGCATGCTATCCGCACGCTTCTTGTCCTCATGCAAGGCCTGGGTTGTTGTGTCTCAAAAAGCGTGGCCTTCTCCTCCTGCGCCTCCTCCTGTTCCATCACGTGTGCTGCTGCTGCTGCTGGGTTAGCGTTACCGATCCCTGTTTATGGAACCTCTTCTCTTTATTACATTTATGACTGCATGGCGGTACAAAGCATGCTAACCGCACGCTTCTTGTCCTCATGCAAGGCCTGGGTTGTTGTGTCTCAAAAAGCGTGGCCTTCTCCTCCTGCGCCTCCTCCTGTTCCATCACGTGTGCTGCTGCTGCTGCTGCTGGGTTAGCGTTACCGGTCCCTGTTTATGGAACCTCTTCTCTTTATTACATTTATGACTGCATGGAGGTAAAAAGCATGTTACCTGTGCAAAGAAACATGACATTTTCCGCATTTAAAAGACAGTTTTTCCTTTGAAACTTTACAATCAATTTTCTCAAAAACTATAAGCTCTTTTTCAAATATTTTTTCCCTCTTGTACCCACTCCCAAGGTGCACATACCCTGCTAATTTGGGGTATGTAGCATGTAAGGAAGCTTTACAAAGCACGAAAGTTCGGGTCCCCATTGACTTCCATTATGTTCGGAGTTCGGCGCGAACACCCGAACATCGCGGCGATGTTCGGCGAACGTTCTCGAACCCGAACATCTAGGTGTTCGCCCAACACTAACTACCACCAAGTATTTAGTGATAGAACACACTTAGCAGCTGACTGAGTCTGTGAAGACCTTCAAGATCCCATTTGCACACATTTATGAATACAAACAAAAAAGTCACCTGGAAAAAAGGGCGCAAAATTAGCTATATTCTACTACTGAATTCCGATAGTAAAATATTGATAATGTTTACTGATATTTTATCCCATTAGACTTTCCCTGGTGGTGCCTAATTATATATATAAAGTGTGATGATTTGCTCAGCTGCCTGTGCAGGCAGGCAGCTTTTTGACCATTGTGTAGGTTTGCATGCTGCAGGACTCTGGAAAGAAGAGCTTCTGTCAGTTTTGCAGCTTGTGCTTGCAGAGGAATTTGCATACGTTGTCATGCACATTGCCTGGCCACATTCATTGGAGGCGTGTACTATAAGTACTATGTCTTTCCCACAATGCTTTGCTGTTCATAAGGAGTCTTCCTGTGAAACACTCTGGAGAGTGTCAGCCATGCTCTTTGTTTGAAGATCAGCTTAGAGTAATTTCTGAAACTGCGCTAGGCAGGTTCCCCTAGTGCAGTTAGGATTGCTTATCTGTTTTGTTTGTTCTGTTGCGATTGTCCTGTCCCAGCGGTGGTCGACAGGAAATGGTTCTGATCTCTGTTCTTGGAGTATAGCTGGTGCAGCGGTTGCTACCAGCTATCTCTTCTGTTCTGTCTCCTGGGATCGCGCTAGCCACTTTTCGCTAGCGCTGTGGATCCTTCTGTTCTGTCTCCTGGGATCGCGCTAGCCACTTTTCGCTAGCGCTGTGGATCCTTCTGTTCTGTCTCCTGGGATCGCGCTAGCCACTTTTCGCTAGCGCTGTGGATCCTTCTGTTCTGTCTCCTGGGATCGCGCTAGCCACTTTTTGCTAGTGCTGTGGATCCTTCTGTTCTGCTACTCTGTACCTGGATCGCACTCGCTTCTCGCTAGTGCTGTGGATCCTATCTCTCGCTTGTCCCTGTTTTCATGTGTCTGTCTTGTCTGCTACGGACGCTTGCTGGAGGCTCGGTGAGGTAACCGTTAAGCAAGCGTTTGCGTCCTCTGTTTCATGTTTGTCTGTCGATGGTTAGTTAGGCGTGCTTGTCTCTATTGTGCTTATCACGTGGAGACCACGCATAACCGCGTGCACTGTTGCGAATGAGTGCGGTGTTCGCGGTTAGCTAGCGTTTGTTATTTTCCGTATCTCCTCATTGTATGATTTGCTGTGCCTTTGCTACTCTCGTGCTCTGCCTTGCTGTAGTCTTATGTCACGTCTGGCGATCACACCTCTCGCGATCGCGTTCCTGCTTCGTGTCTGCTGTGGTGTGTGCACA
This sequence comes from Hyperolius riggenbachi, assembly GCF_040937935.1. Classification (NCBI taxonomy): domain Eukaryota; kingdom Metazoa; phylum Chordata; class Amphibia; order Anura; family Hyperoliidae; genus Hyperolius; species Hyperolius riggenbachi. The sequence goes on from NC_090654.1 coordinate 94,667,265, forward strand.
GTCGCGGGTTGGCGACTAGTTTTATGCACACACACGCAATCTGTCTCTGTGCTCACTCTCAATCGCTTCTCTTGCGATTACGGTTCTTCCCTTCGTACAATTCCTGTCTGGCGTGTGTGGTAGAGCAGAGGAGCTGTTCCTCTGCACTCCACAGCTCCACCTGCCGTCAGGAATTTCCCTCTGCAGGTGCATTGCACCTACTGCTGGGTTCCTGCAAATTTATACGCTTGTGGAGGAAATCCGCCGTGTCAGCGCACGTCTGGTGCGCTGACCACGGAGACTATTCCACATTCGTTACATAAAGTCAGCGCAGGTCTATAGTAATACAGCTTTCGTCATTTTCTGATATACAGGATCTTCGACTAAAAAGGTAAAGAAGCAAGGCTTACCAGATTCCAACAACCCACATTATAAGGTTGTAAATAGAGTTGAGCTGAAATTTTCGTAATTTCGCATTACTATAATTACGCATGCGAAATTTGCGATTACGATGCGAAATTAGCGTAGCGAAATTGCCATTAAAATCGTAATTGAAAATACCGTAAGCGTAATTTTCAACGCGAAATTTCGCGTTTCGTTCATGCCGTAATTTCGCATTAAACGCTACCGTAATTTCGCGTTAAACCGTAACGCTCCGTATAATATAAAAAAGCCGCCGACTTTAAGGGTTAATAGCAAAGCCCCCTTAAATGCTAAGAGCCTCAAATTTGGAGAATATTTTAAGGAGATCAGGAGGAATAAGAGGAAAATTTTTTTTTTCAAAAAGACCTTATAGTTTTTGAGAAAATCGAGGTTAAAGTTTCAAAGGAAAAATGTAAACATTTAAAAACCCGCCGACTTTAACGGTTAATAGCAAAGCCTGCTTAAAGTTTAGGAACACCAAATTCCCAGGGTATATTAAGGGGATCAGTGGGAATAAGAGGAAAAAAATTTTTTTCAAAAAGACCTTATAGTTTTTGAGAAAATCGATTTTTAAGTTTCAAGGGCGAAAATGTCTTTTAAATGCGGAAAATGTCAGGTTTTTTTGCACAGGTAACAATAGTGTATTATTTTCATAGATTCCCCCAAGTGGGAAAAGTTTTACTTACTTCGTTCTGAGTGTGGGAAATATAAAAAAAAAACGACGTGGGGTCCCCCCTCCCAGACCTCTTTAACCCCTTGTCCCCCATGCAGGCTGGGATAGCCAGAATGCGGAGCACCGGCCGCGTGGGGCTCCGCACCCTGACTATACCAGCCCGCATGGTCCATGGATTGGGGGGTCTCGGAAGGGGAGGGGCAGCCAAGCTTTCCCCTCCCCCTCCGAGCCCTTGTCCAATCCAAGGACAAGGGGCTCTTCTCCACCTCCGATGGGCGGTGGAGGTGGAGGCCGCGATTTCCTGGGTGGGGGGTTCATGGTGGAATCTGGGAGTCCCCTTTAAAAAGGGGTCCCCCAGATGCCCACCCCCCTCCCAGGAGAAATGAGTATAGAGGTACTTGTAGTACCCCTTACCCATTTCCTTTAAGAGTTAAAAGTAAATAAACACACAAACACATAGAAAAAGTATTTTAATTGAACAAAAAACATAACCACGAAAAAAGTCCTTTAATATTCTTAATTAACCATTAATACTTACCTGTCCCTTTAAATAAATGATCCCACGCAATATCCTCGGAAATGTTCTATCAGTTACAATGTAACAAAGTTATTATGTAACAACTTTGTTACATTGTAACTACGCCGCACCCGACGTCACTCACCGCCGCCGCCGCCACCGCTAGGATCTTAAGAGATCTGGGGCACTTTTGGGCACACCAGCTGAAAATGGGTTTGACCATGCACCAGAATGTTGGTGTGGTCTTGTCAAGTCTGGAGAGATCCTCTGTAGCTGGCAATTCCCCCCTAGCATCTGAGAACCAGACGTTAGCAGCTCTGTCTGACTCCTTCTCAGACACTAAGTGGAGAAGCCCAGAAGAGATGTCTGCAGAATCTGGAGACCAAGTGGCCAGAGATGGGTACTGCTGCCTTGCCTCTGCCTAGGGGACATCCGGGGTACCCCAGAATAGATCTGGGGCACATGCCACTGATCTTTGGGGCTAGCACCTCCCCTGAGGCAGGCCATTCTATTCAGTAAGCTAGGATGCTAAAAAACGAAATGAAATAAAAAGCAATTAAACATCCTGGCATAAACCTAGAGACCTACTGATTCATATGGGAATTTTAAATTCCTGATAGTCCACTTAGCTGCACCAGAGATTGCAGATCATGCACAGCCTGCAATATATAAGAGCTGATATTTTACATTCATATTTGCAGCCTGTTTTCTAAGCTTCCCAACCTGTCTGGTATGTGTGTATTTAGGTGTATTTACAATATTCATATTACTATGACACCATGCAATTGTGATGGATGAGGGAAATCGCACAGCATGTTGTGTAGCTGATGGAGCCCGTTTTATTCCCTTTTCACTTACAGCTTTTTTTAATATTTACACTCTGAAAACATTATGTAATCTTCCTCACTTACTGCTATTTACATAACATCTGAACAGTTTCTCAATGAAATAGACCTCATTCACTGAAGACTCATCAGGCACAGCCAGCCAGAATTAAATAATGCTAATGTGAAGTGAAATTAAAATAAAAAAACAGATACATACGGGGATGGAAGGTTCTGGGTCCAATAGAGCCTTCCCACTCTCCCCTCTTTCCAATGTTTTCATCCCCACAAGAGTGTTTCAACGAATTGGTCAAACACAGCTCTGAGTATCCTCTGAAAACTTCAGGAGCCCTAATGCTCCTGAAGAAAGCCCACTCCATCCTGCGCATTTGTGAGTGCACTCTGGCAGGCACACTCGCGCATGCGCACTATGGAGCTGCCTGTCTTCAGAAGCATACAGGTGTAATGTCAGGCTTGGCAAGTTATCAGCTCACAGCTCAGCTCCTATGACCCAATCTATCCCCACCTTCTTCACACTGTGTGGCGTGTCCCCGCTTGAACGGGTGGCGAGGAAACAACACCTGCCCGACTTCGGTTACACCCAGGCCTTGTAGGTGCAAGGTATAGGAGCTGAACGTAGAGTGAACTATGTAACTCACCAGAACCTTGCAGGAGATAAGCAGAGTCCAGTAACGAGGTACACAAGGAGCAGGCGAAATCAAGGTCAGGCAATCCTAGGTCGGTCCGGGCAGAGATCAGAGAGTAGTCAGGGATCAGGCAGAAGGTCAGTTCAGGCGGCAAGCAGAGAGTAGTCAGATTCCAGGCAGAAGTCGGTTCACAGGTAATCAATAAGCAGTAAATCACACAGAGCAGAAGCACATAGCCAAAGCTATCACAGGCAATGACAGAAAGCACTCAGCAGGCTTAAATAATTAATGCAACCAATCAGTGGTTGACCACATGCACACAGTAGCCAATCACATGCAGGCAATAATCCTATTTAAGTGTCAGCTGAAGAGATCAGCTAACACAGGTAGCAATACATGTTAGCTGACTAACCACTCAGCTGACCAGCAAAACCTCTTGACTATGTGTCAGCTATAGCATACTGAGACCAAAGTTCAATCCTGGCCAGGGTCAGCAATCGTTATTTTATATTTATTAAATAAACTCCTGCCTAAGTGTCAGCTGACTATCCTGTCAGCTGACACTACCTCTATCCCCGCCTCAGACCATACTGACGCCGAGAGGAGCGAGACATCCGCCCACCAGTATGCGCAGAGCGATCCCCAGTGCACGCATCACCAGCGGAGGACGGATGTCGACATACGGAAGTGAAGGACCCGCGCGACTCTCGTCAGGAGCGGTCACATTGCGGGAACCTCCAGGTGAGTTCCTAACAACAGGCTCCCAAATCCTTACAGAAGAGTGTGACAGCACTGGAACGAGGGGACAGTGAAAGGAACAGGAACGCTCTATTAGATCCAGAGCCTTCCAGCTTCATAGGTAAGTATCTGACTTTTTAATCTCACTTCACATTTGCTTAACAACTTAGCAACCTTTGCCACGCTTATCTACGCCCCTTTAAAATTCACCTGGGTCACAGGGGCGTAGATAAGCATCTCCTGTTTGTTTTGCCGCTGTGAGCGGTCGCGCGCGTGATCACGTGCACGCACATGCGCGGTCACGTTTGGCACCCGCTGGTCCGTGATTGGCTGATGTGAACATGTGTTCACATCAGCCAATCAAAGTGCTTGCAAGTTTGATTGAGCACTGCCAAAGCCAATGACAGTGCTCATTCATTCAGAATGTGTGTAAACATTGAATCAGTCACTATGCTGTTACAGTTACTGAGATCACTCGTGAGAGGACCTCAGATAACTAATACAGCATTAGTGATTGATCAGCATCAGTGAGGTTTTTTTTTAAATAAATTATACCACCATTAAGCCCATTAACCCTTGCCTCCCTTAAATGTGAAAATTGCTGTGGTTGTTAGGTGAAAAACCCTGTGGTTGAGAAGTGGTTAAAAGTTCTGGTATACTTAGTAATTCTTGTTTGAGTGATATTTGTTGTTTAAATGTATTCTGCTCATCCTGGATTTCTAGAATAAAAGTCTGTAAGAGCCCTCTGCCCTTAGTCTTATTGTACCATCCTTGTTGTTAACGTCTTGCCACATTTTGTATTATATATATATATATATATATATATGTAGAATATGTTTATGGGCCTGATCCTATTCACTTTTCCTCCTATGTTTCCTCCTAGGAGATATTTCTCCATCTTCTGTTTAAAATAACACTCCGCAATTGTAAAAATAAACAAAAAGTAGAAGAAAAAGTACTGTCAAAATATTATGAGGATTTTATTGCTTTCTGGGTGACTAAAAAGACATTTAATAGATAAGATGTGAAAAATATTACCTAGGAAAGTGAAATGGATGGGGCCCACAGGGCCCACCAATCTAATTCACTTTTTCCATACGTTTTCTCCTAGGAGATAAGTTTTCATCTCTGTTTAAAATAAAATTTCAACACTTTGCATTTAAAAAAGTACCAAAAAGGAGTAGAAAAAGTTCTAGCAAAAGTATTTTGCACAGTTTCTTGCTTGCTAGTGCCTTAAAGGGCATTTTTGATAAGATTTGAAGTATCACCTTGGAGAAAACTTAGGATCAGGCCGGGCCCTGTGTTACCTATACATTTTTAGATCTGCAGCCCTTGCTTGGGTTTGATACAGCCCAGCTTAGAGTCCAAGACTTTGGCCTGATATGGCCTAGGTTGCAAATTATGTCGAGCAGACAGTTATTTTTTTTTAAATAAGTCAAAGTCAGTTACGCAGAATCAGTTATGATGTCCAGATCAACGATTCTTTATTGCACAATATTTATCCAGTTCGGCCTATCTGGACGAGCTTCCTCGTCCAGATAGGCACTGGTGCTGCCGCCGGCTCGTGCGCGCGATCGGGCGCGCCCCCGCGCGCGCTCCCGCTGCCCGCCGCTAGCCCCCCGATCAGTGAATGGGAATATAATTCCCATTCACCGATCTAACTTCCCCGCAGAAATACCGACGCTTTCTCTCCAGAGAGCGCGGTATTTCTTCCCCCAGGAAACAACTCCTCAGCATTTTAGTTCCTAGATGCGAGCTGGTTCGCATCTAGGACTTTTTTCACTGTGGCCATCTTGTGGCCAAATAGTAAACTGCACCCACATACATTTTTGATTAAAAAAAACCATTATTTTACATTTAAAATTAGCAGTTTCCCTCCCACACCAAAAATTACCCACATACACTTTTTTTTATTAAAAAAACAAAAAAAAAACCAATTAAAAAACAAAACAAAAACAACATAAATAGTTACCCAAGGGTCTGAACTTTTTAAATATGCATGTCAAGAGAATATGTTATTATATTATTTAAAATTATAAGCTTATAAATAGTGATGGACGCAAATTGAAAAAATGCACCTTTATTTCTAAATGAAATATCGGCACCATAAATTGTGATAGGGACATCGTTTAAATGGTGTAATAACCGGGACAGATGCGCAAATAAAATACATGCATTTTAATTATGGTAGCGTATATTAATTTCAAACTATAATGGCCAAAAACTGAGAAATAATGATTTTTTTCCGTTTTTTTCTTATTCTTCCTGTTAAAATGCATTTACAGTAAAGTGGCTCTTAGCAAAATGTATCACCCACAGAAAGCCTAATTGGTGGCGGAAAAAACAAGCTATAGATCAATTCATTGTGATAAGTAGCAATAAAGTTATAGGCGAATGAATGGGAGGTGAACGTTGCTCGGATGCATGAGATTTTCGGCACTGCGGCGTTATTTTCCAGAAGCTGTAAATCAATCAAACATAGATTGGGGCTTTATAGGTTGTCAGCTGCAGCCTAAATTTTTTTTTTTGAGAATTGAGTGTGTGTACCAGCATCTATTGTGCTGACTCCAGGAAAGAGAAAAGTATATTAGTCACTATTGCACAGCGCACGTCATCATTGTAGTTTTTAAAACTATTTTAAAATGCTTTGAATCTTAGCTATGGTCTAAGGTGGCCCTATACTAAAACTGCTGGTTGACAGGTAAAAGAACATATTTCCATAATTGAGGAAGAGTGTTGGGGAACCAAAAAAATACATGAGAAAAAACACAGTAGAATAGTTACAGTTGGAAATGTTTATCCACTATTTCTCTACTTTTATTGCAGATATGTTAGTCCTTATCACACAGTCTCATATGATACACATGTGTATAGCAGAGAGGAGAGCGGACTTATCAGAGCTTAGACGTGTTCCCTAGCATTCTATTATTGTCCTAAGTCTGTGGTCAGCTTGTTAAAACACAGCGTATTGCTTCCAAAAGTTGCTGTTTTCGAACCAAATCCTATTCTATGCATATCTCAACACTGTCTTGTTATAAGTACAATTCCTTCTAGTATTTTAAAGTTTGAATGCAAGCAGCTCTTTGAGGCTTTCCCTTCTAGGTCCTGATGAAGTGAATTCACGAAATGTCGATTTGAAGGCTGGTTGCTTTACTATCTATAATACCCATTGCAGAGAAAGATGTTTCTGTATTATAATATATATAAGTATTGTTTTAGATTATGCGTTGTCAATATTTCCTGTCATTGCCTAGGTTTGTCACTTATTGGCTCAAACCATAAACAATTAAACTTAATAATTACTATTATACCAAAAAAGAAGGTGCGATGTGTCAAGCGGACCTTTCAGTCCCCCTTTTTTTAATATCCATACTTTTCTTAATCCTTTGTATGAATAACACTTGTTATATTATTTTTAAGCCTTGATTGCTGGAGATACTTATTTGTCATTCACATTCAGTCCTCTATTAAGCTATGTTAAAGTGTAACTACACTTTTTGGAGAAAATATGAACAATGTCCTCAGGACATATGTATGTATTATGTTTTCATTAAACACTTCAAAGCATTACTTACATTTCCCTTTACCCTGGCAGCTCCAGGTGAGATTGAAATAGATAAATCTGCATTTGGGCCCATATGCAATTCACTTTTTCTCCTGAGTTTTCTCTAAGGTGATGTTTTTAAACTTGTCAATAAAATGCCTTCCAAGCCAAGAGAGAGCAAGAAAATACTCAAAACTATTTTGATAGTAACTTTTCATCTGCTTTTTGGTTCTTTTTTTAGTTGAAGACTTCTGGAAAGTTGTTTTAAATCAAAGATGAAAAATTATCTCTTAACCTCCTTGGCGGTAACCCCGTGTGTGACACGGGGTAAGCCGCCGGAGGGTGCCGCTCAGGCCCTGCTGGGCCGATTTACATAATTTTTTTTTTCAAACACGCAGCTAGCACTTTGCTAGCTGCGTGTTTGGTCTGATCGCCGCCGCCCGCCGCTGATGCGCCGCTACCCGCCACGGATACAGGCCCCCCCCGCATACCCCTTGCGCAGCCTGGCCAATCGCCGCCAGGCTGCGCTATGGGGTGGATCGGGACTCCCTGTGACGTCACGACGTCCATGACGTCGATGACGTCACTCCGTTCGTCACCATGGCGACGGAGGAAGCCCTCAAGGAAATCCCGTTCAGAACGGGATTTCCTTATGGGCAAGCGGCGCCGGTGGCGATCGGAGGGGACGGGTGGATGCCACGGGGAGGGAGAAAGCATGTAGCTAGCGCTAGGGTAGCTACATGCTAAAAAAAGGTAAAAAAAACCCTCCCGCGGCTGCGCAGCCGCGGGAATTATACCGCTAGGGGGGTTAAGAGTAGAGTTGGGCCGAACCTCCGATTTTCGGTTCGCGAACCGGGTTCGCGAACTTCCGCGGAAGGTTCGGTTCGCGTTAAAGTTCGCGAACCGCAATAGACTTCAATGGGGATGCGAACTTTGAAAAAAAAAAAATAATTATGCTGGCCACAAAAGTGATGGAAAAGATGTTTCAAGGGGTCTAACACCTGGAGGGGGGCATGGCGGAGTGGGATACACGGCAAAAGTCCCCGGGAAAAATCTGGATTTGACGCAAAGCAGCGTTTTAAGGGCAGAAATCACATTGAATGCTAAATGACAGGCCTAAAGTGCTTTAAAACATCTTGCATGTGTATACATCAATCAGGTAGTGTAATTAAGGTACTGCTTCACACTGACACACCAAACTCACCGTGTAACGCACCGCAAACAGCTGTTTGTGTAGTGACGGCCGTGCTGGACTGGTGCGCACCATGGCGAGAGTGCAGGTTTTGGTGGCTTTACAGCCCATATGGTCGGCCTGGCTGATGTAGCTGAATGACAGAACAGTGACTGTCCAGCTGATCAAATTTGGTCTGACCACAATGAAGCAACGACCTTATTATCTTTTGTGTGCCCCCCGAGACACTCATCTAGGCGCCGGTCATTGCTTCATTGTGATACGCAAGCCCCTTCACCACGGCAAGGTAATGATCACGAAGGGGAATGGGCGCATGTACATGCCTTTTCTTTTGTTGTTGCAGCTGCCCGCAGTGCAGCCAGAAAAATTAGGCAGTCATGTACACGCACCATAAACATTTTTACAGCGGCCGCTGCTAGCAGCGGCCTAAAAAATTCAGCAATCCGCCTGGAGTCCCGGACCCTGTTGGTGGTGGCGGAGAAGGTAGTGAAGCGGCCTGCAGGCAGACATGCTGTGTGGAGGGACTGGGAGTGACTTAGTCTTTTTGGGGCAGGCCAGGCAGCCAGTCACACGGCGTGCAGGCAGAGATGCTGTGTGTGCGGGGACTGACTTAGTCTTGGGGCGGGCAGCAGCCCTCCGGGATCCATGCCTCATTCATTTTGATAAAGGTGAGGTACTTAACACTTTTGTGACTTAGGCGACTTCTCTTCTCTGTGACAATGCCTCCAGCTGCGCTGAAGGTCCTTTCTGAGAGGACGCTTGCGGCAGGGCAGGCGAGAAGTTGGATGGCAAATTGGGACAGCTCTGGCCACAGGTCAAGCCTGCGCACCCAGTAGTTCAAGGGTTCCTCATCGCTGTTCACAGCAGTGTCTACATCCACACTTAAGGCCAGGTAGTCGGCTACCTGCCGGTCGAGGCGTTGGTGGAGGGTGGATCCGGAAGGGCTACGGCGAGGCGTTGGACTAAAGAACGTCCGAATGTCCGACATCACCATGAGATCACTGGAGCGTCCTGTCTTTGACTGCGTGGACACGGGAGGAGGATTAGTGGCAGTGGTACCTTGCTGGCGTTGTGCTGTCACATCACCCTTAAAGGCATTGTAAAGCATAGTTGACAGCTGGTTCTGCATGTGCTGCATCCTTTCCACCTTCAGGTGAGTTGGTAACAGGTCCGCCACTTTGTGCCTGTACCGAGGGTCTAGTAGTGTGGCCACCCAGTACAGCTCATTCCCCTTGAGGTTTTTTATACGGGGGTCCCTCAACAGGCAGGACAGCATAAAAGACAACATCTGCAGAAAGTCAGATTCAGTACCCTCCATCTCCTCTTGCTCTTCCTCAGTGACGTCACATAAGTCAAACTCCTCCCCCCAGCCGCGAACAATACCACGGGAAGGTTTAGCAGTACAAGCCCCCTGCGACGCCTGCTGCGGTTGTTCTCCTGCCGCTGTCCCCTCCTCCTCCTCCTCCTCCCCCAAAGAAACACCTTGCTCATCATCCTCTGAGTCTGACTCATCTTCTGCACACGACCTCTCTTCTTCCTCCTCCTCCCCCCTCTGTGCTGCCGCAGGTGTTGAGGAAACAGCTGGGTCTGATGAAAATTGGTCCCATGCCTGTTCCTGCCGTAACGGTTCCTGGTCATGCTCATTCGCAGCTTCATCCGCCACTCTACGCACAGCACGCTCCAAGAAGTACGCGTAGGGAATTAAGTCGCTGATGGTGCCCTCACTGCGGCTCACCAGGTTGGTCACCTCCTCAAACGGCCGCATGAGCCTGCATGCATTTTTCATCAGTGTCCAGTTGTCGGGCCAGAACATCCCCATCTTCCCAGACTGTTTCGTTCTACTCCAGTTGTAGAGGTACTGGGTGACGGCTTTCTTCTGTTCTAGCAGGCGGGAGAACATGAGCAGGGTCGAATTCCAGCGAGTGGGTCTATCGCAAATGAGGCGTCTCACCGGCATGTTGTTTTTACGCTGAATTTCTGCAAATCGTGCCATGGCTGTGTAAGAGCGCCTCAAATGCCCACAGAACTTCCTGGCCTGCTTCAGGACATCTGCTAAGCCAGGGTACTTTGCCACAAATCTTTGAACCACTAGATTCATGACATGTGCCATGCAGGGTATGTGTGTCAGCTTCCCCATATGCAAAGCGGCAAGCAGATTGCTGCCGTTGTCGCACACCACGTTGCCTATCTCCAGGTGGTGCGGGGTCAGCCACTCATCCACCTGTTTCTTAAGAGCAGCCAGGAGAGCTGCTCCAGTGTGACTCTCCGCTTTGAGACAAGCCATGTCTAAGATGGCGTGACACCGTCGTACCTGGCATGCAGCATAGGCCCTGCGGAGCTGGGGCTGTGTAGCTGGAGAGGAGAACTGCCACTCAGCCAAGGAGGAGGAGGAGGACAGTGAAGAGCATGTAGCAGGAGGAGAGGAGGTGGCAGGAGGCCTGCCTGCAAGCCGTGGAGGTGTCACAATTTGGTCCGCCGCTTTCTGCTTGCCATCGTTCACCACCAGGTTCACCCAATGGGCTGTGTAGGTAATGTAGCGGCCCTGCCCGTGCTTGGCAGACCAGCCATCCGTGGTCAGGTGTACCCGCAAGAGATGACACCACTTGCCTCTCAACTTCACGGTGCAGTTGGGGTATGGCCTTTCTCGAAAAATAAGTGCGGCCTGGCATCTTCCACTGCGGTGTTCCGATGGCCACAAATTTACCGGAGGGCCTCAGAGTCCACCAGCCGGTATGGTAACAGCTGGCGAGCTAACAGTTCCGCCACGCCAGCTGTCAGACGCCGGGCAAGGGGGTGACTGGCCAAAAGTGTCTTCTTCCGCTCAAACATTTCCTTCACGGACACCTGACTGCTGCTGTGGGCAGAGGAGCAGGAACCGCTCAAGGGCAGAGGCGGAGTGGAGGAGGGTGCCTGTGAAGGTGCAAGGGAGAAAGCGGCAGAAGCAGATGATGCACTTGAAGGAGGAAGAGGAGAATGAGGGTGACTTTTCTTTTGTGTGCTGCTGCTGCTTTTGCTCAGGTGGCCGTCCCATTGCTGTTTGTGCCTGTTCTCCAGGTGCCTTCGTAAGGCACTTGTCCCTACGTGAGTGTTGGCCTTTCCACGGCTCAATTTTTGTTGGCAGAGCGAACAGATGGCTTTGGTCCGATCTGAGGCACACACATTAAAAAATTTCCACACCGCTGAGCCACCCTGGGATGTGGGCACTATGGGGACCTCAGCAGCTGATGCTGAAGGGCAAGTTGGCTGGCTGTACATAGGTGGCGATACATGGTGCCGGACTCTGCCACCAGCTGTTTCTGACGAAGAGCTGCCCCAGCTTCTTTCAGCAACTTCTATCCTCCTACTACTCTCTGACTCCCCCTCTGAACTGTCCCCCTCTTCATCTCCTCTATTGGGAACATACAGAGGATCCCTATCATCGTCATCATCGTAATCATCCTGCCCAGCTTCGCTTGACTCAGAAAAATCCAAACATGCACCATCAGTAGGTCCTTCATCCTCCTTACACGTTACATCCATAGTGTTGCCGCGTAACACAGACATATGAGCTGGTGAAAATTCATCTGGCTGTAACAATGGCTGTGCATCAGTGATTTCACCACCACTAAATAATTCTTGCGAAGTGTCAAATGCAGCGGAAGTGGTGCTAGTAGTAGCGCTGGTGGCTGAGCAAGATGAGGTGTTCTGTGTCGCTAAATACTCAACCACGTCCTGACAATCTTGGGAGGTGATGGGACGTGCCTTCTTCCGAGCACTGTACTGTGGGCCAGGTCCACACGAAATTACATTTACACGACCTTGCGCAGACCTGCCGGGTGGCCTTCCTCTGCCTCTGACACTACCTCTTCCTCTACCTGTTTTGTCCATATCGGGTATGCACGGAGTGGTATATCACACTGCGTGCACTCACGTAGGTAGGTGGGTTCACTTAACTGCACAGGTATGCGCACTGATGCGGTGGGTTCACTGAACAGTACAGGTATACAGTGGCGGGTTCACTGAACACAACAGGTATGCAGTGGCGGGTTCACTGAACAGGTATGCAGTGGCAGGATCACTGAACAGGTATACAGTGGCGGGTCCACTGAACAGAACAGGTATACAGTGGCAGGTCCACTGAACAGAACAGGTATACAGTGGCGGGTTCACAGAACAGGTATGCAGTGGCAGGTTCACTGAACACAACAGGTATGCAGTGGCGGGTTCACTGAACAGGTATACAGTGGCGGGTCCACTGAACAGAACAGGTATACAGTGGCGGGTCCACTGAACAGAACAGGTATACAGTGGCGGGTCCACTGAACAGAACAGGTATACAGTGGCGGGTTCACAGAACAGGTATGCAGTGGCAGGTTCACTGAACACAACAGGTATGCAGTGGCGTGTTCACTAAACAGGTATACAGTGGCGGGTCCACTGAACAGAACAGGTATACAGTGGCGGGTTCACTGAACAGGTATACAGTGGCGGGTCCACTGAACAGAACAGGTATACAGTGGCGGGTTCACAGAACAGGTATGCAGTGGCAGGTTCACTGAACACAACAGGTATGCAGTGGCGGGTTCACTGAACAGGTATACAGTGGCGGGTCCACTGAACAGAACAGGTATACAGTGGCGGGTCCACTGAACAGAACAGGTATACAGTGGCGGGTTCACAGAACAGGTATGCAGTGGCAGGTTCACTGAACACAACAGGTATGCAGTGGCGTGTTCACTAAACAGGTATACAGTGGCGGGTCCACTGAACAGAACAGGTATACAGTGGCGGGTTCACAGAACAGGTATGCAGTGGCAGGATCACTGAACAGGTATACAGTGGGGGGTCCACTGAACAGAACAGGTATACAGTGGCGGGTTCACAGAACAGGTATGCAGTGGCAGGTTCACTGAACACAACAGGTATGCAGTGGCAGGTTCACTGAACAGGTATACAGTGGCGGGTCCACTGAACAGAACAGGTATACAGTGGCGGGTCCACTGAACAGAACAGGTATACAGTGGCGGGTTCACAGAACAGGTATGCAGTGGCAGGTTCACTGAACACAACAGGTATGCAGTGGCGTGTTCACTAAACAGGTATACAGTGGCGGGTCCACTGAACAGGTATACAGTGGCGGGTCCACTGAACAGAACAGGTATACAGTGGCGGGTCCACTGAACAGAACAGGTATACAGTGGCGGGTTCACAGAACAGGTATGCAGTGGCAGGTTCACTGAACACAACAGGTATGCAGTGGCGTGTTCACTAAACAGGTATACAGTGGCGGGTCCACTGAACAGAACAGGTATACAGTGGCGGGTTCACAGAACAGGTATACAGTGGCGGGTCCACTGAACAGAACAGGTATACAGTGGCGGGTTCACAGAACAGGTATGCAGTGGCAGGATCACTGAACAGGTATGCAGTGGCAGGATCACTGAACAGGTATGCAGTGGCAGGATCACTGAACAGGTATGCAGTGGCAGGATCACTGAACAGGTATGCAGTGGCAGGATCACTGAACAGGTATGCAGTGGCAGGATCACAGTACAGGTATGCAGTGGGCTGAGGGCTCACTGAACAGAACAGGTATGCAGTGGCAGGATCACTGAACAGGTATGGAGTGGCAGGATCACAGTACAGGTATGCAGTGGGCTGAGGGCTCACTGAACAGAACAGGTATGCAGTGGCAGGATCACTGAACAGGTATGCAGTGGCAGGATCACAGTACAGGTATGCAGTGGGCTGAGGGCTCACTGAACAGAACAGGTATGCAGCCAGGAAGAAGTTAAGCCTAACTAATCTTTCCCTATATGAGAGACTGCAGCAGCTCGCCCTACTCTCACTAATGCAGGCACACGAGTGGCCGTAATGGCCGCCGCTGCCTGCCTTATATAAGGGGGGGTGGGGCTCCAGGGGCCCCACCCCCCCTTATATAAGGCTTAATTGGCTACACTGGGCCTGCTGACTGTGATGTAGAGGGTCAAAGTTGACCCTCAGGTGCATTATGGGGCGAACCGAACTTCTTCCGCAAAACGTTTGCGTGCGGTACCCGCACGCGAACCACCTACGTTCGCGCGAACCACGTTCGCCGGCGAACCGTTCGGCCCAACTCTAGTTAAGAGTAAACTCAGGTGAAAAAGTGAATTGCATATGGTGCCTAGTGTTGCTGTGTATGACACTTGGGGTTTCTGATGTTGTACATTTAGATGTGAACAGCAGGGATGAGCAGAAACTACGCCAGTGCGAATTTACGCATCGTAGTTTGTATCTACGCATTGTAGTTCGTAGGTGAAGTTGCAGAACTACACTTACGAATTTACGTGTAGCGAAGTACCGCTACGCGTAGCTTACGCTTACTATGCGTAGTTAACATGTGTATTGAGTAGTGAACTATGCATGCATTACTCGCGTCTATTTTTCCGCGTACGATTGTATGCTTACAAATTTACGCATTGAAAAGGGGATTGTACGCATAGAACAGCTCCCGGGATAAGAATCTAAAGAGGAATTCAAGCGTAAAATTTTCTGCATAAAGGCATAAGCATCCGCATGCACTACGCTTCGCACTACGCGTAATTACGGATTTTAACGCGTATTCTACGAAATGCATACGAAGCGAATATTTGATTTTGAAGCAGTAGTTTGGCGAAGCGTAATTGCGTAAAACTACGCGTAGTTCCAGCGTAGCGAAGTTGGCTCACTACGACCATCCCTGGTGAACAGTCTGACCTGCTCTAATAAAGCACTCCCTGGTGAAGGAACTGAAAAGTTTGAACATGCAAATTTGGAGTGGCTACATCCACAAACAGTGGACTGGCTGCAAGTAATCATATTTCAACATGCCTATAAAATCATAGTTGGCTGAGGACTAAACTGGAAAGTTAAACTTAATCATGACAGAAAAGTGTGAGTATCAATGCAACCTGTACTCTTTCTATTCTATTTAGAAATATTTTTTAAAAGTATTTCTATTTCAAAAGTTAGATTGCACTTTAAAGCATCAGGTGGGTGACTTCAAGGTTTCAAGATTTCAAGAATTAAAATCAAGTCCAACTGTTGGTTATTCGGGTAGCATGTGCCATGGTGGGGTGGGAGCATGTTTTGGATACCAGCAGAAAATGCATTAATGTTCTGTTCATTGATTCTTTGCTGTCTTTTTTCCACTTATATAACAGTTTGTTTTCTGCTAGGTCTCCTATAGATATGGAAGTCGTCAACTATACATCTCCTGCTCGTATCATTCTTCTTGGTATATCTGATGTCCCTCATCTCCAGGCCATCTGCTTCCTTGTGTTCTTGGTGATGTACTTAACCATGTTGTCAGGTAACCTGTTACTGGTCATTTTGGTGAGGATCACTCCAAAGCTCAACACGCCCATGTACTTTTTTTTGAGCAACCTCTCCATCATTGACATCTCTTTCTCCTCCAGTATTGTCCCTGTAATCTTAGTCAATGCTCTTGCCAAAGACAGAACTATTTCCATACTGCAATGTGGTGTTCAGGTGTTTTTCTCTTTAGCTCTAGGAGCAATAGAGTGTATGATACTGGCAGTCATGGCTTATGATAGATATGTCGCAATCTGTCAGCCGTTACACTACAATACCATCATGAGCAAGAGGTTTTGCTATTTGTTATCTTTCATAACATGGGGTATTGGATTCCTAAACTCTTGCATTCTGGTGGGTCACGCATTCCATCAGCCTTTCTGCACTCCCCATCTGAACCACTATTTCTGCGAGATTCCCCCAATTCTACGTATTGTCTGCAGTGTTACTTGGCTAAACTCGTTGGTGGTGTTTATTTCAGCTGGGCTTATTGTCATGAGTTCCTTCTGCTTGACTCTTGTTTCCTATGTCTGTATTATTTCCACTGTCCTGAGGATCCGTTCATCAGAAGGAAGGCATAAAGCTTTCTCCACATGTGGCTCCCACCTGACTGTGGTCTCCCTTTATTATGGAACCATCCTGTTTATGTACCTGCGGCCACGCTCCATAAGCACACAGGAAGCGGACAGGATAGTTGCCGTTGTATATACGGCAGTAACTCCGATGTTAAATCCTTTCATCTACAGTATGAGGAATAAAGACGTTAAAGGCTCCATTATTTGCAATAGGAGGAAACGATAACATTACCAGAACATGGAGGTGTTATGATAGTCTTTACAAAGTGTTCATACAATGTGTTATATGTTCCACTGTGAATGTCTATTATATGGTGATATTGATGAAATAAAGTGAGAACAAATAATACCTTAGCTAAGTGTGAAAAATGTGTGAAAAATAATAAACAGGTACTTTTGCATTGTAGCAGTGGGTCCCCAATTCTAATCAGGGCCAGGACGCTATCTGCATTAGAAAAATGGATTCTGATCTAGCTGATCTGATAGTAATTAAACAAATGATGTGTTTAATTCAGATAGCCCGCCTTGGTGCCACTGTTTGTAGCCGTGTAAAAATTGGCATTGCACACCATTTTTGGCACTGTCCACAATACTCATTTTATTGCACATCTAGTTGGACTAACGGGGTGAGTCATGTTAGCTAGTCACATTTCAGACTGATCCAGTCCCACCCCCAGGCCATTTACTGACCTGTTTCTAGGGCCGTGCGGCCTGTGCGGGCGCCCTGGGCGCCGAAGGAGTTGTGGGCGCTGTAATGGAGGGGGGAGCGGCAACCGCGGGGAGTGCAGCCCGACCTCTCCCTCCCTTCCTCTCCGCGGGCCGCCCTCCGTGCTCCCCCCTCCGAGTGTGATTGCAGGGAAGCGCTGTATACAGAGCGCAACTCACCTCCCTGGTTCTAATCGCCGCCGGTCTCCTCTTCTCTTCATAGCCGCTGATACACACAATTGCTTCCTGTTTAGCCGGAAGCAGCGTGTGTATCAGCGGCTATGAAGAGAAGACAGAAGAGGAGACCGGTGGCGATTGGAACCAGGGAGGTGAGTTGCGCTCTGTACACAGCGCTTCCCTTCCCTGCAGTCACACTCGGAGGGGGGAGCACGGAGGGCAGCCCATGGAGAGGAAAGGAGGGAGAGGTCGGGCTGCCCTCCCCGTGGCTGCAGCTCCCCCCTCCATACTGGGGGGAGCTACCTATCCAACCTATACTGGGGGGCACCTACCTAATCTAACCTATACTAGGGGGCACCTACCTAATCTAACCACACTGGGGGGCACCTACCTAATCTAACCTCTACTGGGGGGCACCTACCTAATCTAACCTATACTGGGGGGCACCTACCTAATCTAACCACACTGGGGGGCACCTACCTAATCTAACCACACTGGGGGGCACCTACCTAATCTAACCTATACTGGGAGCACTTACCTAATCTAACCTATACTGGGGGGCACCTACCTAATCTAACCAGACTGGGGGGCACCTACCTAATCTAACCACACTGGTGGGCACCTACCTAATCTAACCTATACTGGAGGGCCCCTACCTATCTAACCTGTATTGGGGGCACCTATCTACCTAGCCTATACTGGTGGCAACTATACTGGCTACCTATATTGGAGGCACCTACCTAACTAACCTATACTGGGGGCACCTACCTATGTAACCTAGGCTGGGGGCAACTATTCTGACTCCCTATATTAGAGGCACCCACCTAGCCAGCCAACCTGTACTGGTGGCACCTACCTATCTAACCTATACGGGGGGCACCTGCCTATCTAACCTATACTGTACTGGAGGCAACTATACCGGCTACCTATACTGGAGGCACCTACCTGGCTAACCTATACTGGGGGCAACTATACTGGGGCACCTAAGCCTGGCTACCTATACTATGCCTGGCTACCTATACTGGGGGGACCTATAGCTGGCTACCTATACTGAGTGCAACTAGACCTGGCTAACCTATACTGCGGGCATGTATACCTGGCTCCGCGGGGGGCACAATTTTAACACCCTCGCCCTGGGTGCATTGTAGCCTAGAAACTGCCCTGCCTAAACAGTATGTGATATTAGAGCTTAAAAAATATTGGTCACAATGCCTCCTCAAGTATACCAATGCTTTCTTTATTAAACAATCAATCAATCTAAAACATCTCCCCTCACGATAGGTAAACAGGAAAAGACAGCTTCTTCCAGAAGTTTAAAAACAAACAATTGCGGAGTACAAAAAGTACTAACTGTATGTTATAACAATATAAATATGATAGTACAAAACCTAGTAGTTAGTAAGCCTACCTCTGGCCAGAGATATATTGGGCTAATCAAACCACACTCGGCCGCACATGCACCGACCACTCACATGTGCCATTGTCTGGTACAGTTCGGGGGGTGGGGGACGTTTCATCAGGGTGTGGCTAATTCCATACACATGCTCATTTTGTACCAGCCGTTTTCTCCTCCTCCCTTCTGCTATCGTGTCAAACAGATAGTTTACTGCATGATGCGTATGGGGACTCAGCTGGATTCGCATTTCACTCAGCTCGGCAATTAGGTCACACAGAGGAGAGGCAAATAGTACTGTGCTGCCCGCATCGTGGTTTTGCAGCATTCTCACAGCTATCAATATGCAAGTTATAATGTCCAGATAGCGCAGATCACGGCTCGAAGTGCGCTGTCAGCTCATCCATGTCACCATATCCGGACAGCAATCCTGTCTTTTCACTGGTCAGTTCTTAACTTGCACATTATACATAGCGGCGTTATGCCCAGTCGCCCAGATCTCATACTAAACGGTATGTGCTCCTGATTATAGAATGCATAATCCAAATTAACTAGAACAAGAAAATAAAAAAAAGAAACTTAAAAGCTACTAATGGTCAATGGCTACAGCAATTAAAACGATATAATCCCAGCATAATGAATTCCATTCCATTCAGGTATTTGGAAGAATCCTTATAGTCTATCTAAATCGCCTATATATTGTCATATTTATTGTATTTATCTTTACTTTCCAACACCATTTCCTCTGTGAGTTGTATTTCATTTAGCTTCTCAAACCAGTTCTTGACTGTAAGAACATAGTTGAACTTCCAATGAAGGGAAAGCAGACCCTAGACTGCATTCAACATATGAGGAACTATGAATTTCTTATAGAATTTTGCATTGAACTGATGCAATAGAACGCTTCATGGGTTATCTTCTATTGTCTGACTCGACACTTTGCTATTAATCTTAAGCACCTCATCCCAGTATCTCTTGAATTTAGGACAATCCCATAACAGGTTAAAGGGACACTATTGATTAACATGTGTTTTTTAACTTGGGGTTGAGAGAGTTCCTGAAGTGCTGGATAATAAAGATGTATACATTTAATTTGCTTATCTCTTTTGTTTACTGTAACAAATTGTTCTCATTCTGAACTGATGGCAGTCTGCTCAATTCTGATGGGACAGTGAACAATGAGGGGAGGGGGAATTTCCTCACAGTGTGGCCATACACTCGTTAGATTAGCAGCAGATAGATCATAAGATAGATTTTCTGATCTATCTGATGTGTTTAGGAACATTGTTTACTAGGAACAGATTTCCAATAGATTTCAGTATCAAATCTATTGAAAATCGATCTGATGGCATTTTTTTTGCCATCAGATTTCAATTAGGTCCAATAATAAATCTCAAGAGATAAGCCTAAATTTTCCAACAAGTCAGATCGATTGAAATCGATCAAAATCGGCCGCAAATCGATCGATTGGTCAATCGATTTCGATCGATAGGTCGAAATTCGGCTGAGTGTATGGGCCCCTTTATTGTTAACTCTGTGTGTAACTCTGTGTGAGAGTAAGCTCTCAGAAGCTGCTTGTGTTTCTGAGCTGTCCGCAGGAGAGTAGAGGAAATTTAACTTGTTTCAAACATTTTTTTTGCTTTTAGGGAAAAATACTCTGTAGTCTGATATGCAAAAAACATCACTGGCTGTGCATTGAAGCAGACACCCCTTTGCAAATGATTTGTCTCAATAAAGCTAAATCCTACACACAATGGATTCAAGCTTTTGCCTCTTATATTTAGCATAAAAAGTAGTAAAATGTTTACAGAGCTACTTAGACATTATTTGTACATGGTCATTTTAGAACACTTAGGTATTGATAGTGTTCTTTTAAGAAATAGTATAACAGGTTTGGCTACAAAATACGGTATTTTTCGAGCTTTAAGACGCTCCTGACGCACCTAGGTTTAGAGCCCAAAAACCAGGAGAAAAAAATATATACTAAGCCTTGTACCTCATACCCCCTTGTACCTCTTGTGTCTCCATGTCCTCCTCTGTCCCCTATATGTCCGCCTCTGTCTTCCTTGTGTCCTCCTCTATGCCCCTTTGTGTCCTCCTCTATGCCCCTTTGTGTCCTCCTTGTGTCCTTCTCTATGCCCCTTTGTGTCCCCCTTGTGTCCTCCTGTATGCCCCTTTGTGTCCTCCTTGTGTCCTCCTCTATGCCCCTTTGTGTCCCCCTTGTGTCCTCCTCTATGCCCCTTTGTGTCCTCCTTGTGTCCTCCTCTATGCCCTTGTGTCCCCCTGTTTCCTCTGTTTGTCCCCGTGTCCTACTTTAATAGGAACGCTGCTGCGTTTCTTCAAGAACTGTGTGCAAGTGTACCCAGAAGAGTTGATGTTGTTTTGAAGACAACGGGTGGTCATACCAAGTATTAGTTAAACTTACATTTCTCTTCTGTTCATTCACTTTGCGTTGTTATTTAATAATAAATACAGTATAAACTCTTTTTTAAATAATAAAAAGAAACTATTAATGCTTGTATTTTTTAAATCATTCTTAGTTTACAACACGTTTTCATACTTGCCTAAAACTTTTGCACGGTACTGTAATTTTAATTGACTTTAATTCTAAGATACCTTCAAGGCAAATCATTTAATTTGGGTACAAGGTGCATCTGATACTTTTAAGCGCCACCATAGGCCACTTTGGAAATTGCAGCTATGGCAGCACCGACAAAGCAATTTGGGTGCTGGAGTTCCACTATAGTATAACTGTACAATTAGTGGTGGTAGCAGCAATTTGCTATGGAGTATGGCTACTATGTAGCAGTTAGAAGCAGATAGACAGGATAGCAGTGGTAACTATGGGGGAAGGTCAGTGTTATGTGTAGGTGTGGAGTAGTGTTAGACATGGGCAGGGGAGAGGTAATATAAGACTTAGGTTAGGGTAAGAGTTAGTAGAATATTGGTAAAAATACCCATTATGTACTAACAGGTGATAGTAGAATATTGGTAACTTTACCAATATTCTACTCTCGGGTAGATCCTACCCACATGTGTCACTTTTAAATGTACGCTCTTCAAGGGCCTTTTATTTCATCTCTGAGGTTTGCCGGTGCCATGTGTAAACTGAAGAATTGTATCATTATATACCCAAGGATCAGTGGCATACCTAGGGCAGTTGACACCCAGTGCTGAGCATGAAATGACACCCCCGCCCCCCAAAAAGGAAAGGAGCGAGTGTGGTTTGCTAAGTGCACCACAACGGGTAATGCCAGGCATAGGTATAGTATAGGTATATTATATATAGCCTGGAATAGTTGTCCCCAGTAAAGGTAGCCAGATATAGTTGCCCCCACTATAGGTAGCCTGGAATAGTTGCAGCATTGTTTTGCCAAAATATGTATAATGTGGCAGCGATTAGGTAGCCAGATAATTCCCCCATTTATAGTATTGATTGCTAGATAACCCCCCATTTAGGATAGGTAACCAACATGATCCCCAATTACAGTAGAAATAGCCACTTAGCCAGATCTCCCTTTAGTATATAGCCAGATCCCTCTTTATTATATAGCCAGTATATACAGTCAGATTTCCTCCTGTATATAGCCAGTGTTTATAGTCCTCCATTTTTTAACATAACTGAGTGCCGTGCAGGGCCGGCGCTACCATAGAGGCACTGCTGAGGCCCCCGCAGCAACAACCCTGCTACATTCAAACTGCTCCCCCCGCTCATACTGCACACTGGGGCCCTGCAAGTATGATAGCAGCCATAATTACCTATTGGTCCCAATAGGTGAGCGAAAGGGCAGCACTCTGAGACATGCTGTCCCCCTCCCACTCTATGACCTGGTGCATGTTTACACATGATTAGTGTTGGGCGAACATCTAGATGTTCGGGTTCGGGCCGAACAGGCCGAACATGGCCGCGATGTTCGGGTGTTCGACCCGAACTCCGAACATAATGGAAGTCAATGGGGACCCGAACTTTTGTGGTTTGTAAAGCCTCCTTACATGCTACATACCCCAAATTTGCAGGGTATGTGCACCTTGGGAGTGGGTACAAGAGGAAAAAAAAATTAGCAAAAAGAGCTTATAGTTTTTGAGAAAATCGATTTTAAAGTTTCAAAGGGAAAACTGTCTTTTAAATGCGGGAAATGTCTGTTTTCTTTGCACAGGTAACATGTTTTTTGTCGGCATGCAGTCATAAATGTAATACATATAAGAGGTTCCAGGAAAAGGGACCGGTAACGCTAACCCAGCAGCAGCACACGTGATGGAACAGGAGGAGGGTGGCGCAGGAGGAGAAGAAGGCCACGCTTTGTGAGACACAACAACCCCGGCCTTGCATGAGGGCAAGAAGCGTGCGGATAGCAGGCTTTGTACCGCCATGCAGTCATAAATGTAATAAAGATAAGTGGTTCAATAAACAGGGACCACGCGGCAACGCTAACCCAGCAGCAGCAGACGTGATGGAACAGGAGCAGGCGCAGGAGGAGAAGGCCACGCTTTGTGAGACACAACAACCCAGGCCTTGCATGAGGGCAAGAAGCGTGCGGATAGCAGGCTTTGTACGGCCATGCAGTCATAAATGTAATAAAGATAAGTGGTTCAATAAACAGGGACCACGCGGCAACGCTAACCCAGCAGCAGCAGACGTGATGGAACAGGAGGAGGCGCAGGAGGAGAAGGCCACGCTTTGTGAGACACAACAACCCAGGCCTTGCATGAGGGCAAGAAGCGTGCGGATAGCATGCTTTGTACCGCCATGCAGTCATAAATGTAATAAAGATAAGTGGTTCAATAAACAGGGACCACGCGGCAACGCTAACCCAGCAGCAGCAGACGTGATGGAACAGGAGCAGGCGCAGGAGGAGAAGGCCACGCTTTGTGAGACACAACAACCCAGGCCTTGCATGTGGACAAAAAGCGTGCGGATATAGCAGCAATGCTTTTTGCCGCCATGCAGTCATAAATGTAATACAGATGAGAGGTTCAATAAACAGGGCCCGGAAACGCAACACCATCCCAGATGTTCATTGGTCATGTTACTTGGTTGGGGTCCTGGAGTGTTGCGTAGTCATTTCCAATCCAGGATTGATTCATTTTAATTTGAGTCAGACGGTCTGCATTGTCTGTAGAGAGGCGGATACGCCGATCTGTGACGATGCCTCCGGCAGCACTGAAACAGCGTTCCGACATAACGCTGGCTGCCGGGCAAGCCAGCACCTCTATTGCGTACATTGCCAGTTCGTGCCAGGTGTCTAGCTTCGATACCCAATAGTTGAAGGGTGCAGATGGATGGTTCGACACAGCTACGCCATCTGACATGTAGTCCTTGACCATCTTCTCCAGGCGATCGGTGTTGGAGGTGGATCTGCACGCTTGCTGTTCAGTGGGCTGCGGCTGCATGGGTGTCAGAAAATTTTCCCACTCCAAGGACACTGCCGATACCATTCCCTTTTGGGTACTAGCTGCGGCTTGCGTTGTTTGCTGCCCTCCTGGTCGTCCTGGGTTTGCGGAAGTCAGTCTGTCTGCGTACAACTGGCTAGAGGAGGGGGAGGATGTCAATCTCCTCTCTAAAGTCTCCACAAGGGCCTGCTGGTATTCTTCCATTTTGACCTGTCTGACTCTTTCTTCAAGCAGTTTTGGAACATTGTGTTTGTACCGTGGATCCAGAAGGGTATAAACCCAGTAATTGGTGTTGTCCAGAATGCGCACAATGCGTGGGTCACGTTCAATGCAGTCTAGCATGAATTGAGCCATGTGTGCCAGAGTCCTACCAGAATCCTCATCATCCTCTTGTGAGCGTTGTGATAGTTGTTGTGATGCATCATAGTCGTCACCTTCCTCCTGGTCTGCTTCTGCTGACCATTCGCGTTGAATTGTGGAAGTCCAACGTGCACCGCTCTGGCCCTCGTCAGTGGTGGCATGAAATTCCTGCTCCAACTCCAGCTGTTCCTCCTCCTCTTCTTCGTCATAGCTGCTGGGGCCAGCGTTCCCTGAGGCGGATGGCCTGATGTTGGTACCATCACGCTGATCGTTTTCTCCTTCAGATTCCCCCAGTTGCATCATGACAGCTGTTTCCTTGATTTTTAACATCGACCTCTTCAGTAAACACAGCAGTGGTATGGTAATGCTGACTGAAGAGTTGTCACTGCTCACAAGCAACGTGGATTGCTCAAAATTTTGGAGGACTTGGCAGAGGTCCAACATGTTGGCCCAATCGGATCCACAGAAGCTTGGCAGCTGGCCGGATGCGCCTCGGTACTGCGCCGTCATGTACTGGACCACTGCACTCTTCTGCTCGCAAAAGCGGGCTAGCATGTGCAGCGTAGAATTCCAGCGCGTAGGGACATCACACAGCAAGCGATGGTGGGGGAGATTGAAGCGCTCCTGCATCTTGGCGAGTGCCCCCGAAGCAGTACTGGAATTTCTACAATGTTTGGACACTCGACGCACCTTCAACAGCAGATCGGGCACGCCTGGGTATGTCCTCAGGAACCGCTGAACTACTAGGTTCATCACGTGCGCCAGGCAAGGGATGTGTGTCAGCTTAGCCAACCTTAAAGCGCGAATGAGATTACTCCCATTATCACACACAACCATGCCCGGTTTCAGGTCCAGCGGTGCCAGCCACAAATCCGTCTGTTCCTTTATTCCCCTCCAAATTTCCTCCCCTGTGTGCTGCTTATCCCCAAGGCAGATTAGCTTCAGCAACGCTTGCTGACGCATGCCAACAGCTGTGCTGCACTGCTTCCACGATCCTACTGCTGCTGGGTTAGCGTTTCCGGATGAGGTACAGCTTTGAGATGCGTTGGAGGAGAAGGAGTCAGAGAGGTAGGTGCTGCTGTTATCCAGTGGGAGGGACGGCGGTGCAGCTGTTTGTGGCGTGGGCAACACCCGTGCCGTAGCAGGTGAGGAATCGCTGCCAGGCTCCACAAGGTTCACCCAGTGCGCGGTAAGGGAGATGTATCTACCCTGGCCGAACGCACTCGTCCAGGTGTCAGTGGTGAGGTGAACCTTGCAGGCAACGGCATTCTTCAAGCTTCGGGTTATTTTGCTGACCACGTGCTCATGCAACTCAGGCACTGCAGAGCGTGCAAAGTGGTAGCGGCTGGGAACCACGTAACGTGGGATGGCCACTGACATCATGCCCTTGAAGCTGTTTGTCTCCACCAATCGATATGGCAGCATTTCGCAGGCCAGAAGCTTGGCTATGCTGGCTGTTACTGCCACGGCCCGGGGGTCATTTGCTGGCAATTTCCTCTTGCGCTCAAACATCTCCGACACAGACAACTGAACCGTAGCGCTGCACACGGAAGGGCTGTTGGTTGTTGTGTTTGATGAACACTGGGAGACCTCAAGAGCACTACTCCGGAAAGTGACAGTGTCAGCGTCGTCTGATGTTTGTGAATGTTGTGAACCACGCAATGGCTGGGCTACTGCTGCTGCTGAGGCGGGTCTGGTGAACCCAAGGGAGGCAGTGTTGTTTCTGGTACCCTGTCCTGACGCGTTTGCCCAAAGAGTGGGATGTTTGGATAGCATGTGACGGCTCATGCTGGTGGTGGAGAGGTTGTTAATATTTTTCCCCCTGCTCAGGCGGGTCTTGCACACCTTGCAAATCGCCATGGTAACATCCTCAGTGCAGTCTTCAAAGAAAGCCCAGACTTTGGAGCACCTGCCTCCTTGCTGGCGATTTCTGTTTGCTCCTCTTTTGCCTCTCACTTGAACTTCCACGCTTGTGGTGCCTGAAATTGCGCGCCGCCTACCTTGTGGCACAAGGCGAACTCGTGCAGCAGTGTGTTCTTCAACAGACTCATCTGTGCTGCTGCTACGACGGCGATGTTCTCGTTCACAAACAAAATCTGGGTCTCTGTCCACATTGTCCATACCCTCCTCTTCCATCTCCTCAAACTCGTCATATGTCATTGTGGGCCACCGCCGTGGAGTAGAGCTCCCCACAACAACCTCTGCGCAGCACACTCCAACGTCGTCTTCCAGATCTTGTCGGCCGACCTCCTGCAATTGCAACCCCTCCTGCCCAAATTGCTCTGGGATTTGGGTTTCCGAGTCCTCTTCGGACTCGCCTCGTATTTCAGTGCGCGGTACATTTCCCACAGTTAACGGTTGTGAATCCAGGCACAACATTTCTGGCTGTTCCTCCATTGACCTTTGAAAGGTGGAAGTTTGTTGGGCTGTGAATAGCTCCTGCGAATACCCCATTGTGTCCTGAGGTAATTCATCGGACTGGTTATCTGGCAGTTGTGTGCGTGGTGTCGCTGCCGGTTGTGTCAGCTTTGTGCCCACTGGCTCCTTGTAACTGGCTGAGGACTCGGACCTCGTGCGTGATGTGCTGGTGCTGCTTAACCCACTGCTGGACGCTTGAGAGGTCATCCAAGTAATTATCTGGTCCTGTTCTTTTGGATTTGTGAGGGTTGTTGTCCTGGACAACATGGGTGGTATTGAGTGGGTTTTCTTGGGTGCTCCCCTGTGGCCTGTACGTGAACCGTCAGGGGAAACACCTCTTCCCTTGCCCCTCCCTCTTTCACCGGATTTCTTCCTCATTTCACTTATCCTTACAGTACACGCTGACTGGCAGCAGTACAGTGGCAGTACAGAAATGCTATACAGTACCACTATTCCCAGCAGCGACACAGAGCACAATGCTATACAGTGACGGGTGAGCGGTGTACCACTATTCCCAGCAGACACAGAACAGTGAACAGAATGCTATATAGTGTGGCTGAGCGAGCGGTGTACCACTATTCCCAGCAGACACAGAACAGTGAACAGAATGCTATATAGTGTGGCTGAACGAGCGGTGTACTACTGTTCCCAGCAGACACAGAACAGTACACAGAATGCTATATAGTGTGGCTGAGCGAGCGGTGTACCACTATTCCCAGCAGACACAGAACAGTGAACAGAATGCTATATAGTGTGGCTGAACGAGCGGTGTACTACTGTTCCCAGCAGACACAGAACAGTACACAGAATGCTATATAGTGTGGCTGAACGAGCGGTGTACTACTGTTCCCAGCAGACACAGAACAGTGAACAGAATGCTATATAGTGTGGCTGAGCGAGCGGTGTACCACTATTCCCAGCAGACACAGAACAGTGAACAGAATGCTATATAGTGTGGCTGAACGAGCGGTGTACTACTGTTCCCAGCAGACACAGAACAGTACACAGAATGCTATATAGTGTGGCTGAACGAGCGGTGTACTACTGTTCCCAGCAGACACAGAACAGTACACAGAATGCTATATAGTGTGGCTGAACGAGCGGTGTACCACTGTTCCCAGCAGACACAGAACAGTGAACAGAATGCTATATAGTGTGGCTGAGCGAGCGGTGTACCACTATTCCCAGCAGACACAGAACAGTGAACAGAATGCTATATAGTGTGGCTGAGCGAGCGGTGTACCACTATTCCCAGCAGACACAGAACAGTGAACAGAATGCTATATAGTGTGGATGAGCGAGCGGTGTACCACTATTCCCAGCAGACACAGAACAGTAAACAGAATGCTATATAGTGTGGCTGAGCGAGCGGTGTACCACTATTCCCAGCAGACACAGAACAGTGAACAGAATGCTATATAGTGTGGCTGAGCGAGCGGTGTACCACTATTCCCAGCAGACACAGAACAGTGAACAGAATGCTATATAGTGTGGCTGAGCGAGCGGTGTACCACTATTCCCAGCAGACACAGAACAGTGAACAGAATGCTATATAGTGTGGCTGAGCGAGCGGTGTACCACTATTCCCAGCAGACACAGAACAGTGAACAGAATGCTATATAGTGTGGCTGAGCGAGCGGTGTACCACTATTCCCAGCAGACACAGAACAGTGAACAGAATGCTATATAGTGTGGATGAGCGAGCGGTGTACCACTATTCCCAGCAGACACAGAACAGTAAACAGAATGCTATATAGTGTGGCTGAGCGAGCGGTGTACCACTATTCCCAGCAGACACAGAACAGTGAACAGAATGCTATATAGTGTGGCTGAGCGAGCGGTGTACCACTATTCCCAGCAGACACAGAACAGTGAACAGAATGCTATATAGTGTGGCTGAGCGAGCGGTGTACTACTGTTCCCAGCAGACACAGAACAGTACACAGAATGCTATATAGTGTGGCTGAACGAGCGGTGTACTACTGTTCCCAGCAGACACAGAACAGTACACAGAATGCTATATAGTGTGGCTGAACGAGCGGTGTACCACTATTCCAAGCAGACACAGAACAGTGAACAGAATGCTATATAGTGTGGCTGAGCGAGCGGTGTACCACTATTCCCAGCAGACACAGAGTGGCAGTAAACAGAATGCTATATAGTGTGGCTGAGCGAGGTACACAGAGTGGCAGTAAACAGAATGCTATATAGTGTGGCTGTGCAAGCGGTGTACTACTATTCCCAGCAGACACAGAGTGGCAGTAAACAGAATGCTATATAGTGTGGCTGAGCGAGGTACACAGAGTGGCAGTAAACAGAATGCTGAGCGAGCGGTGTACTACTATTCCCAGCAGCGACACACAATGACTGGGGGGGACCCTGGCTAGCGTGGCTGGAGCGCGAACTACCCTGCCTGCCTACCCAAAGCTAAACCCACAGACAAATGGCGGAGATATGACGTGGTTCGGGTATTTATTTACCCGAACCACGTGACAGTTCGGCCAATCAGAGCGCGTTCGGGTCCGAACCACGTGACCCGTTCGGCCAATCACAGCGCTAGCCGAACGTTCGGGGAACGTTCGGCCATGCGCTCTTAGTTCGGCCATATGGCCGAACGGTTTGGCCGAGCACCGTCAGGTGTTCGGCCGAACTCGAACATCACCCGAACAGGGTGATGTTCTGCAGAACCCGAACAGTGGCGAACACTGTTCGCCCAACACTACACATGATGCATGGGTCATAGAGTGGGAGGGGGACAGCGTATCTCAGGGTGCAGCCGTCCGCTCACCCGCCGGGACTAATAGGTAATTATGGTTGCTATTATACTTGCAGGGCCCCGGGGAGCAGAGGGGTAATGCCGGGAGAAGGGGGGGTAGGGGTGCGGGGTCCTCAACGCTACGGTTTGCCCCAGGGCCACTTAAACCGGCCCTGGTTCTGTGCTGCTTCCTGAACTTCCTGGCTTCCTGAACCTGAAACAAAGGATCCCTCCATTTGGCTTGGATCTTCCACAAAGGACATATTTCTTCCAGAGTATTCATTTGCTTTAGTTTTTTCCCTTTTATTTTACCTGGGCTACTCTCTCCCTATAATAGTTACTTTTACTACATTTCTGTATATATTCATTAAAGATATTACCTTTATCATAAAATACTTTAAAGTCATTTGTTCAGCTGCAAACCTGCTTTAAGCCATGCGGAAAGACTACCAGTTTTTCTGAATATTCGCTACACTGAAGTATTGTATTTTTTAGCCAGAGCAGAGTGTTTAACAATTTTCATTCGCAGGGTTACAATAGTCAGAGCAGTTCCTCTGTCCTGCACAAAGGTGGTGGCAGCCCTGTACCCGAAGTACCCCCCTGGAGCCTAACCTGAACCCCTCCCATGGTGTTGCCTAAATTTAACTCCCCCTGCTGGTGTCTAACCTTAACCCCCGTCATGGTGCCTAACCCTAACCCCCCCAGTGGTGCCTAAACCCAAACCTTCATTTTGCTGCAAAGCCGCAATATGCGGCTATGAAGGTAAATTTTGGCTTCCGGGGAACCCGATTAGCGGCAAGAGGGGACATTTTTATTCCGCACAGGCTTGCGGGAAAAAAAATGGCTTCCAGATACCTATATTGGAGCATTACAAAGCGGGCCCTCCACGATTTTCTGCAAACATGGTAAAATTTGGTGCCCTGAGGCACCCGATAACGGCAGCCGCCATGCACCCAAATGGGCAACATAAGCGTCTATGGCGGTTCCGTTTTGTCCATAAGGGATCCTGCGCCCTTTTTACCTGCTTTGGTGTACCTGTGCTGTGGCTGCTGAGTGGCTTTGAAGCACTACTGTGTAAAGTAAATCTTTTAAAAGATTATCAAGTCACTTTAACTACTTTGGGACCTTCAGGTGCAGTAAGGCAACCTTATCTCTACTTGTTAAATAATTTTTTTAACATTTCATATTTTTTATGTGCCTCCACAGTTAAGTATTATCACTACACCTCTTTTGGGCGGTTGTAAATTTAGAATTTCATATTTTACCAGAATCTACCAAAAATCACCTTCTGAGGACGCTCCTATACCTGAATGGGGGTGGAAAATCCTCATTGGTGGTTGCAGGATTCATACAACCCAAAATTTGTGAATGACCCTCTTAACCTATATTTTTTTTTGTTTTAACACTATTGGCTCCTGGTGTTTGGTTAAGAGTCTCAAGGACTACTAATTTTCACTTCATGTTTTCCAAAGGGTTGGGGTCATCCTTTTCCCATTACACGAAAAGCAGGGATGGTCGTAGTCAGCCAACTTCGCTACGCTGGAACTACGCGTAGTTCTATGCAATTACGCTTCGCAAACTACGGCTTCGAAATCAGAAACTTCGCTACGTTTGCATTTCGTAGACTACGCGTTAAAATAGGGAAGCTTCGCATAGTGCGAAGCATAGTGTAGGCGGACGCTTATGCCCTTATGCGGAAAAATTTGCGCATGGGTGAACTAATATATGCGTACATTCCACCTCCCAATGCGGAACTGTATACATATAGAAGGGCAATAATATTTCTGTGCATGCGCAATGATCCCTATAGACGCAGTTACTGCACGCGTTGTTGACTTCGCAATCATACGTCAACTACGCGTAGCAGGCAAAGCTTCGAATGGCGGTACTACGACTACGGGGAAATAAGTATGCAATGTTTTTAAACTTCGTCTATGAACTACTATGCATAGTTGTGGACTACGACGCGTAAATTCGCACTGGCGTACTTTACAAGCAACCCTGATGAAAAGTATTTAATTACCTGCAACTAGTATATACATTTTCACAGTATATATATTTTCACTGTATTTGTGTGGATTCCTCTAGGCACCTAGTATTTTACAGTAATTCGTTTTTCACCTAAATTATTCCTACCGTATTTTTTAGTATATAAGATGCTCCGTAACATAAGACACACCTAGGTTTAGAGCAGGGGTGCCCACACTTTTTCGGCTGGCGAGCTACTTTAACCACTTAAGTACCAGTGGTCTCTGCCCCCTTAAGGACCAGAGACCACTGCTACAATACTGACGGAATACCGACGAATCGCCACGCATAAATTCTATATTATTAGTTTGAGATCCAGCTTGTTGGACAGTTAGTGACATAATTTGTTATGTTAAAGTACTGTGGATAGATGCATGGTAATAAATCTAATAAATCTAAGTTAACTTTTGCAAGCTCACTGATATTTTGCAGCATAGAACACTATATTACATTCACAACAGTTTGTTACTGGGAAAATATTATTCTGTATAAGGAACTCTAGTTACCCTCCTTAAGCCTAATATCGCTCTTAATTCCGGCCAATAAGCCGATGATATTAATACAATATTAAATGTTTCAAACTTTGAATGAATATGCAGACTTTTACTTGTGTTTGGAATAGTTTCGGTACAGTTTTCACATAAAATCAAACGTTACATTACAGCTTTATTAATCCTTAACAATACTTGGATCAAAACAAAGCGTAAAAGACCTAAGCACTACCAAAGGAATAAATTAATTACAACTGGAAGCCATGCCTTGGCAGTTATCTGTAATGACTTATGAGGTTTCCAATAGTCAGTAGGTGCTTCATAATTAAACCGAAAATTTCCAACATTGAAATCGTTATTTTGATGATCACTCCAGGGACAATGAGTTAATTTCTTACGATATAATGAAAGAAAAAACAAAACACGTTGATAATTTCAGTCTGCTGTGTATTCAGTGAGAGCAAAACCACAGGGGGATGTTAATAAGACTGTTTTAATATTTTGGCTAAAGCATTAAACAGTTTCTAAGCTTTTAACATTACATTAAAGGTTGAATATATGTATATGGCAAATCTTAAAATCAGTTTCTTAATTAGGTTTTGGGAGTAATATCAGATTAGATCCTTAGTTTAATTACAGACTGAATTCCAAACTTTACATATACAACAGGATAGTAGGTAAAAGTAAAAATAACTTAAAGAGGGAATATAGTGAAAATAATGCGATGAATAAAATTAACTATTTTTTTACAATATTAATTAATAAATTATTTTCGGTATAATACGTAAGTATCTTATTTACTTGAGTCTGCCCATTGTAAAAAGTTTCCTCACTAGAGATGGCCCGAACGGTTCGCCGGCGCATGGTTCCAGGCGAAGTTTGGGTGGTTCGCGTTCGCATGCGATCACAAACTTTCCCGGAAGTTCAGATCGCCCCCATAATGCTCCATTAGGGTAAACTTTGACCCTCTACATCACAGTCAGCAGGCACATTGTAGCCAATCAGGCCACACTCACTCCTGGAGCCACTCCCCACCATATATAAGGCACGGAGCGCCGGCCATTACACTCACTCGTGTGCCTGCTATAGTGAGAGAAGGGCAAGCTGCTGCCTTGTTAGCTTGCTCCTGGCTGATTCTTATTGCTATAATAGCACCCCACAACAGCACTTTTGAGAGCTAATCTTGTTCTTATGATCTATTTTTTTTTCTGTGTGTCCCACTGACACTTGTGTTGCTGTTGCATTATAGACAGCCTTGATAATTCATACTGTGTGTGTGCCACTGCCCGGCCCAGCACATTCAGTGACTACCTGTGTGTGTGATAGGCAGCTGCACATTGTAATACCCATTACTGCATATACCTAGCTGTTGTGTTGAGTGAACCCACCTCATCACTGCATATACCTAGCTGTTGTGTTGAGTGAACCCACCTCATCACTGCATATACCTAGCTGTTGTGTTGCGTGAACCCACCTCATCACTGCATATATCTACCTGTTGTGTTGAGTGAACCCACCTCATCACTGCATATACCTAGCTGTTGTGTTGTGTGAACCCACCTCATCACAGCATATACCTACCTTTTGTGTTGAGTGAACCCACCTCACTGCATATACCTAGTAGAGATGTCGCGAACCTCCGATTTTCTGTTCGCGAACTGCCACGGAAGATTCAGTTCGCTCGAACTTCCAGGGAACTGCAATAGACTTCAATTTGAGAAAATCAATTTTAAAGTTTCAATGCAAATTCTCCTTCTGACCGTGGGAAAATATACCCCCACCTACTTTAACGGTTAATAGCAAAGCCCCTTTAAAAGCTAGCAACACCAAAATTACTGGAAATGTTAAGAAGAACAGTGGGAACAAGAGGAAAGAAACATTTTCAAAAAGTTTAGTATAGTTTTTGAGAAAATCAATTTTAAAGTTAAAAAAAGAGTTGATTCATTAAAAAAGAACCGATTCATTAAAAAGATCCGGCTTCATTCATGCAGGACGTGAAGCTGCTGGTTTCCGCTGCTGTCTCTCCCCACCAGCCGGCAGGCAGGTGGGGAGAGACAGCGGGAGCTAGCAGCTATGCGTAGGAAAGGACGCATTCTCTGCTATGTGGGTGGGGAGCTTCGGAGATCTTCAATCAACTTAATAGAAGATCGCAACATAAGAGGGTACTGTAATTCGTTGGATCATTTACCGAGGATATTGGCGTGGGATTTTTTTTTAAAGGTACAGGTAAGTATTTATGGTTAACTAAGAAAATTAAAGGACTTTTTTCGTGGTTGTGCTTTTATTTTATTTAACCCTTTGTGGAGATGGGTAAGGGGTACTTTGTACCCCTATACTAATTTCTCCTGGGAGGGGGTGGGCATCTGGGGTCCCCTTCTTAAAGGGGACTCCCAGATGCCACCATGAACCCCACCCCAGGGAGTCGTCGCCCCCACCACCTCCTGGGGCACCGGAGGTGGGGAAGAGCCCCTTGTCCATGGTATGGGGGGCCCCTCCCCTCCAGAGCCCCCCATATCATGGACCATGCGGGCTGGTATAGCTCAGGGTGCGAAGCCCCAGTCGGCTGGGGCTCCGCATTCTGGCTATGCCAGCCTGCATGGGGGACAAGGGGTTACAGAGGCTTGGGAGGGGGGACCCCACGTCATTTTTTTTTTCAGATTTCCCACACTCAGCACATAAAAATAATAATTATATATATATATATATATATATATATATATATATTTTTTTTTTTTTTATAAAGGACTTACGAGGCCACAAGTATGAAAAAAGTTAAATACCATTTCATAATCCAGATCCATGGAGGACGCCATCTGCGCCCTCCCGTTCATTCCACCATGGCACCCGCAGTAATACCGGCCCCGGTCGGGTCCCGACTCCCGACCCCTCCAAACGGGTCAGGTTTTCATTCCCCCCTCAATATGGCCACCACAGATTGCCACGGCTACGCAGTCTGCATAGACGCAATTGCGGCTGCGCAGCTCTAGCGCCTCCTCCCGATGCGTCCGATGTATGCACACATATTGATGACACGGCAGGAAAAGGCCCTAGAGCTGCACAGCCACAATCACGTCTATGCGGACTGCGCAGCCGCGGCAATCTGTGGTGGCCCTATTGAGTGGGGAATGAGAACCTAACCCGTTCGGAGGGTCGGGAGTCGGGACCCGACCGGGGTCGGTATTACTGCGGCAGCCATGGCGGAATGAATGGGAGGGCGCAGATGGCGTCCTCAATGGATCTGGATTATGAAAAGGTATTTAACTTTTTTCATATTTGTGGCCTTGGAAGTCCTTTAAATATTGTTATCTGCTATCTTTTTAACATATGCTGCAAATTTGATGTTGTTATGGTTATGGGGGTGCACTGCAAAAGTGCTGAATTTTGCCATTGGCTTTCATTGGGCTCCCTATTTCACTTTCAAAAATCTCAAATCTTTTCAAAGGACAATGGCTCAGCAGTGGCAAATTTTCTAGCATTGTAGGGACTTGTAGGGGGCCCAGGACTGGTGAGTTTGGGGCCCCTAGGCCAAAGAGGTCATAGCCTAGGGTCACAAAAACCTGTTTATTTTGGCAATGTTAATGGTAACGATTCTGACGTACATAAATCGCAGCCATGGCCGCTAGCAACATCTGAATCTCACGACATGTCTCATGCAGGTAGAAGGCATATGACATTGCCCAAATAAACAGGTTTTTGTGACCCTAGGCTATGACCTCTATGGCCTAGGGGCCCGAAACTCACCAGTCATGATCCCCTTAAGAATTCCTGCAATGCTAGAAAATTTGCCACTGCTGAGCCATTGCCCTTTGAAATGGTGTGAGATTTTGGAAAGTGAAATAGGAGGCCCAATGAAAGCCTATGGGGGATTTTACCACTTTTGCACCCCTGTAACCCCCAGGGCCGGATTTGCCATTAGGCACTGTAGGCACGTGCCTAGGGGCGGGTCGTTTGCGAGGGGCGGGTTACTAGCTGCCTTTGACTGTCCCCTTGCACTGCGGGATGAGGCAGAGAGCCAAACAGCCATACAGCGGCTGGAGATGTGCAGCGCTCAGGGCGGTACATTCCTCTCCGCTCTGCCCGCCCACCAACCCACCCTCCTGAATTTACTGTCTTGGCTAGCTCTGTTCCTAGTAACATTGCCAGGCCAGCGCCGCTCTGTCGATCAGACCCGCAGCGGCGCTCTCCCAGTGACACGTCACACTCTGCTGCCTGCGCTGTCATCAAAGAGATGACAGACGTGGGCCGTCTGTGGTGTGTTAGTGTTGCTAGGCAACACCGCAGAAAACCGGCGCCGGATAGAATAGAGAAGAACACGCTTCCTGCTGGAGAAGGAACTCTCCTAGCGTGCGAGGATGGGAGGAGCAGACTTGATATGGAGGTAAATACTTGCAAATAAACGAAATTTTGGAGAGGGATGGGGGGGGAGGGGGCGGAAGAAGTTTTAGCAGTGTAGCCCCCTGCAGCACCTGTACAACTGTGTGTGTCTTTCCCACCCCCATCAGGTGTGTGTGTCTTCCCTCCCCCCCCCCATCACATGTGTGTGTGTGTGTGTCTGCATGCTTAGTGTGAGTATGTGTGTGTCTTCCAAACTTATCACACGCGTGTGTGTTTGTGTGCATGCTTAGTGTGAGTCTCACCCCCCCCTCAGTGTGTGTGTGTGTGTGTGTGTGTGTGTGTGTGTGTGTGTGTGTGTGTCTCGTCACATGTGTGTGCATCTTCCCCCTTATCACATGCATGTGTGTGTGCGTGTGCATCTTCCCCCTCATCACATGCATGTGTGTGTGCGTGTCTCCCCCCCTCATCACATGCATGTGTGTGTGCGTGTCTCCCCCCCTCATCACATGCATGTGTGTGTGCGTGTCTCCCCCCCTCATCACATGCATGTGTGTGTGCGTGTCTCCCCCCCTCATCACATGCATGTGTGTGTGTGCGTGTCTCCCCCCCTCATCACATGCGTGTATGCGTGTGTGTGTGTGTGTGTGTGTGTGTGTGTGTGTGTGTGTGCACGTGTTTTCCCCCTTATCACATGCATGTGTGTGTGCTTGTCTCCCCCCCCCCACCTTACCACGTGCGCGTGCGTGTGCATAATAAGTGGCAGTTCCCCTTATCCCATCCTCCCATCCTCCCATCACATGGCAGTCAAGAAGATAAACCGTCTTCTCAGTATTGTAGAACCTTTCTGTATAAGGTGGGAAGGAGGGGAGGTCATTAGATGGCACTACAGTACTGAGCAGACATCTGGTCACCTTGATGTCATGGGGGTAGGCACACTGAGCGTGAGCCTGAACACCGCCACACTTTCTCTCAACATGCCCAAAAGATTGTTCCCTCTCTAATCGACATCTGATCAGAGAGGGATCTATCATTGACACACAATACGTATCGATTTTTAATAGATTTCAGCATGAAATCTTTTAAAGATCAATTACTGCCACTCCTCCAGGTGTCCTACCTGCTATACTGCTCTACCCTGGTCCCTGCAGAGTATTAGTGCAGGGAAGCGCTCTGCCTACCTCTTCAACCTGTGTGCTCCTTCCTCTGTGTTGCTGTCATCTCCCGCTGCCCGTAGTGATCCGGCAGCATGTACAGGATGCACTCATGTACCCTATCAGTTCATGGGGTAACTCTGTGATCCGGGAGATGATGGCAGCATAGAAGAAAAACACGCCAGCTGGAGAGGTGAGTGAGAGCAAGCCGCTTCGGTATTACTCTGCAATGCATAAAGTCCAGGGAAGACCAGCATTAGGAGGAAAGATGTATAACCAGCAATATTCCCCCCCCCCCCTTGCACAAATATGGTTGCACCCGATCTACCAGCAAAGAACCATTCTGCACGATCGGTGATGTTAGCTGATTTCTACTAAATATCTAATAAAATTACAAACGGGCAGCATGTTGCATAACGTGTACTTAACCTCCCTGGCGGTAAGCCCGAGCTGAGCTCGGGCTATGCCGCGCAGGGGGAGATCTCAGCCCCTGGTGGGGCGATTTTCATTCTGTAAATTGCTGTGCGCGCAGCCAGCACTTTGCTAGCCGCGCGCACAGCTTGATCGCCGCCGCTCTGCGGTGATCGGCCGCACGCAGCGACTGAAGAGGCCCCCCCCCCCGCCAGAGCCCTGCGCTGCCCGGATCAATGAGTTCCGGGCAGCGCTATGTCCATGACGTCATCCCGATCGTCGCCATGGCGACAGGAGAAGCCAAACAGGGGAACGCGTTATATACGCGTTCCCCTGTTTGCAATAGATGCCGGCGACGATCGGACTAGAGGGCCACATGCGCCCTCTAGTGGTGTTTCATGTAGCTACCACTCTGGTAGCTTTACATGAAACAAAAACAAAAAAAAATTAAAAAAAAAAAAAGGATTTTTTCAATTAGGAAAAAAAAATTAACCGCCAGGGAGGTTAAATGACTTCCGAGGTAAGGGGGGCTTAAACGTTTTTTACTCACCTGAGGCTTCTTCCAGCCCATAAAAGCCATCTCATGCCCTTGCTGCAGCCCAGTCCTTTGCGTTGTCCCGCTGGCCGCCGGTGAAGATCGCGATCCCGCTGGCGAGGCTGCGGCAAGGGCATGAGACGGCTACTATGGGCTGGAAGAAGCCCCAGGTGAGTAAAACATTTTTTAAAGAGACTCAGAGACAAAGTAATGTAAAGCCCTTATACTTACCCGGTGCTTCCTCCCGCCCCATAAACA
This sequence comes from Hyperolius riggenbachi, assembly GCF_040937935.1. NCBI lineage: Eukaryota > Metazoa > Chordata > Amphibia > Anura > Hyperoliidae > Hyperolius > Hyperolius riggenbachi. Next base: position 94,706,096 of record NC_090654.1, read on the forward strand.
CGTCTGAGTCCCACACCATCCTCCTGCAGTCTGCCGTTCAGCTGCGGTGAGCCCCAGTAACAGGCTGAGTGATGTCACTCCAGGTCTACTGCGCGTGCGCAGTAGACCCAGGCTGGCATCAACTGAACCTGTTAACGGGGCTCACCGCGGCTGAACAGCAAACCGCGGGAGGAGGGTATGGGACTTAGATGTGTTTATGGGGCGGGAGGAAGCACCGGATAAGTATCAGAGCTTTACTTTACTTCATCTCTGAATCTCTTTAAGCCCCCTTGCTTCAGAAATCCTTTAAAGGGTACCCAATGTGGTACTTAAAAAAAATGAAATACTTACTTAAGAAGGGGGAAGCCTCTGGATCCTTGTGGAGGCTTCCCAAGTCCTTTGGCCCTCATTGCTGCTACACACGGACCTATGGAACATATCTTACAAGAGCATGTGTATGCTTGTCCAAGAGCAGCTCTATGCGCAGGGGCAGCCATGCTTGCGTGGGTGCATAATGAGAAGTGCGGACACGGCCTTAGAGAAAGTTCTGGTTTTGAAGGGGTGTGGCTTGTGTTACGGGGCGGAGCTTAGGGCGCCAGACCTTATGTGCCTATAGGCTCCTGAACTCTAAATCCGGCCCTGCCTGTAACTGGTTTGCAGAGATGTAGGGAACCCAACTTTGGAGTAAAAGTATAACAATATACCTTCTACCTGCATGAGACATGTTGTGAGATTCAGACGTTGCTAACGGCCATGGCTGCCATTTATGTTCCTCACAATCTCCACCATTGACATTGGCCAAATAAACAGGTTTTTGTGACCCTAGGCTATGACCTCTTTGGCCTAGGGGCCCGAAACTCACCAGTCAGAGTAGGGCTACGGCAAGATGGCCGCCAAAGAAGCCCTACACTGGAGACTATTTGTGTCTCTAGTACAGGGCTTCGGCAGCCATCTTGCCATAGCCCTGCACAGTGCCTGTCAGCGCAGGAGATGTGCTGCAGGAGGACTCGGGGAGCTGCGAGCCAGATGCCGGGAGAGGAGAAGACTTCTGTCAGGTAAGTGAATTGTTTTTTTTTCACAGGTGCATTTTTTTTTCTAGTGTCTGCTGCCTACATTGTGATTTTCTGGTGTCTGCTGCCTACATTACGATTTTCAGGTGTCTGCTGCCCACATTGCGATTTTCTGGTCACTGCTGCCCACATTACGATTTTCAGGTGTCTGCTGCCCACATTACGATTTTCAGGTGTCTGCTGCCCACATTACGATTTTCAGGTGTCTGCTGCCCACATTACGATTTTCTGGTGTCTGCTGCCCACATTACGATTTTCAGGTGTCTGCTGCCCACATTACGATTTTCTGGTCACTGCTGCCCTCATTGCGATTTTCTGGTCACTCCTGCCCACATTGCGATTTTCTGGTGTCTGCTGCCCACATTACGATTTTCAGGTGTCTGCTGCCCATATTATGATTTTATGGTGTCTGCTGCCCACATTACGATTTTCAGGTGCCTGCTGCCCACATTACGATTTTCAGGTGTCTGCTGCCCACATTATGATTTTCTGGTGTCTGCTGCCCACATTGCGATTTTCTGGTGTCTGCTGCCCACATTACGATTTTCTGGTGTCTGCTGCCCACATTGCGATTTTCAGGTGTCTGCTGCCCACATTACGATTTTCTGGTCACTGCTGCCCACATTGCGATTTTCTGGTCACTGCTGTCCACATTGCGATTTTCAGGTGTCTGCTGCCCACATTACGATTTTCAGGTGTCTGCTGCCCACATTACGATTTTCAGGTGTCTGCTGCCCACATTGCGATTTTCAGGTGTCTGCTGCCCACATTACGATTTTCAGGTGTCTGCTGCCCATATTATGATTTTCTGGTGTCTGCTGCCCACATTACGATTTTCAGGTGCCTGCTGCCCACATTATGATTTTCAGGTGTCTGCTGCCCACATTATGATTTTCTGGTGTCTGCTGCCCACATTGCGATTTTCTGGTGTCTGCTGCCCACATTACGATTTTCTGGTGTCTGCTGCCCACATTACGATTTTCTGGTGTCTGCTGCCCACATTATGATTTTCTGGCCCACATTACGATTTTCAGGTGTCTGCTGCCCACATTACGATTTTCTGGTGTCTGCTGCCCACATTATGATTTTCTGGCCCACATTACGATTTTCAGGTGTCTGCTGCCCACATTACGATTTTCTGGTGTCTGCTGCCCACATTATGATTTTCTGGCCCACATTACGATTTTCAGGTGTCTGCTGCCCACATTACGATTTTCTGGTCACTGCTGCCCACATTGCGATTTTCTGGTCACTGCTGCCCACATGGCGATTTTCAGGTGTCTGCTGCCCACATTACGATTTTCAGGTGTCTGCTGCCCACATTACGATTTTCAGGCGTCTGCTGCCCACATTGCGATTTTCAGGTGTCTGCTGCCCACATTACGATTTTCTGGCCCACATTACGATTTTCTGGTGAACACTGCCCACGTTACGATTGTCTGGTGAATGCTGTCCATGTTACAATTTTCTGGTGAACGCTGCCCACATTACGATTTTCTGGTGAACTCTGCCCACATTACGATTTTCTGTCCCACATTACGATATTCTGGTGAACGCTGCCCACATTACGATTGTCTGGTGAATGCTGTCCATGTTACAATTTTCTGGTGAACGCTGCCCACATTACGATTTTCTGGTGAACTCTGCCCACATTACGATTTTCTGTCCCACATTACGATATTCTGGTGAACGCTGCCCACATTACGATTGTCTGGTGAATGCTGTCCATGTTACAATTTTCTGGTGACTGCTGCTCACGTTACGATTTTCTGGTGACTGGTGCCCACATTACGATTTTCTGGCGAAATCTGCCCACATTACGATTTTCTGGTGAACTCTGCCCACATTATGATTTTCTAAAGGCCCACATTACGATTTTCTGGTGAACTCTGCCCACATTACGATTTTCTGGCCCACATTACGATTGTCTGGTAAAATGCTGCCCACTTTACAATTAATTTACAGTGAAACGCTGCCCCATTACGATTATTTGGCACCTATGGGGGGGGGGCCCCATCCAAATATTCGCAGGGGGGCCCAGTGATTTCTAGTTACGCCCCTGCCTGTAACTCTGGTTTGCAGAGATGTAGGGAACCCAACTTTGGAGTAAAAGTATAACAATATGCCTTTTACCTGCATGAGACATGTAGTGAGATTCAGATGTTGCTAGTGGCCATGGCTGCGATTTATGTTCCTCACAATCTCCACCATTGACATTGCCCAAATAAACAGGTTTTTGTGACCCTAGGCTATGACCTCTTTGGCCTAGGGGCCCGAAACTCACCAGTCATGATCCCCCTAAGAGTTCTTACAATGCTAGAAAATTTGCCACTGCTGAGCCATAGCCCTTTGAAAAGATTTGAGATTTTTGAAAGTGAAATAGGGAGCCTAATGGAAGCCTATGGCAAAATTCAGCACTTTTGCATCCCAATAATTCTAATTGATTATCATCACCTGTCGACTTTAGCAGTTAATAGCAAAGGCCCCTTACATCCTAGCAACACCAAATTTGCAGGATATGTTAAAAAGATAGCAGGAAACAATATTTAATGGACTTCCGATGCCACAAATGTGAAAAAAGTTAAATACCTTTTCATAATCAAGATCCATGGAGGACGCCATCCGCACCCTCCCGTTCATTCCCCCATGGCTCCCGCAGTAATACCGGCCCCGGTCAGGTCCCGACCCCTCCAAACAGGTCGGGTTCTCATTCCCCCCTCAATATGGCCACCACAGATTGCCGCTGCTGTGCAGTCAGCGTAGGAGCAATTGCGGCTGCGGAGCTCTAGGCCTTCCTTCTGCCGCGTCATCAATATGCGTGCATACATCGGACGCACTGGTAGGAGGTCCTAGAGCTGCGCAGCCGCAATCGCGCCTATGCGGACTGCGCAGCCGCGGCAATCTGTGGCAGCCATATTGAGGGGGGAATGAGAACCCGACCCGTTCAGAGGGGTCGGGACTTGACCGGGGCCGTTATTAGTGCGGGAGCCATGGCGGAATGAACGGGAGGACGCGGATGGTGTCCTCAATGGATCTGGATTATGAAAAGGTATTTAACTTTTTTTCACATTTGTGGCCTCGGAAGTCCTTTGAAAAATGTTTTTTTTTTATTATTTATTATTTATTTATTTATTATTTTTTTATTATTTTTATGTGCTGTGTGTGGGAAATCTGAAAACAAAATGGCGTGGGGTCCCCCCTCCCGAGCCTCTGTAACCCCTTGTCCCCCATGCAGGCTGGGATAGCCAGAATGTGGAGCCCCAGCTGACTGGGGCTTCGCACCCTGAGCTATGCCAGCCCGCATGGTCCATGGTATGGAGGGGCGCCAAGCCTTCCTCCCCCCCCCCTGGAGCCCTTGTTCAATCCATGGACAAGGGGCTCTTCCCCACCTCCGGTGCCCCAGGAGGAGGTGGGGGTGACGACTCCCTGGGGGGGGGTTCATGGTGGCATCTGGGAGTCCCCTTTAAGAAGGGGACCCCAGATGCCCACCCCCCTCCCAGGAGAAATGGGTACCCCTTACCCATTTCCACAAAGGGTTAAATGAAATAAAAACACAACCACGAGAAAAGTATTTTATTATTCTAAATTAACCATAAATACTTACCTGTACCTTAAAAAAAAAAATCCCACGCCAATATCCACGGTAAACGATCCAACGAACAATGTATCCTCTTATGTTGCGATCTTCAGTTAAGTTGATTGAAGATCTCTTATGCCTCCCACATAGCAGAGAATGCGTCCATTTGGACGCATAGCTGCCGGCTCCTGCTGTCTCTCCCCACCTGTCACTCTCACCTAGCCTGGCACCCATGGGTGCACTGGGTGCCAGGCTAGGTGAGGGTGACAGGTGCAGGCAGGTGGGGAGAGACAGCAGGAGCCGGCAGCTTCACGTCCTGCTCAGGACGCATTCTCTGCTATACTAACAGTTCATGAATCATCCGGTTCTTTTTAATGAATCGGTTCTTTTTTTCATGAATCGGCTCATTTTACTTTGAAACTTTAAAATTGATTTTCTCAAAAAGTATAAGGTTTTTGTGAAAAAATTTTTTCCTCTTGTTCCCACTATTCCACTTAACATTCCAAACAATTTTGGTGTTTTTACTATGTAAGGGGACTTTGCTATTAACCGGTAAAGTCGGCAGCCATTAAAGTCTATGGGTGAACCGAACTTTGAAAAAAGGTTCTCTGCGAAGGCGAACCACCCGAAGTTCGCCTGGAACCATTCGCCGGCGAATCGTTCGGGACATCTCTAATAGTAAACCACATTTCCCAGTTCCTTGGAGTTTACTATAACGAGATTATACTGTATAGTAAACGCACACTGTAAAACATACATATATGCATTTTTACCTGCGTCCCACAGACTTTCATTAGCAGTAAAAACGCTAACGTTCCTGCCTAGTCTGTTCCTAGCCTGTGGGAATTGCCTGTCATCTGTGACTTGCTTGTGCATGGCTGCAACACGTCTGTAGTGTTGCTTTTACCGGGTAGCTACGTACTCATAGCTACATGACATCAACATTTAAATGAGACAGCAGTGACCAAGGGAGGGGGTAACCTTACCTATGCAGCCGTCTGATCTGATGCTTCCTACGTCACATGTCACGTTGCATTCACGCCACTCCCACGCTTCCTCCTACAACCCAGAAGTGATGTGGAGCTTGACGTAAGATGTGACGCACGGTACATCGGATCAGACGGCAGCATGGGTAAGTTAACCCCCTCTCCCGTGATCACAGATGTCTCATTCAAATGTTGATGCCGAGTAGCTACTCGGTAAAAGCAACACTACCAGGCTGCACAGAAATGTGGACAGAGGTGCACATTAACTGCTGAGACCTATGCTTCTAGTGCAAGCTGTTGCGTGATTATTGCATGCAAATTCTTGGATATTTAAAGGACAACTGTAGTGAGATGTATATGGAGCATGCTATATTTATTTCCTTTTAAACAATACCAGTTGATCTATTTGGCTGCAGTAGTGTCTGAATTACACCAGAAACAAGCATGCAGCTAATCATGTCAGATCTGACAAAAATGTCAGAAACATCTGATCTGCATGCTTCTTCAGAGTCTACGGCTAAAAGTATTATGTACACACTATGAAATTTTCTGGCAGATTTACAGTCAGATTGACTATTTCCAACATGTCCGATCTGATTTCCGAGCATTTTCCGATTGATTTCTGACTGTTTTCTGTTCACTGCTCTCGGAAATTGATTGGAAAATGATCGGAAATCGATCGGACATGTTGGAAATAATCGATCTGACAGTAAATCTGCCGGAAAATCTGCAGGAAAATCTCATAGTGTGTACCTAGCATGAGAGGCAGAAGATCAGCAGGGCTGCCAGGTAACGGGTATGGCTTAAAAGGAAATAAATATGGCAGCTTCCATATACCTCTCAAAACAGTAGATCTTTAAGCAATGTGCTTTTTTGGGTGTAGCACCGTCATGTATTTTACCATATATATCAGTTGGAACATTAGAGAACACCTACCCTGCTCTCTGTTTCATCCTTCACTGCTCAGCCTGCTTGTTATCAGCCCTGATAAAATCCCCGCCTGAGCATTCAGTCTGGAATTACTCAGAAATCATTATAGCTGAGTCTGTCTTCTCTGATGTCTTTTTAAGCCCAAGCCTGCCCCCCTTCTGGCTCTGCTTAACCACCCTGGCGTTCTGATTAAATCGCCAGGGTGGCTGCGGGAGGGTTTTTTTTAAATAAAAAAAAAACTATTTCATGCAGCCAACTGAAAGTTGGCTGCATGAAAGCCCACTAGAGGGCGCTCCGGAGGCGATCTTCCGATCGCCTCCGGCGCCCAGAATAAACAAGGAAGGCCGCAATGAGCGGCCTTCCTTGTTTTGCTTATATCGTCGCCATAGCGACGAGCGGAGTGACGTCATCGACGTCAGCCGACGTCCTGACGTCAGCCGCCTCCGATCCAGCCCTTAGCGCTGGCCGGAACTTTTTGTTCCGGCTACGCTGGGCTCAGGCGGCTAGGGGGGCCCTCTTTCGCCGCTGCTCGCGGCGAATCGCCGCAGAGCGGCGGCGATCAGGCAGCACACGCGGCTGGCAAAGTGCCGGCTGCGTGTGCTGCTTTTTATTTCGTTAAAATCGGCCCAGCAGGGCCTGAGCGGCAGCCGCTGGCGGTGTTGGACGAGCTGAGCTCGTCCAGACCGCTCAGCTGGTTAATGACTCAGCTATAATGATTCCTGAGCAAAGCCAGACTGAATGCTCAGTCGGGGATTTTATTGGGGCTGATAAGAAGGAGGATGAGCGGTGAAGGATGAAACAGAGAGCAGGGTAGGTGTTTTCTCTAATGTTCCCACTGATATATATGGTAAAATACATGAGGGTGCTTCATCTCTGGTTCACTTTAAAGCAAGTAGTAATAATGTAATAAGAAATAATGATGACTTAACCTAACCATACTCTAACACAGAACCCCCCTCTACCAATGCCTAACCTTAACCCCCCTAAAACGGAAAAATGTATTACACTTTTTTATACTAAATAAGTAGGGTGTAAAACAATGACTATCTTTACCTATTTAAATAGCAGGCATCTAAGATCTCCATGGTAAAGGAGGCTCCCAGATGCCTAAAGAAGCCAGCTGCAGATGGGTGATGCTTTGAGTAGGTGGAAAATTCTTGCCCATGTTTGGCACATGAAATCTACAAATGCACATGTGGAAAGGGCTTGCTTAGCTTATGACTTTTACGCCAAGCAAGGTAATTTAACAATAACTTAATCAGTGTCAGATAATTAAATCAAGATAATTATTTTATGTTAATTCTTGAAGGCCTGAATGAAGTTTTAATAAAAGCTGTTTTTTGCATTTAATACGAATATGTTACTTATTTCCTTACTGCTTATGGACATTCATGGGGATGTTGTTGACTTCATCTGCATTTCATACTTGGAGTCCTCTCAAATTAATATTTACCCCACCCTTCTCCTCAACCTGTCCTTACTACATGTGGCCAGTCGTCCCTTCACTTATTTTATGGTGTTAGGCACCAGGGGGAGATTTGCATACACTTCCAACTACCACAAATGCATCTATCCTCATTTTTATACTAAAATTTCATTTTTGTTCTACCTATTTGAGCCATTTTAAGTATTATTTTTACAACTAATGTATTGTAGGAAGAAATATCTAAAATAAAATATATTTATTATATTTTAATATGTATAAAATATGAGTGGTATAACCTTTTTTTTAAGCAAATAGAAGTGTCCCACTTATTAGCATAGTTGTATATTCTATTTTATCCACAAGAGGGCACAAGAGCACCAATTTAGAACTTATAGATCACATTGGCTTTTTCTTTTCAATTTATCAAAGGATTAGCTGTATTAATCAATAAAAGAGGCACAGACTAACCAGCAAGCTCATGGTGACCCAGAACTCATTGGAGTGTGTAAGGGACTACAATGGTCCTAAAAGCCCCCTTACTAAGATGTTAAGAAAAACAAAAGTTTGCTTTCCTAAAACAGAAAGAATTTGCGATAATTCAGGTTGGAGTGAGCTTGAGATGTCTCCCAGGCACCACTGCTGAATATATGCAAATTAACCATTGTACCCTTAGAAGCCCACTAAGGGTACAATGGTTAATTTGCATATATTCAGCAGTGTTGCTCTAGGAGACATCTCAAGCTCACTCCAACCTGAATTATCGCAAATTCTTTCTGTTTTAGGAAAGCAAACTTTTGTTTTTCAATAAAAGAGGATGTCAATATTGTTAATCATTTTAAATAAAAACATTTTTCCTATTTTTTCCTTTTTTCATATTGAAGATGTGTTATATATCGGCAGATATTGACAGCAAGGCCTCTTCCCCACTTATTCGTTGCTATTCGTTGCTATGCACGTTTTCAGCAATGCACATTGGGCCATATCCTATTCTTGAACTCACCAGCCTGAAAATCTGGCAATAACATTGCCGGATCCTATTTAACCACCTTACCCCCGCGCATACGGATTTCTCCGCCCCTTTTTCCATCCTTTCACCCCCAGGGATGGAGAAATCCGTACTCTGCGCACTCCCGCCGCTGTCCGCGCTCCCGCTCGTAAACACGCCGCCCGCCGCTAGTAAACACGCCGCCGCCCGCTCGCCCAGAGACCAACGAACGGGAAAATCCATTCCCGTTCGTTGATCTCAGCCCCGCAATGATGTGCTGCCGCTCGGCTGAGCAGCGCGATCATTGTGAAAAAATAACAAAGTCCCAGCCTCTTTCTACTTCCTGCAAGCGTCCGGAAGGTCGCATGAAACAAATTTATAATGTTGCCATCTTGTGGCCAAATAGTAAAACTACACCCTAACCATTTTTTACACACAAATAAACTTGTTTTACACAAAAAATTAACTCCTTACCTCCCACACTCCTCAATTTTTTTTTTTTGTAATTAAAAAAAAAATAAAAAATTTACAATTTAAAAAAAATACATAAATAGTTACCTTAGGGACTGAACTTTTTAAATATTTATGTCAAGAGGGTATAACACTGTTACTTTATAAACTATGGGCTTGTAATTAGGGATGGACGCAAAACTGAAAAAAATGCACCTTTATTTCCAACTACAATATTGGCGGCAAACATTGTGATAGGGACATAATTTAAACGGTTTTATAACTGGGATAAATAGGCATATACATTTAATGGGTTTTAATTACAGTAGCATGCATTATTTAAAAACTATAAAGGCCGAAAACTGAAAAATAATACATTTTTTCCCACATTTTTTCCTATTTTCCCATTAAAACACATTTAGAATAAAATTATTCTTTGCATAATGTCCCACCTAAAGAAAGCCTAATTGGTGGCGAAAAAAAACAAGAAATAGTTCATTTCATTGCGATAAGTAATGATAAAATTATAGACGAATGAATGGAAGGAGCGCTGAAAGGTGAAAATTGCTCTGGTGGTCAGGGGGTAAAACCCCTCAGTTGGGAAGTGGTTAAGTTAGCACCTGGCAAGGTGTTAAAAAACTCACCTGGTTAATTTTATTGCCCAGTGAGTTCTTTACATACACCTTATAATATAGTCCCATTTATGCTGTTGGGAAGAAATGCTTCCCGTCAGACATGAGTGTTAAGGTGGCCACACACCATACAATTTTTTAAATATCTGTTCAATTTAAGAATTGCAATCAATTTTTCTGACTGATTGTAACGTTTCAAAAATATGACCAATGTACCACACACCTATGTTCAATTTTTCCTCAATTATGATAAAAATGATTGGAAACTCTGAGAAAATTGCATGGGTGTGTATATTAATAAATTGACAATCTAACACACACCATACAATCTTTAGAGAAATTGAAGAAAAATATCTGGCATTTCGGATAGATAAAAATCGAAAAAAACGGGAAATGCGATCGGATTTTTCAGTCGAATGAAAAAAAGCTTTCGATTTTTCAGGAGATCCGATCGTTTTTATCGAATTGCCGTAAAATCAGATCATTTTATTGTATCGTGTGTGGCCACCTTTAGCATTAGAAGCAGGTCTGAAATCCCCAACGCACATCTTCCACTGCAGCATCTGGGATTCTCATTTACAGCCACCACCCTGCAGCACCGAACCCCCTTGCAGCTCAGCCGGGCATCCCTGGCCCCATGTAACTCACTCTGCAGCACCGCCTAACATCTGCTGCCCCTTGCGTCTACTTGCCGGGACTCCTGTCCCTGTGTAGTAATGTGCAGGGTCAGTTCTCTTACGAAGCAAGGTGAAACATTTGCATCAGGCGCCGATATTACAGGGGCAGCATGTTTGTACAGGAGAAGCGAGAGGAGAGCGAGGTGAAGAGGTCATCATTGGGGAAAAGCAGCTTGTTGTGCTGTGTGAGGAGTTTGACAGTGAGTGAGGTGGGTGGAGGAAGGAGAGCAGCAGTGTGTCATTTGACTTGCACAGCAGAGGGGAGGAGGAGGCACTGTTGTCTTGACTGAGGAGGCACGGAGGACAGCTGACTGGCTGAGGGTGAGCAATTTGTCACAGACTCACAGCCAGCCAGTGTGCTATTGTGTTGAGCTGCATCATGTCATGTGAGAACATTAAATGAAGCAGAGTAATTTGATCATTCTAAATCGGAGGGTGGGGGACACATCCTCACAAGTTTACCTCGGGCAGCAATAAGTCTACAACCAGCCCTGGTAATGTGAACCCTGGCAAAGCATCCTTGAAGCTCATGCCAAGGCTCCGCATTGGTCCAGATCTGGACCAATCTGGACCACAATCCTGACTGTCATCGGTCCACCTACTGGACAAATGGGGAGCACCAGCACGGAACATTCAAAGTTGCTTCTGCCAGGGCACACTACTATCTGGCACTGGCTGATTTTTTTTGTCAATTTTTATGAAAATTAAATGGTTTAGGATAGATTGTTAGTTTCTTGATTTATAGACCTAAGCAATATCTCAATCTTTTTTTTTCATAATTGTGGAAAATTACACACACATGTGTGATACATTAGCCAGATTTTTTAAATGTCACAATCAATCTGAAAATATATTGTAATTCTTGAATTAAAAAGAAATATACTGTAAAAAAAATCGTTGTGCATGGCCACCTTGAGAGAGATCCTGATTAGTTCTAACATTAGTGAAATGGTTTCACAGAGGTGTTAAAATTGGGTCAACATCTGAATACATGATCGTATTTATTAAAATACAAAACATAATTTCATAAAAATGAACCAACTTAATATACTACCTAGTACTCAATTTAACAAAGCACCTCAGAAAATGGCACCAGTAAATAGTGCACAAAATAGCTACCATTACTTAACTACAGATATACTAAATATCATATTTTTCAGAAAAAAAAGATACTCTGGACACATCTAGGATTAGAGGGCAAAATCAGGGGAAAAAAGAAAAATACTAAACCTAGGTGCGTCTATAATGCAGTGGCGTCTTATGGACCTTAGCTACTCTATCTAAGCTACACTGACCAGCTAAACTACACCAATCCCTGCTCTACCAACCACCAGGGTGGGCATAAGTCACAAAGAACCAGTGCTGTGGCTCAAGAGAGTGCTGTGTGTGCACTGCCGAGGAGGTTGCCATGGGATCTCATGATAAGCCTGGTGCTGGTTCCATCTCCTGCTCTACCAGGATCAAAATACAGAAAAAAACAGGGTTTTAAGGGTTTTCTACCTCCTTCTGTGAGAGCTACAGTGGGATACGAAAGTTTGGGCAACCTTGTTAATCGTCATGATTTTCCTGTATAAATTGTTGGTTGTTACGATAAAAAATGTCAGTAAAATATATCATATAGGAGACACACACAGTGATATTTGAGAAGTGAAACAAAGTTTATTGGATTTACAGAAAGTGTGCAATAATTGTTTCAACAAAATTAGGTAGGTGCATACATGTGGACACTGTTGTCATTTTATTGATTCCAAAACCTCTAGAACTAATTATTGGAACTCATATTGGCTTGGTAAGCTCAGTGACCCCTGACCTACGTACACAGGTGAATCCAATTATGAGAAAGAATATTTAAGGGGGTGAATTGTAAGTTTCCCTCCTCTTTTCATTTCCTATGAAGAGTAGCAACATGGGGGTTTCAAAATAACTCTCAAATGACCTGAAGACAAAGATTGTTCACCATCATGGTTTAGGGGAAGGATACAGAAAGCTGTCTCAGAGATTTCAGACAGAAGCGACGATTGGTGAGAACAGTCAGAGTCAACCCACAGACCAGCACCAAAGACCTACAACATTATCTTGCTGCAGATGGAGTCACTGTGCATCGTTCAACCATTTGACACACTTTACACAAAGAGATGCTGTATGCGAGAGTGATGCAGAGGAAGCCTTTTCTCTGCCCACAGCACAAACAGAGCAGCTTGAGTTATGCTAAAGCACATTTGGACAAGCCAGCTTCATTTTGGAATAAGGTGCTGTGTTCTGGTGAAACTAAAATTGAGTTATTTGGGCATAACAAGGGGCGTAATGCATGGAGGAAAAACAACACAGAATTCCAAGAAAAACACCTGCTATCTACAGTAAAATATGGTGGTGGTTCTATCATGCCGGGGGGCTGTGTGGCCAGTGCAGGGACTAGTGTTGGGCGAACACCTAGATGTTCAGGTTCGCGAACGTTCGCCGAACATCGCCGCGATGTTCGGGTGTTCGCGCCGAACTCCGAACATAATGGAAGTCAATGGGGACCCGAACTTTCATGCTTTGTAAAGCTTCCTTACATGCTACATACCCCAAATTTGCAGGGTATGTGCACCTTGGGGTGGGTACAAGAAGAAAAAAAATATTTGAAAAAGAGCTTATAGTTTTTGAGAAAATTGATTGTAAAGTTTCAAAGGAAAAACTGTCTTTTAAATGTGGAAAATGTCATGTTTCTTTGCACAGGTAACATGCTTTTTGTCGCCATGCAGTCATAAATGTAATACAGAGAAGAGGTTCCAGGAAAAGGGACCGGTAACGCTAACCCAGCACAAGCAGCAGAACACGTGATGGAACAGGAGGAGGCGCAGGAGGAGAAGGCCACGCTTTTTGAGACACAACATCCCAGGCCTTGCATGAGGACAAATAGCGTGCGGATATAGCAATGCTTTTTGCCGCCATGCAGTCATAAATGTAATAAAGATGAGAGGTTCAATAAACAGAGACCGGCAATGCTAACCCAGCAGCAGCAGCAGCAGCAGCAGCAGCAGCACACGTGATGGAACAGGAGGAGGCGCAGGAGGAGAAGGCCACGCTTTTTGAGACACAACATCCCAGGCCTTGCATGAGGACAAAAAGCGTGCGGATATAGCAATGCTTTTTGCCGCCATGCAGTCATAAATGTAATAAAGATGAGAGGTTCAATAAACAGGGACCGGAAACGCTAACCCAGGCCTGCAGCAGCAGCAGCACATGTGATGGAACAGGAGGAGGCGCAGGAGGAGAAGGCCACGCTTTTTGAGACACAACATCCCAGGCCTTGCATGAGGACAAATAGCGTGCGGATATAGCAATTCTTTTTGCCGCCATGCAGTCATCATAAATGTAATAAAGATGAGAGGTTCAATAAACAGGGACCGGCAACGCTAACCCAGCAGCAGCAGCACACGTGATGGAACAGGAGAAGGCGCAGGAGGAGAAGGCCACGCTTTTTGAGACACAACATCCCAGGCCTTGCATGAGGACAAATAGCGTGCGGATATAGCAATGCTTTTTGCCGCCATGCAGTCATAAATGTAATAAAGATGAGAGGTTCAATAAACAGGGACCGGCAACGCTAACCCAGCAGCAGCAGCAGCACACGTGATGGAACAGGAGGAGGCGCAGGAGGAGAAGGCCACGCTTTTTGAGACACAACATCCCAGGCCTTGCATGAGGACAAATAGCGTGCGGATATAGCAATGCTTTTTGCCGCCATGCAGTCATAAATGTAATAAAGATGAGAGGTTCAATAAACAGGGACCGGCAACGCTAACCCAGCAGCAGCAGCAGCAGCACACGTGATGGAACAGGAGGAGGCGCAGGAGGAGAAGGCCACGCTTTTTGAGACGCAACCCAGGCCTTGCATGAGGACAAAAAGCGTGCGGATATAGCAATGCTTTTTGCCGCCATGCAGTCATAAATGTAATAAAGATGAGAGGTTCAATAAACAGGGACCGGCAACGCTAACCCATCACAGATGGTCATTGTTCATGTTACTTGGTTGGGGTCCAGGAGTGTTGCATAGTCGTTTCCAATCCAGGATTGATTCATTTTAATTTGAGTCAGACGGTCTGCATTTTCTGTGGAGAGGCGGATACGCTGATCTGTGACAATGCCTCCGGCAGCACTGAAACAGTGTTCTGACATAACGCTGGCTGCCGGGCAAGCCAGCACCTCTATTGCGTACATTGCCAGTTCGTGCCAGGTGTCTAGCTTCGATACCCAACAGTTGAAGGGTGCAGATGGATTGTTCAACACAGCTACGCCATCTGACATGTAGTCCTTGACCATCTTCTCCAGGCGATGGGTGTTGGAGGTGGATCTGCACGCTTGCTGTTCTGTGGGCTGCTGCTGCATGGGTGTCAGAAAATGTTCCCACTCCAAGGACACTGCCGATACCATTCCTGTAACGATCCGCTCAGCTGCCTGCGCAGGCAGGCAGCCTTTTGATCATTATTCAGGTCTGCATGCTGCAGGACTCTGGAAAGAAGACCTTCTGTCAGTTTTGCAGCTTGTGCTTGCTGAGGAATTTGCATACGTTGTCATGCAAATTGCCTGGCCACATTCATTGGAGGCGTGTACTATAAGTACTATGTGTGTCCCACAATGCTTCGCTGCTCATAGAGGTTTGTTCCTGCTGGACTCACCTGGAGTGTCAGCCACTGCTATCTTAGTATAGTTAATTCTTGGGGAGTGCTCCTTGCATTCCTAGTTAGTGCAGTCAGTTTGTGTATAATTTGTACTGCCTATTCTGTCTTGTCTTGTCTGTCGCGATTGCGCTGTCACCGGCGGCGGTTGATAGCGAATCGCTCTGTCTTGTTTGGATCGCACTAGCCTCTAGCGGTAGCGGCTGTGGATCCTTCTGATCTAGTTCCTGGAGTGTAAGCTGGAGCAGCGGTTGCTACCAGCTACCTCATCTGATCTGTCTTGTTTAGATCGCACTAGCCGCTAGCGTTAGCGGCTGTGGATCTTTCTGATCTGTGTTCCTGCTTGGATCACACTTGCTCTGGCGGAAGAGCGGTGGATCCTTTCTGCCTAGTTCCTGTTTCTCGTTTGTCTGTCTTGTCTGATACGGGCGCTTGCTGTAGGCTCGATGAGGTAACCGTTAAGCAAGCGTTCACGTTCTTTGTTTCGTGTTTGTCTGTTGATGGTTAGTTAGGCGTGCTTGTCTCTATTGTGCTTATCACGTGGAGACCGCGCATAACCGCGTGCACTGTTACGAATGAGTGCGGTGTTCGCGGTTAGCTAGCGTTTATTATTTTCCGTATCTTCTCATTGTATGATTTGCTGTGCCTTTGCTATCCTCGTATTCTGTTCTGATCTGCCTTGTGTCACTTCTGGCAATCGCCGTTCTTGCGGTTGCGTTCCTGTTTCCCATCTGCTGTTGTGTGTGCACGGTCGCGGGGTGGCAACTAGATTGGCGCACACACATACAACCTGTCCCTTTGCTCGTTCTCATTCGCAATCACTTCTCTTGCGATTGCGTTCTGCGCTTCGTACAATTCCTGTCTGGCATTTGTGGAGGTACAGAGGATTGGTTCCTCTGCACTCCCCAGCACCATCTGCCGACAGGAATTTCCCTCTACTGGTGCTTGCACCAAAAGCTGGGTTCTAGTATCTTGACACGCTTGTGGAGGACCTCCGCAGTGTCAGCGCACATCTTGGTGCGCTGAACACGGAGATATCCCACAATCGTTACAATTCCCTTTTGGGCACTAGCTGCAGCTTGTGTTGTTTGCTGCCCTCCTGGTCGTCCTGGGTTTGCGGAAGTCAGTCTGTCGGCGTACAACTGGCTAGAGGAGGGGGAGGATGTCAATCTCCTCTCTAAAGTCTCCACAAGGGCCAGCTGGTATTCTTCCATTTTGACCTGTCTGACTCTTTCTTCAAGCAGTTTTGGAACATTGTGTTTGTACCGTGGATCCAGAAGGGTATAAACCCAGTAATTGGTGTTGTCCAGAATGCACACAATGCGTGGGTCGCGTTCAATGCAGTCTAGCATGAATTGAGCCATGTGTGCCAGAGTCCTGCCAGAATCCTCATCATCCTCTTGTGAGCGTTGTGATAGTTGTTGTGATGCATCATAGTCGTCACCTTCTTCCTGGTCTGCTTCTGCTGACCATTCGCGCTGAATTGTAGAAGTCCAACGTGCACCGCTCTGGCCCTCGTCAGTGGTGGCAGGAAATTCCTGCTCCAACTCCAGCTGTTCCTCCTCCTCTTCTTCGTCATAGCTGCTGGGGCCAGCGTTTCCTGAGGCGGATGGCCTGATGTTGGTACCATCACGCTGATCGTTTTCTCCTTCAGATTCCCCCAGTTGCATCATGACAGCTGTTTCCTTGATTTTCAACATTGACCTCTTCAGTAAACACAGCAGTGGTATGGTAATGCTGACTGAAGAGTTGTCACTGCTCACAAGCAACGTGGATTGCTCAAAATTTTGGAGGACTTGGCAGAGGTCCAACATGTTGGCCCAATCGGATCCACAGAAGCTTGTCAGCTGTCCGGATGCACCTCGGTACTGCGCCGTCATGTACTGGACCACTGCACTCTTCTGCTCGCAAAAGCGGGCTAGCATGTGCAGCGTAGACTTCCAGCGCGTAGGGACATCACACAGCAAGCGATGGTGGGGGAGATTGAAGCGCTCCTGCATCTTGGCGAGTGCCCCGAAGCAGTACTGGAATTTCTACAATGTTTGGCCACTCGTCGCACCTTCAACAGAAGATCGGCCACGCCTGGGTATGTCCTCAGGAACCGCTGAACTACTAGGTTCATCACGTGCGCCAGGCAAGGGATGTGTGTCAGCTTAGCCAACCTTAAAGCGCGAATGAGATTACTCCCATTATCACACACAACCATGCCCGGTTTCAGGTCCAGCGGTGCCAGCCACAAATCCGTCTGTTCCTTTATTCCCCTCCAAATTTCCTCCCCTGTGTGCTGCTTATCCCCAAGGCAGATCAGCTTCAGCAACGCTTGCTGACGCATGCCAACAGCTGTGCTGCACTGCTTCCACGATCCTACTGCTGCTGGGTTAGCGTTTCCGGATGAGGTACAGCTTTGAGATGAGTTGGAGGAGAAGGAGTCAGAGAGGTAGGTGCTGCTGTTGTTATCCAGTGGGAGGGACAGCGGTGCAGCTGTTTGCGGCGTGGGCAACACCCGCGCCGTAGCAGGTGAGGAATCGCTGCCAGGCTCCACAAGGTTCACCCAGTGCGCGGTAAGGGAGATGTATCGACCCTGGCCGAACGCACTCGTCCAGGTGTCAGTGGTGAGGTGAACCTTGCAGGCAACGGCATTCTTCAAGCTTCGGGTTATTTTGCTGACCACGTGCTCATGCAACTCAGGCACTGCAGAGCGCGCAAAGTGGTAGCGGCTGGGAACCACGTAACGTGGGATGGCCACTGACATCATGCCCTTGAAGCTGTTTGTCTCCACCACTCGATATGGCAGCATTTCGCAGGCCAGAAGCTTGGCTATGCTGGCTGTTACTGCCACGGCCCGGGGGTCATTTGCTGGCAATTTCCTCTTGTGCTCAAACATCTCCGAGACAGACAACTGAACCGTAGGGCTGCACACTGAAGGGCTGTTGGTTGTTTTGTTTGATGAAGACTGGGAGACCTCAAGAGCACTACTCCGGAAAGTGACAGTGTCAGCGTCGTCTGATGTATGTGAATGTTGTGAACCACGCAATGGCTGGGCTACTGCTGCTGCTGAGGTGGGTCTGGTGGTGAGTCTGGTGACCCCAAGGGAGGCAGTGTTGCTGGTACCCTGTCCTGCCACGTTTGCCCACAGAGTGGGATGTTTGGATAGCATGTGGCGGCTCATGCTGGTGGTGGAGAGGTTGTTAATACTTTTCCCCCTGCTCAGGCGGGTCTTGCACACCTTGCAAATCGCCATAGTACCATCCTCAGTGCAGTCTTCAAAGAAAGCCCAGACTTTGGAGCACCTGCCTTGCTGGCGATTTCTGTTTGCGCCTCTTTTGCCTCTCACTTGAACTTCCACGCTTGTGGTGCCTGAAATTGCGCGCCGCCTACCTTGTGGCACAAGGCGAACTCGTGCAGCAGTGGGTTCTTCAACAGACTCATCTGTGCTGCTGCTACGACGGCGATGTTCTCGTTCACAAACAAAATCTGGGTCTATGTCCACATTGTCCATACCCTCCTCTTCCATCTCCTCAAACTCGTCATATGTCATTGTGGGGGGCCGCCGCCGTGGAGTAGAGCTCCCCAGAACAACCTCTGCGCAGCTCACTCCAACGTCGTCTTCCAGATCTTGTTGGCCGACCTCCTGCAATTGCAACCCCTCCTGCCCAACTTGCTCTGGGATTTGGGTTTCAAAGTCCTCGGACTCGCCTTGTATTTCAGTGCGCGGTGCATTTCCCACAGTTAATGGTTGTGAATCCGGGCACAACATTTCTGGCTGTTCCTCCATTGACCTTTCAAAGGTGGAAGTTTGTTGGGCTGGGAATAGCTCCTGCGAATACCCCATTGTGTCCTGAGGTAATTCATCGGACTGGTTATCTGGCAGTTGTGTGCGTGGTGTCGCTGCCGGTTGTGTCAGCTTTGTGCCCACTGGCTCCTTGTAACTTGCTGAGGACTCGGACCTCGTGCGTGATGTGCTGGTGCTGCTTAACCCACTGCTGGACGCTTGAGAGGTCATCCAAGTAATTATCTGGTCCTGTGCTTTTGGATTTGTGAGGGTTGTTGTCCTGGACAACATGGGCGGTATTGAGTGGGTTTTCTTGGGTGCTCCCCTGTGGCCTGTACGTGAACCGTCAGGGGAAACACCTCTTCCCTTGCCCCTCCCTCTTTCACCAGATTTCTTCCTCATTTCACTTATCCTTAAAGTACACGCTGACTGGCAGCAGTACAGTGGCAGTACAGAAATGCTATACAGTGGTGGGTGAGCGGTGTACCACTATTTCCAGCAGCGACACAGAGCACAATGCTATACAGTGGTGGGTGAGCGGTGTGCCACTATTCCCAGCAGCGACACAAAGCACAATGCTATACAGTGGCGGGTGAGCGGTGTACTACTGTTCCCAGCAGACACAGAGTGGCAGTAAACACAATAATGCTATATAGTGCTGGGTGAGCGGTGTACACAGAGTGGCAGTAAACACAATGCTATATAGTGTGGCTGAGCGAGCGGTGTACTACTGTTCCCAGCAGACACAGAGTGGCAGTAAACACAATGCTATATAGTGTGGCTGAGCGAGGTACACAGAGTGGCAGTAAACACAATGCTATATAGTGTGGCTGAGCGAGCGGTGTACTACTGTTCCCAGCAGACACAAAGTGGCAGTAAACACAATGCTATATAGTGTGGCTGAGCGAGGTACACAGAGTGGCAGTAAACACAATGCTATATAGTGTGGCTGAGCGAGCGGTGTACTACTGTTCCCAGCAGACACAGAGTGGCAGTAAACACAATGCTATATAGTGTGGCTGAGCGAGGTACACAGAGTGGCAGTAAACACAATGCTATATAGTGTGGCTGAGTGAGCAGTGTACTACTGTTCCCAGCAGACACAGAGTGGCAGTAAACACAATGCTATATAGTGTGGCTGAGCGAGGTACACAGAGTGGCAGTAAACACAATGCTATATAGTGTGGCTGAGCGAGCAGTGTACTACTGTTCCCAGCAGACACAGAGTGGCAGTAAACACAATGCTATATAGTGTGGCTGAGCGAGGTACACAGAGTGGCAGTAAACACAATGCTATATAGTGTGGCTGAGCAAGCAGTGTACTACTGTTCCCAGCAGACACAGAGTGGCAGTAAACACAATGTTATATAGTGTGGCTGAGCGAGGTACACAGAGTGGCAGTAAACACAATGCTATATAGTGTGGCTGAGCGAGCAGTGTACTACTGTTCCCAGCAGACACAGAGTGGCAGTAAACACAATGCTATATAGTGTGGCTGAGCGAGGTACACAGAGTGGCAGTAAACACAATGCTATATAGTGTGGCTGAGCGAGCAGTGTACTACTGTTCCCAGCAGACACAGTGTGGCAGTAAACACAATGTTATATAGTGTGGCTGAGCGAGGTACACAGAGTGGCAGTAAACACAATGCTATATAGTGTGGCTGAGCGAGCAGTGTACTACTGTTCCCAGCAGACACAGAGTGGCAGTAAACACAATGCTATATAGTGTGGCTGAGTGAGGTACACAGAGTGGCAGTAAACACAATGCTATATAGTGTGGCTGAGCGAGCAGTGTTCTACTGTTCCCAGCAGACACAGAGTGGCAGTAAACACAATGCTATATAGTGTGGCTGAGCGAGGTACACAGAGTGGCAGTAAACACAATGCTATATAGTGTGGCTGAGCGAGCAGTGTACTACTGTTCCCAGCAGACACAGAGTGGCAGTAAACACAATGCTATATAGTGTGGCTGAGCGAGCGGTGTACTACTGTTCCCAGCAGCGACACACAATGACTGGGGGGACCCTGGCTAGCGTGGCTGGAGCGCGAACTACCCTGCCTGCCTACCCAAAGCTAAACCCACAGACAAATGGCGGAGATATGACGTGGTTCGGGTATTTATTTACCCGAACCACGTGACAGTTCGGCCAATCAGAGCGCGTTCGGGTCCGAACCACGTGACCCGTTCGGCCAATCACAGCGCTAGCCGAACGTTCGGGGAACGTTCGGCCATGCGCTCTTAGTTCGGCCGTGTGGCCGAACTCGAACATCACCCGAACAGGGTGATGTTCTGCAGAACCCGAACAGTGGCGAACACTGTTCGCCCAACACTAGCAGGGACTGGGAATCTTGTCAAAGTTGAGGGACACATGGATTCCACTCAGTATCAGCAGATTCTGGAGACCAATGTCCAGGAATCAGTGACAAAGCTGAAGCTGCGTCGGGGCTGGGTCTTTAAACAAGACAACGGAAGGACAAGGAATTCAAGCAGAGGAACAAGTACAACATTCTGAAATGGCCATCTCAGTCCCCAGACCTGAATATAATTGAAAATCTGTGGTGTGAGTTAAAGAGAGTTGTTCATGCTCCGAAGCCATCAAACTGAATGAACTAGAGATGCTTGTAAAGAGGAATGGTCCAAAATACCTTCAACCAGAATCCAGACTCTTATTGGAACCTACAGGAAGCATTGAGAGGCTGTCATTTCTGCAAAAGGAGGATCTACTAAATTTTGATTTCATTTCTTTTTTTGTGGTGCCCAAATTTATGTACCTGCCTAATTTTGTTTAAACAACTATTGCACCCTTTCTGTAAATCTAATAAACTTCATTTAATTTCTCAAATATCACTGTGTGTCTTTCCTGTACTATATATTTAACTTTTAACATTTAACATTTTTTATTGTAACAACCAACGATTTGTACAGGAAATTCATGACGATTAACAAGGTTGCCCAAACTTTCACATCCCACTATAAATATGACAGATTTTCTGCTGCAACTGAAAAATATGATTTTGATTTATCAAACGCTCAGTTGAGTGTTGTACCGTGTTAGCCATCAGTAAAAGCAAGAATTTTTGAATCAGGATGATACCATTTATTGGCTAACTTAGAAGAAAAGCAGGAATCTCACTGCTTTTCTTCTAAGCTAGCCAATAAATTCAATCCTGATTCAAAACTTTTTGCAAAAACTCAGTTGAAATTTTTCTCAGAATGGTATTTAGTTATCATGACTTGGAGATTGCAAGGTATATTTTAGCTTTTCTTTTTTAGGTAGGAGATAAAGTGTAACGTAAATCTAACTACTTCTTACCAAATACACCATGAAATCAATCTACCAGTAAGGCCCCGTTCACACTTGCGTTTTGGCAAGTAAATGGACCGGATCCTGATCGGATCCTGATCGGATCAGGACCTGATCCTGATCAGAACCGTACGGTTCCGATCTGGATCCGATCCGGATCTGGTCCGTTTGTATGAGGCATGCATCAGGCTGCCATCCGGATCCGTGGGCAAAAAATAGTGAAATTTAAATTAAAAAAATGTTGGGGTCAGCAGAAGGTGCACCTGGTGAACCTGTAGAATCAGGTTCCTCCGCTGTAGGCCTCACCTCCACCTCCGACATTCTGCCAAACAGCTCCAGCACGTCTGTCACTGCTGCTCCACTCCAGACATGCTTGGCCCATGTGTCCCCATCCGAAATGGCCGCTTGGATATGCATAGGAAGTGGGGTAGAACGTCAGGTTTTTGTAGGCAGTGTGTTCTGTGCCTTCCGTTCCCCATTGGTTTCTGTGTTCCGGATGGTGCTGTCAGGCTCAGGTCTGGCTCCGGTCGGGGTGCGTGGGCCGGAGAGCCGGACCCAAAAAATAGTGCATGTTGGAAAAGTGTCCGGAGTCCGGATCCGGTCCGGCTCCGTACTGTACGGAACGGACACGTGTGAACGTCCGCATAGCCTTTACATTGCTATGCGAGTATGCGGAACGTACGTTCCGTTTGTACAGTATGCGGTCCGGATCAGATCCGGAAAATCCGGACAGGGAACGCTAATGTGAACCGGGCCTAAAGAAGACAAAAAAAAATATCAATTCCTTTTTTGTTGTAAATGCTGTTATTTTTTTTGCACATTTAAAAAGCTCTGGTGACCTACGGTATCAGATTTGGGAGTTGCCAGCCTGGCTCAGATCATTTTTTTTCTCGGGTATTAATTTCCCTCCAGGGTCAATTACAAGGCTACCAGTATATTATAAATGTAACAGAATCATTTTTCTGATTTACTCTTTCTGTACATAAATCCTTCCAATGTGTTTTCCTCACATGTATGCATTCTGATGCTGGAGTGCAGACTGGAATATTTCAGCTTATCAATAATAATAATACTTCATTAAAAAAAGCTACTAACAACTATATCTAGAAACAATACATTTAAAGGCATCTGAGCACCTGGAATGATAAATGTATAGGACGGGGGCTAGAGGAGCAGCATCCCATACGTAAGTAATGACACCTGACCCCTCAAAGGCATACTTTATTACAAACCTCCCTTATACGGAGGTTCATTTTAAAAACAAATCCAGATGCTCAGTGACTAACTTAAGTGAGAAGAATATTGAGGCTGCCAAATATATTTCCTTTTAAAAAATACCAGTTGCCTGGCTGCGCTGCTGATCTATTTGGCTGTCGCAGTGTCTGAATAACACCAGAAACAACCATGCAGCAATGTGCGATCTTTAGGGCCAGGTTTACCATAAGGCACTGTAGGCATGTGCCTACTGGCGCCTGATAAGGGGAAGGTGGCTCACTCCCCTATTGCCTCCCTCCCTCCATCCCTATGCAGAGTCCTGAGCAGAGTGTAAATGAGAGGTTACTCACCCAGCTCTCGGCATTACACTGACAAGATCTCCCTTATGTTAAGGGCACCACTAGCTACTTAATACTTTGGGTACCTCTGACTACCTAATGCTAAGGGGCACCTGTAGCTAACTAAGGTAGAAGTGACAGCTGGGACAGCCAGCACACTTGCAGTGCGGTTGGGTGGGGGTTTGTAGGTTCATGGAGGGTGAAGTCTAGGGTGCCAGAACTTCTGTGCCTATCGGCTCCTGTGATGTACATCTGGGCCTGGTGACATTACAAAAAAGTCTGAAACACCAGATAGATATGCCCCTGAGTAAGAGACTCTTCCAGCATTCTAACAGCATGAAAGAATTTCTGTGGTTACTACATTCTTGCAAACCAGCTCTTTCTTTAAGACAAGTTACTAAAAAAACACCTTTCTCTGATCCTCAGGTCACAACTCATGCAGTATCAGTATACAAGTCCATTTTGGTGCGTTATTTTCAATCTTTTAGGCGTAAATTAAAGAGCCCTGAGCAGTAGCATTGGGTATGCATCTAGGCATACCGACATATAATTGGTTATGCCCATCCACTCACCCTGCCCCATATTAAACTGTCTGCCTCCCGGTTTTTCTGTTTCAAATTACATTACAGCTGCGACTCTGCCAAAAAGTTGCGCTATGACCCCGGAACAGGAAGCCTGCGGGTCCTCTCTGCGCAAGTGCAGGCTTCCTGGCTTCTTCCTCCTCTGTCCTCCTCCCCTCTGCCACAGGCTTCTTGTTGAAAGAGTTAATTTCTAGACATGGGAAGTGACAGCTTCTGTTTTGTAAGTACCGTATTTTTCGGACTATAAGACGCACTTTTTCTCCCCCAAAAGTGGGGGGAAAAAGTCAGTGCGTCTTATAGTCCGAATGCTACATATTTGGACCTGTGCCTGTGTTTTTTACCCCATGTCTGCGATGTCTGTATTTCCCCCGATGCAGTGTCTGCCTGCACTCCGTGTCCCCTGTGTTTGCGTGTTCTCAGTGTATGCATGTCCCCCGTGTCTGCCTGCACTCGTGTCCCCGGTGTTTGCATGTCCCTGGTGTTTTTGCGTGTTCTCGGTAATTCCATGTCCCCGGCGTTTGTGTGTCCGCGGTGTCTAAACACATATAAGTAGCTGCCAGCCTGCCACATAGTCATCCGGCTGTCCCCATTTTCCCATATACGTACCGCTCTTGCAGCTTTGAGTATCGCGCTGTCCCCCGGTATCGCCGTAACTTGTAACAATCAGGAAGTCCCGGACGTCTGTGCAGGGAAATGCACCAATCAGGCGGGGGCGCTTGCCTCAACCGCCAATCATGCTGTGCAATGCTCGAGTGATGGTGTTGAGGGCGGGACCACCTCTCCGTCATTGTGGCCAATCACAGCGCCCTCTGCCTGATTGGTGCATTTCCCTGCACAGACGTCCGGAACTTCCTGATTGTTACAAGTTACGGCAGTACCGGGGACAGCGCGATAATCAAAGCTGTAAGAGCGGTACGTATATGGGAAACCGGAGACAGCCAGATGACTATGTGGCAGCTACTTATATGTGTTAAGACACCGCGGACACACAAACACCGGGGGACACAAACACCAGGGACATGGATATACCGAGGACACGCATACACTGGGGACACAGTGCAGGCAGACAATGCAACACAGGGGACATGCAGACACTGGGGACACAGTGCAGGCAGACAATGCAACACAGGGGACATGCAGACACTGGGGACACAGTGCAGGCAGACAATGCAACACAGGGGACATGCAGACACTGGGGACACTGAGGACATGCATGCATATATGATCAAAGATGCAAGAGAGGTATGTATTTCAGACACTGCACGGGGGACAGCCTGATGAAGAAGTGTATGTGTTTAAGACACCAGATGCACAGACCAGGACAGGACACGCAGACACTGGGAACATGGAGTACATGCAGATACTGGGACACAGGGTCACGAAGACACTGGGGCACAGGGGGGCATGCAGACACTGGGGACACAGGGATAGAAAACACTGGACATGAAGGAAACAGTGGACAAGGGGACAGAGGAAGGGGGACAGAGCACAGGGCATCAGACATCAGGGACATAGGTGGACAGAGGACATTGAGACATCAGTGGACACAAGGGAACAGTGGACACAGAGGGACATAGGTGAACACAGGGGGGCAAAAGTACATGAAAGACATAAGGGGGGGGGGGGGCATAATAATTAGGGGAAAAGGTCCATAACACGCCCCTGTACCATGGACGCACCAGGTTTAGTATATTTTTATTTTTCCTGGGTTTTTGTCCTCTAAACCTAGGTGCATCTTATAGTCCGGAGCGTCTTATAGTCCGAAAAATACGGTACCTTGTGAGGAATATAGTGGCCTTAGGAAAATAGAGATAAAGAGGCAAAGGCTGCTTATTGTGTTCTGAAAAGCCTTAGGGTAAGCCTGAGGTTCTAATCAGTGGCAGCATATTAAGCATCCCAGAGTTAAAATACATGAACTATTGACCTTTCTTGATCTCTCCCTGTCCTCAGAAGTTGTATTTTGCCAGGAAAACTTGTATGGTTGTAATTTGCTTATCAGTGATGTTTACTATATTCCTCACAAGGTACTGACAAGACAGAAGCTGTCACTTCCATGCCTAGAAATTAACTCTTTCAGGCAACAAAATAAAACAGCCTGGTTATTAATATGTTTGTACTGTAGATACACACAGTTATCTCAACATGTCACTTATCGCCTCGGGCACACTTTAACATTGCCTTTTAATATTTATTGCATTTTCACGGCATTCATAACAACCAACGAGATGAATAATGTCACTTATAATATAATAATTATTGTAAATTATATTTTTATATGTTTAAAAATCGTACTTAAAGAGAGTCTGAAGCGAGAATAAATCTCGCTTCAGACCTTATATATAGCAGGGGCACGTGTGCCCCTGCTAAACCGCCGATATCCCGCGGCTTAACGGGGGTCCCTTGACCCCCAAATCCCCCTCCGTAATGCGGGGGAGCGCTTCTTGGTTGGGGCAGGGCTAACCACCGCAGCCCTGCCCCACGCGTGTCTGTCAGCGCGTATCTCCGCCTCTCCCCCGCCCCTCTCAGTCTTCCTTCACTGAGAGGGTCAGGGGAGAGGCGGCGATGCGCAGCTGATAGACGCGAATGGAGGCAGGGCTGCAACCGTTAGCCCTTTCCACCAGGAGCGACCAAGCCTGCGACCAAGTGTCGCAGTGAGGGGTTTGGGGGTGAAGGGACCCCCGTTTAGCGGCGCGTATGCGGCGGTTTAGCAGGGGCGCACGTGCCCCTGCTAACTATGAGCTCTGAAGCGAGATTTATTCTCACTTCAGAGTCTCTTTAAAAGTTATCAAAAGAACTTATTAGGATTTAAAATGATTAGGATTTAAAATGTCATAAACATAATGCATGTAAAACAAAACAAAAAAGTAGAATATGGTGCAAAAAAACACGTGTTTCAGTAATTCAACTTAAGAGGTGAAACTAATCCATGAAAAAGGAACCCTTTGCAGGTGTTTTGGATTAATCAGCTGATTGGAGTCGGACACTTTGAGCCTAGAATATTGAATATTTTCACGATATTCTAATGGTCTGAGATTTTGATTTTGGAGTTTTCATAAGCTGTAAGCTATAATTATCTAAATTATAACAAATAAAGGCTTGAAGTATCTCTCTTTGTATGTAATAAGTCTTTTACATATATTAGTTTCACCTTTTAAAGGGACTCCGAGGAGTCCCTTTAAAAGGTGAAACTAGCATAGGAGGTCTTGCGGCGTCCTCCTACGCTGAGCTGGAAGAAGCCCCAGGTAAGTGTATTCTTTTAAATTAGGGCACTCCTCGGAGTCCCTTTAAGTTGAATTACTGAAATAAATGGACTTTTGCATTATGTTCTAATTTTTCAAGTTTCAACTGTATATTGCCCTTTCCTGGTTTATGATGTTATTGCCTATTGTTCACATATGATCTGGTCAATGCACCGTATTGTCACACTCTTTAGGTCCAGACATGCTGTGTATCTGTATATAAAACACATGATCGTGGTTACATGTTGTCAAATCCTGGATCTTCACCACATCTTCACCAGTGTTCACCAGTCTTCACTGCCCCTCTCAACGTCCTTGTGCATTTGGCTCCCACTTTCCATTCCTTGAACCCCCTACTTGGATGAAATGCTTAATTGTTCCAGGGATACAATATGGAGGTTATTGGCACATATTGGCTTGAGAGGCTCATAAGGCTTTCATGGCTTTAGAAGAGTGTTTGCAATGTCCCACAATACTCCAGTAAGATGACATCATTTCCTTAACCACTTTGTCCTCCTTGACGTAAAAAAACGTCAAGGAGGACAGGCGCGCTCCCACGCGCTCCCGCGGCCGATCGTGCGCGTGCACGCGCACTCCCGGCCGTGGATTCGGTAGCCCAGGAATCAATGTATCGTGCTATGGTGCCCGATCACTGATTCCTCTCCCCCGCTGAAAAAGCGTACATTGTATGCTTAGAGTGATGTCATGTAAACAAACTCGAGGTTGCCATCTTGTGGCCAAAGAGTAAAACTACATCTAAATGTAAAAAAAAAATTACACTACACAAATTTTTCCCTAAATAAAATACTATTTACTTCCCCCCCCCCCTCCCAAAAATACCCACATAAAATGTTTAATAAAAAAAAATAAATTACAATTTAAAAAAACAACAACACATAAATATTTACCTAAGGGTCTAAACTATTTAAATATCTATGTAGAGATGAAATATTTCTATATTATTTTTTTTTTTATAAGCTTGTAAATAGTGATGGATGCAAAACGGGAAAAATGCTCTTTTATTTCCAAATAAAATATTGTCGCCATACATTGTGATAGGGACATAATTTAAACGGTGAAATACCCGTGACAAATGGGCAATTACAATGCGTGGGTTTTAATTATGGAGGCATGTATTATTTTAAAACTATAATGGCCGAAAACTGAGAAATAATGAATTGTTTCCGTTTTTTTCTTATTCTTACTGTCAAAATGCATTTACAGTAAGGTAGCTCTTAGCAAAATGTACCCCCCAAAGAAAGCCTAATTGGTGGCGGAAAAAAACAAGATATAGATCAGTTCATTGTGATAAGTAGTGATAAAGTTATAGGCGAATGAATGGGAGGTGAACATTGCTCGGATACATAAAGTGAAAACGACTGAGAGCTTAAGTGGTTAATTTCACTCTTGTTTAGTAAACCATCTTTTATAACTATTTGAA
The DNA here is from genome assembly GCF_040937935.1 of Hyperolius riggenbachi. NCBI lineage: Eukaryota > Metazoa > Chordata > Amphibia > Anura > Hyperoliidae > Hyperolius > Hyperolius riggenbachi. The sequence continues at coordinate 94,735,362 of NC_090654.1, forward strand.
ACATATGAGCAAGGTATGGCAAGTGGTTAAAGCTGCCACCACAGTAGGACCATTGTCTCTCATGCAACACACAACTTTTTCGGACAGATTCTATTATTTGATAGGGCTGCTGGCAATGAACGACTCTATTGCAGATACTGTATGTGAACCTTCAGGAAAGGGAATATATTATGGGCACAAGAGATAGTAATCAAAATCTTCATCTAAGAATAGAGAAGGGCTGAAGTATTCGCCAGGTGAATAATTTGCTGTGAAGATCGCGTATTCGCATTAGCCACCTCAGGCAAATACATGATGGATTTGGTTTGCCCCCTGTACATCATCATTGAGCTAAACTTTGACCCCTTACATCACAGTCAGCAGAAACAGGGCAGCCAATCAGCTATCCCTTCCATCTGGACCATCACCCCACCTATCAGAAAGCCAGCACATTTTGCAGTCTGTGTTTGGCTTGTGTGCTAGGCAGATGATGGACAGTGTGTTGTGACAAGTAGAGAGTTAGGTAGGCCTGTGTTCTGTTTCCTCAATACAGATTCTTGCTGCTATCACATTGTCTTGAACAGCTAAGTCCTTCTTAGGGCTGATACATTTTTTTTTGCTATTGTATTGCTCTTCTGTGGCCAGTACACAATCTAGCTGTTGGAGACAGGTCTGCTGGTCCTAGTAGTGCGCTGACTATAACCCACCTTCACACCACTACTGGCATCTAGTATCTCCTACTGCCCCCTGTATAAGGCCTCAGTGCAGAATCAGTGTTTTTTTGGTCACTAAATTGTCATTGAACTACCTCAGCCTGACCATAGGGACTGGAAAACCACGGCCACCTGCATAAACAGTTTTTTCTTAAAGTTTGGGATACCTGGTGCTGCTCTCCCTGCTGTCTTCCTGGCACACCCTCCTCATGCACACATCCCCAAATCTCCATCCTCATTTGATTGGTGGCACCTGCTGCTACCAATCAGAAAGATGTGCAGGCACCAGACCGTCCAATCACAGCCACCCACTGTTCCTTTTGCTAACTTGTGCTGATGGTCTCATGGGCAGGACCACAACACTGTCATTGGGCCATTCATTGCAATCGATCAGTAGCAGTGACATGTGATTGGTCACTGCTACTGATCGAATACGGTGATTGGCCCAATGATGGAAACCATTGGCACAAGTTAGCAAAAAAAGAGCAGCGGGCGGTTGTGATTGGCTGGGCTGGTGCCAGCACCCCAGTCTGATTGGTCAAGTGCAAAGTTTCCCCTCTGGCTGGCCATGGTGATTTCTCAATGGTGGTTATTTTTATTCAGGGGTATATATGATAAGAGGTACATTTGATAGGTAGTACATATGCATTTCCTTGGGGGGTGGCTGCTTATCCTCCTTCCATCCTTCAGACATCAGAAAGTCTTGAACCAGTGTCACGGAAGAGCCATGAGAAAACGCAATCACAATTGGTTTTCTGCAGCCATTGCGGTTAACGATATAATCCAATATTGTATGTGTAGGTCCCAGCAAACTGCAGAGCTTGGGGTAACTTGTGTCTTTGAAGCTTGGCTATTTAAGTTGTTTAGCCCAGAAAACATTTTCACACGTACCTGTGACAACTTAGACCAGCTAATTAACCTCATCACAGTTACCTGTGAAAGACCAACACACACACCATCAGGGTCTCCTACACAGGGATAGTCAGGAAACCCACAGCAGGGGGCCTATTCAGAAACTACAGTCTCGTAGACATCTCGGCAGCGGCCCAGCATGACTTCCTAGTATGGACAGCATAAAGTGAAAATATACCCAGTCATTTTTTGGTAAGATTGTAGCAGAATGCCCCTGACTATCACTACGATAATAACACATTTAAGCGCAGATGACATTGTGCATGTTTTAAGATATCGTGGAAGTTCCTAGCTCTTTCCTAAGCCCAGATATTAATTTTGGTGGAACAAATTGGGCTAGACTCGTGATTCTTGATCTCTGTATGATCCCCCAGATCCACTGTGTATTAATCTGTTATCAGCGCACATATGGCATTTATCGTTTTTGAATTACAAGGGTTTACAAGTTTAAACCCAAATCTCTCTCCAAGGAGATGGACTGTGATTGGTTGTAAACCAGATGGGCAGGCTTTGTCCCACCCCCAAAACTAGCTTCATTAAAACCAACACTAATGCTAATCGCGCAATTTCTCAAGTCAACCGTATTTTCCAAATGGTCCAGCTTTCAAGATAGGATTATTAGCACTCGATCATGTGGACTTCTCAGTGCAGCGTTATTAACATTATATATATATATATATATATATATATATATATATATATATATATATATATATATATATATATATATATATATATATACATACACACACACACACACACACACACACACACACACACACACACAGCACTGCTTATAATTATTCATACCCCTGGCAAATTTTGACTTGAAGTTACTTATATTCAACCAACAGGTAATTTTCTAAGGGAAATGACATGGGTGTCGCCCAAAAGATAATAAGATAATGTACAAAAAGGCATTATTGTGGACAAAAACAAAAAACATTTCTCAGCTTTTATTTACATTTGAGCAAAAAGGTGTCCAGTCCAAAATTATTCACACCCTTCTCAATAATCAATAGGTACAGACTAACCAGCAAGCTCATGGTGACCCAGAACTCATTGGAGTGTGTGCGAATGCGCTAATTCTAACTCTAGCTAAATCCTGTAGGAAAAAGGGTTAATTTGACAACCTTTCTAGAGATAGCAAAACTAACAATATTTAATATCAAAACAGTTATGGTAACATGTCTCTCTTTGAAGATGTGAATTCTTTTGGCGGAGTTTTGTTTCAATTTGTTTCAATCAATAGAAAAACTTTTATTGACTCTTACAGCAATCAAACGCTTCCTGTAATTATAGACCAGATTTTTGCCTGTCTCCACAGGTATTTTTGCCCATTCATCTTTAGTAATGAGCTCCAAATCTATCAGGTTGAAGGGTGTTCTTGCCATCACTCTGATCTTTAGCTCCTTCCACATATTCTCAATTGGATTCAAGTCAGGACTCTGGCTGGGCCACTTCAAAACGTTAATGTTGTTGTCTGCTAACCATTTCTTCATCACTTTTGCTGTGTGTTGTGGGTCATTGTCAGGGCCGGCTCGCCCATGAGGCGGGGTGAGGCGGGTTCCTCAGGCGGCAGGTGAAGTGGCTGTGACTGAGCGGGGGGAGCCAGAGCCGCGGTGAGGGCAGCCCGACCTCTCCCTCCCTCTCCCCGGGCCGCCCTCCATGCTCCCCCCTCGGACTTTAGGCAGCAGAGTTAGCGCGCAGGGAAGCGCTGCTGTACACAGCCTGTTACTCACCTCCCTGGATCCGATCGCCGCTCCCGCCCTGCTGGTCTCCTCTCTGCAATGTAGCTGCTGATACATTACACACGCTGCTTCCTGTTTACACAGGAAGCAGCCGCGTGTGTATCAGCCGGCTAGGCAGAGAGGAGACCAGCAGGGCGGTAGCGGCGATCGGATCCAGGGTGGTGAGTAACAATCTGTGTACAGCAGCGCTTCCCTGCGCGCTAACTCTGCTGCCTAAAGTCCGAGGGGGGAGCATGGAGGGCGGCCCGGGGAGAGGGAGGGAGAGGTCGGGCTGCCCTCACCGCGGCTCCGGCTCCCCCCTCCGCCATTATGAGGGGGCACCTACCTGGGCAAGCTACCTATCTATCCTATACTGGTGGGCACCTACCTAATCTAACCTGTTTTGGGGGCAGCTACCTATCTATCCTATACTGGGGGGCACCTACCTAATCTAACCTGTTTTGGGGGCAGCTACCTATCTATCCTATACTGGGGGGCACCTAGCTAATCTAACCTGTTTTGGGGGCAGCTACCTATCTATCCTATACTGGGGGGCACCTACCTAATCTAAACTGTTTTGGGTGCAGCTACCTATCTATCCTATACTGGGGGGCACCTACCTAATCTAACCTGTACTAGGGGCAGCTACCTATCTATCCTATACGGGGGGGGGGCACCTACCTAATCTAACCTATACTGGGGGCCAGCTACCTATCTATCCTATACTGGGGGGCAGCTACCTATCTAACCTATACTGGGGGCAGCTACCTATCTAACCTATACTGGGGGGCAGCTACCTATCTAACCTATACTGGGGGCAGCTACCTGTCTATCCTATACTGGGGGGCACCTACCTAATCTAACCTGTACTGGGGGCAGCTACCTATCTATCCTATACTGGGGGGCACCTACCTAATCTAACCTGTACTGGGGGGCAGCTACCTATCTATCCTATACTGGGGGGCAGCTACCTATCTAACCTACACTGGGGGGCAGCTACCTATCTAACCTACACTGGGGGGCAGCTACCTATCTAACCTATACTGGGGGCAGCTACCTATCTATCCTATACTGGGGGGCACCTACCTAATCTAACCTGTACTGGGGGCAGCTACCTATCTATCCTATACTGGGGGGCACCTACCTAATCTAACCTGTACTGGGGGGCAGCTACCTATCTAACCTATACTGGGGGGCAGCTACCTATCTAACCTATACTGGGGGCAGCTATCTGTCTATCCTATACTGGGGGGCACCTACCTAATCTAACCTGTACTGGGGGCAGCTACCTATCTATCCTATACTGGGGGGCACCTACCTAATCTAACCTGTACTGGGGGGCAGCTACCTATCTAACCTATACTGGGGGGCAGCTACCTATCTAACCTATGCTGGGGGGCAGCTACCTGTCTAACCTATGCTGGGGGCAGCTACCTATCTAATCTATACTGGGGGCACCTACCTAATCTAACCTGTACTGGGGGCAGCTACCTATCTATCCTATACTGGGGGGCACCTACCTAATCTAACCTGTACTGGGGGGCAGCTACCTATCTAACCTATACTGGGGGGCAGCTACCTATCTAACCTATACTGGGGGCAGCTACCTATCTATCCTATACTGGGGGGCACCTACCTAATCTAACCTGTACTGGGGGCAGCTACCTATCTATCCTATACTGGGGGGCACCTACCTAATCTAACCTGTACTGGGGGGCAGCTACCTATCTAACCTATACTGGGGGGCAGCTACCTATCTAACCTATGCTGGGGGGAAGCTACCTGTCTAACCTATGCTGGGGGCAGCTACCTATCTAATCTATACTGGGGGCACCTACCTAATCTAACCTGTACTGGGGGCACCTACCTAATCTAACCTATACTGAAGGGCAGCGACCTAATCTAACCTATACTGGGGGGAAGCTACCTATCTAACCTGTACTGGGGGCACTTATCTAACCTGTATTGGGGGCACCTACCTACCTAGCTAGCCTATACAGGTGGCAACTATACTGGCTACCTATACTGGGGGCACCTACCTAACTAACCTATACTGGGGGTACCTACCTATCTAACCTATGCTGGGGGCAACTATACTGGCTACCTATATTGGAGGCACCTACCTAGCTAACCTGTACTGGGGGCACCTACTTATCTAACTTATACCGGGGAGGGGGGGGGTGCCTGCCTATCTAACATACTGGGGGCAACTATACTGGCTACCTATACTGGAGGCAACTACCTGGCTAACCTATACTGGGGGCAACTTTACTGGCTCACCCATGCCTGGCCACCTATACTCGGGGGGGACCTATAGCTGGTTACCTATACCGGGGGGGGGAGGGGGCGCAATTTTTACACCCTCGCCCTGGGTGCATTTTAGCCTAGAAACTGCACTGTTGCCGCCGGCCTCCGAGTCCGATGACTCTGAGCTCTGCGGCCTCTCCTGTCTCCTCCAAGGCTGCATGCTGGTGACGCTGCCTAGTGCCTAAGCCTGCTGATTTGATGGCGGCGGCTGCCGCCCGCTCTGCTGCCCTGGCTGCGGCTGATTGTCACGGTCAGTCACTGAGCAGCGAGCGCCGCCGACGTGACGATGATGATGATAAGGCTGGCTGGCTACCGCCGGCTGCCGCTCATGTTATGTAGAAATATTGGGGGGGGGGGGCTTTACGATCTTTGCCTCAGGCAGCAGAAAGTCCAGGACCGGCCCTGGTCATTGTCATGCTGAAATGTCCACTAGTGCCCAAGGCCAAGTTTCTCTGCAGACTGCCTGATTTTGTCGTTGAGAATCCTCATGTATTGCTCTTTTTTCATGGTGCCGTTTACTGTGATTGGGTTTCCTGGTCTATTGGCTGAAAAACACCTCCAAAGCATTAGATTCCCACCACCATGTTTGACAGTGGGGATGGTGTTCTTTGGATTGAAGGCTTCTCCTTTTTTACGCCAAATGAATGAAACATCATTGTAACCAAACAATTCAATATTTGTTTCATCTGACCATAACACAGAAGACCAGAAGACTTCTTCTTTGTCCAGATGAGCATTTGCAAAGGCCAAGCGAGCTTTTGTGTGCCTTATTTGGAGAAGTGGCGTCCTCCTTGGTCTGCATCCGTGGAACCCAGCAGTGTGCAGTATCCGTTGGAATGTTTGCCTTGAGACATTGTCACCAGCAGAGCCCAGATTCACCAGGCTAGCCTTGGTGGTAATCCTTGTATTCTTTTTCATCTCTCTCACTAGCTTCCTATCCAGCACAGGTGTCACTTTTGGCTTCTGACCACGTCCTCTGAGATTTTCCACAGTGCGGAACATCTTGTATTTTTTAATATTACTTTGCACTGTAGCCACTGGAACTTTAAAACATTTACAAATGGCCTTGTAGTCCTTTCCTGACTTGTGAGCAGCCACAATGCGTAGCCGCAGGTCCTTGTATTAGTCATGACTGTCCCCAAACCAACTGCAGAGAGCTGCTGTTTTTCACCTGTTGAGTTGATTAAAACAGTTCTTCCCAATTAATCAGGGTAATTAGGATGCTTTAGAACAGTTTAGACTATTTGAAATGGTATAGAACTTTGGATTTTCCCACAGACTGTGACAGTTTGTGAAGGGTATGAATAATTTTGGACTGGACACTGTTTGCTCAAATGTAAATAAAAGCTGAGAAATGTTTTTTCCCCACAATAATGCCTCTTGTACATTGTCTTATTATCTTTTGGGAGACACCAATGTAGTTTCCCCCAATGTCATTTCCCGTCAAATAATTACTTGCTGGTTGAAAAAAAGTAATTTTAAAGAGACTCAGAGATGAGTCATTAGTCCGTTTTCTTATCCGGGGCTTCTTCCAGCCCCATGAGCACAGATGCGACCCTCACCGTCCTCCTGCGATTTCCCGTTCAGTGGTGGTGATGAGCCCCAGTAACATGCTTAGTCGAAGCCAGTCTGGGTCTTCTGCGCATGCGCAGTTCACCCAGACTAATGTCACTGAGCCTGTTACCGGGACTCACCGCAGCTGAACAGGAGATCACAGGAGGATAGCGAGGGATGCATCCGTGCTTATGGGGCTGGAAGAAGCCCTGAGTAAGTAAAAAAACGGACTTATGACTCATCTCTGAGTCTCTTTAAGTCAAAATTTGCCAGGAGTAAGAATAATTATGGGCAGCACTGTATATGCTTTTTGGAAAATTAAAAATATATAAATATTTTACTAAGATTGTCAAACTTGTCTCTGCAGCCTCGCATGAAATGAATGCAATGCATGTCAACCAAACCTCACCACAAAGGTTTATACTGCTTCCTCTGACTGAGGAACCATATCTCCAGGCCATCTGCTTCTTCATGTTTTTGGTGATGTACTTATTCACACTGTCAGGGAACATTCTGCTGATCACTGTGGTGGGAATAAGCTCATCCCTACAAACTCCCATGTACTTTTTCCTGAGTAATCTCTCCTTTATTGACATTTGTATCTCCTCCACTGTTGTTCCCAAACTTCTCATAAACACCTTGGTGAAGGACAGAAGTATCTCCTGGTTGGAATGCGCAATACAAATGTACCTCCACCTGGCTTTAGGTTGCACAGAATGCTTCCTTCTGGCTGTTATGGCTTATGACAGGTTTGCTGCCATCTGTAGGCCACTGCATTACAACAACATCATGAACAAGATGGCCTGTGCTACTTTAGCTGGTGCTGCATGGATTACGTCCTTTATGAATGCTATTGTCCAAGTTGGCATTACCTTCCAACTCCCCTACTGCAAGTCCCTGGTCGTCAATCACTTCTTCTGTGAGATTCCACCTTTCCTTCAGCTGTCCTGCCAAGATACTTTTCTCAATGAGATTGCCATGTACATTGCATCAGCAATTGTTGGTTTGATTTCCTTCTGCTTGACTCTGATCTCTTATATTAACATAATCATCACCATCTTGAAAATACGTTCCTCACGTGGGAGGCATAAAGCTTTCTCCACCTGTGGATCACACCTGACTGTGGTGACTTTCTATTATGGGACCCTCCTGATTGTTTATCTGGGACCTCACTCTATTTACACTGCTGAAATAAACAAAGCCATGGCCATTCTCTACACAACAGTATCACCAATGCTGAACCCCATCATATATAGTATTAGGAATAGGGACGTCAAAAGCACATTTAAAAGAAAGCAGATAAGGCTTTAAAAGATCCCTAAGCACTAAGTATACTTATACAAGTTTTCAATAACACCATTCAATAGAAACAGAACTGAGTACCTTGTATGCGAAAATCTCAGAATACCAGCAAACCTTAAATGTATTGACAGTAAAACTAGTTTTTAGAGTACGTGTCAGAACATAAACATGCCCAGAGAACAAATAGGTATAGAGGCTGAATTACTAAGGCAAAACATCACATGCAGTGATATTTTTTCTTGAAGAGGAACTTTAGCAAAAAGGGGAAAAAAATATATCAATACATTGCAAAGTGAGAAGAAGTTTCAAAATAGAAGAGAGATCAAGAAATTATTGTTATCCGCCATGCAATTTGTTCATATTGTTTGAGTCACAATGAGCCTACATATAATCATCTTTACTACTGGCAGACAAGGAAAAACAAGACAGCACTATCTTTCATTATCTATAACCACCCCCAACTAACGTTGTGATAGGCTAAAAGTTTTTTTTTTTTTTTTTTATAGATATATACAGTGGGATGTGAAAGTTTGGGCAACCTTGTTAATCGTCATGATTTTCCTGTATTGGTTGTTACAATAAAAAATGTCAGTTAAATATATCATATAGGAGACACACACAGTGATATTTGAGAAGTGAAATGAAGTTTATTGGATTCACAGAAAGTGTGCAATAATTGTTTAAATAAAATTAGGCAGGTGCATACATTTGGGCACTGTTGTCATTTTATTGATTCCAAAAGCTTTAGAACTAATTATTGGAACTCAAATTAGCTTGGTAAGCTCAGTGACCCCTGACCTACATACACAGGTGAATCCAATTATGAGAAAGAGTATTTAAGGGGGTCAATTGTAAGTTTACCTCCTCTTTTAATTTTCTCTGAAGAGTAGCAACATGGGGTCTCAAAACAACTCTCAAATGACCTGAAGACAAAGATTGTTCACCATCATGGTTTAGGGGAAAGATACAGAAAGCTGTCTCTGAGATTTCAGCTGTCTGTTTCCACAGCTAGGAACATATTGAGGAAATGGAAGACCACAGGCTCAGTTCAAGTTAAGGCTCAAAGTGGCAGACCAAGAAAAATCTCAGATAGACAGAAGCGACAAATGGTGAGAACAGTCAGAGTCAACCCACAGACCAGCACAAAAGACCTACAGCATCGTCTTGCTGCAGATGAACTCACTGTGCATCGTTCAACCATTCGGCACACTTTACACAAGGAGATGCTGTATGCAGAGGAAGCCTTTTCTCCACCCACAGCAAAGAGCTGCTTGAGGTATGCTAAAGCACATTTGGACAAGCCAGCTTAATTTTGGAATAAGGTGCTGTGGACTGCTGAAACTAAAATTTAGTTATTTGGGCATAACAAGGGGCGTTATAAATGGAGGAAAAAGAACACAGCATTCCAGTAAAATATGGTGGTGGTTCCATCATGCTGTGGGGCTGTGTGGTCAGTGCAGAGACTGGGAATCTTGTCAAAGTTGAGGGACGCATGGATTTCACTCATTATCAGCAGATAAAGGAGACCAATGTCCAGGAATCAGTGACAAATCTAAAGCTGCGCCGGGGCTGGATCTTTCAACAAGACAACGGCCCTAAACACTGCTCAAAAGCCATCGGGAATGGCCATCTCAGTCCCCAGACCTGAATATATTTGAAAATCTGTGGTGTGAGTTAAAGAGAGCTGTCCATGCTCGGAAGCCACCAAACCTGAATGAACTAGAGATGTTTTTTAAAGAGGAATGGTCCAAAATACCTTCAACCAGAATCCAGACTCTCATTGGAACCTACAGGAAGCATTTAGAGGCTGTAATGTCTGCAAAAGGATCATCTACTAAATATTGATTTGCATTTAGGCACCTGCCTAATTTTGTTTAAACAATTACTGCGCACTTTCTGTAAATCCAATAAACCTTATTTCACTTCTCAGATATCACTGTGTGTGTCTCCTATATGATATATTTAACTGACAATTTTTATCGTAACAACCAACGATTTATACAGGAAAATCATGATGGTTAACAAGGTTGCCCAAACTTTCGCATCCCACTGTATATACACTCTAGTTTAATAAAAGTATTTTAATAATTTTGAAATCAGCTGAATATTAGTAATTATTGGGATCACCTGTAGCTTCAATTTTCTCTCCTCTTTTGCATAAACATGATGGGACGTTATTAATAAAACTGTATGATGGAACCAGTGTACAATCTATTTTTTTTTTTTTGCCTCCATGCTAACCAGTTACGAGACCATGCAGCCACACGAAATTGAGTGTAACAGGTCTGTAAGGCCCTTAGACGTGTGTGGATCTGTGTAGGCATGAAGCAGAGGCCATGTTTTTGGGATGTGAAGTTCCTAGTGGAACTTTTTAAAGGTACCAAGCAGACAGCCTAATTTTTTTAGCCTATTTGTGAACTCCACCATGCTAATTAATTACACAACCATGCAGTCACATGAGATTGAGCGCTAACAGATCTGGAATGTGACACTGGTCAGTGACACTCACAAGAGATGCGGTGACTTAGCTCTGCACAGTTATGCATAGGTTTTGTAATTTGACAAAAAAAATTAAAAAAAATGTTTTGCAAACGCTGTAGCAGAAGCCAGACAATGTCATGTCCTACACATTTTACCACAAAAATTGAAAGGTTTAAAAGAAAATCATTGTTTATTGCATCCTCCCTGGTGAGTGTCACTGCCTGAAAGGTGGTGACTTGGCTCTGCACTATGTATGTGCAGGTTTACACATACAAATTTAATTTGAGAAAAAAATGTAATTGTTATTTATAAAAAAAAAATTATCAAAAAATGTATTGTTATTTATGTTATTTTGAAAAAATGTCAATGTTATTTTGGAAAAAATGTCAATGTTATTTAGAACATTTTTTTATTGTTGCAGCACTGTAGCTCCACTGGGATGGGGAATAGGCCCTGGGGGACTGGGGGTGTGCACTTGCAGTAGAGGAGGGTGCAGCAGCAGCAGAAGAGGACTCAGCCAAGGATGATAGCAAAGAGGATGATGGAGGAGGATTAGGAGGAGAAGAGGAGGTTGCAGCAGGCCTGCCTGCCATTTGTAGAATTGTCACCAACTCTAATGCAGAGAGCCATGCAGTGGAGGCATGCCAGCGATCAGCAGGTGGCAGGCTGGAAGCAGGCCTGCCTGCCTGCCATTCGTGGTGGTTTCACCCCCTCCAATGAAGAGCCTTGCACTGGAGGCTTGCCAGCAGTCAGCAGGTGGCAGACTGGCAGTGGCAGCAGGCCTGCCTAGCATTCGTGGCTGTGTCACCAACTCCAATGCAGCGCGACGCAGTGAAGGCTTGCCAGCAGTCAGCAGGTTTAGGCAATGTGCGGTATAGGTGATATACTTGTCCTAATCGTGCTTTGCAGACCAGGTATTAATGTCAGATGGACCCTAATACATACGTACAGTACATATGTTTACACGTAATATTTAATTTGAGAAAATAAATTAGTTTTGTTGCACCCAGTGTAGCAGAGGCCAGACAAAGTCATGGCCTACACATCCCCCCCCCTTCCCTCCCAATTGATCTTTTTCAAAGAAAAACAACGTTTGTTGCATCCCTGATGAGTGACGATGACAAAAAAGGTGTTGACTATAGCTTTGTCGCATCCAGTGTAGCAGAGGCCAGACAATGTCATGGCTTACACATTTTACCCAAGAAATAGTTTTTTTGTTTTTTTTAAAGAAAAACAATGTTTGTTGCATCCCTGGTGAGTGTTACTGACAAGAGAGGCATTGACTTGGTTCTGCACACGATGGATGGTCCAGGTTTACATACAAAAATGTAAAAACCTGTGTTGTGTGTATGTACATGGCGATCAGGTAGTGCAGGTGATGTCGGTTTTCTAGCTCCTATGGTCGGGCTAAGGTAATTCAATGATAGTAAAGTGAGCAAAAAACCCACTGATTCTGCAGTGTGGGTCCAGTGTTGGCCTAGTAGGCTTTAGTGATCACCTGAGGTGACCATAAAAAAAAAAGGTTTTGCCAAAAATAATTCAGCCGATCAAATTTGGTCTCTCCACAACTAAGCAATGACCCTGTCATCTGTGGTGTGAAAAAAATGACCGTATAAGTCATTGCTTCATTGAGCTACGCAAGCCCCTTCACCACAACAAGGTAATAATGATCATGAAGGGGAATTGACATCATGTACATGCCTTTTTTTTGCTTGTTCCAGCCACTGTGAAGCACCAGAGACCAGGAAAATTGGGCATGTACAGTCAGTCACATGCCAGATTAAGTTTTGTAGCAGCCACTGCCATGAAAGACCTCATTTGCACAAGGTTAGATGCCGAGCTAGCCATGTCCTGTTCCTCGTCCTCACTGACATCATGGAAAGTCTGTTTCTCCCCCCAGCCACGTACAACACCAAGGGTACACGAAAGGACACCACAAGCCCCCTGGAGGGGGGACCCAGGACCCCCAGAACATATCATCCCAGGTAGTAAGGGATCTGTATACCAAGTTTCGTTGTAGTCGGTCAAGGCATTTTCGAGTGATTGCGGCACACACACACACATACAGGTCCTTCTCAAAAAATTAGCATATTGTGATAAAGTTCATTATTTTCTGTAATGTACTGATAAACATTAGACTTTCATATATTTTAGATTCATTACACACAACTGAAGCAGTTTAAGCCTTTTATTGTTTTAATATTGATGATTTTGACATACAGCTCATGAAAACCCAAAATTCCTATCTCAAAAAATTTGCATATCATGAAAAGGTTCTCTAAACAAGCTATTAACCTAATCATCTGAATCAACTAATTAACTCTTAACACCAGCAAAAGATTCCTGAGGCTTTTAAAAACTCCCAGCCTGCTTCTTCACTCAAAACCGCAATCAGGGGTAAGACTGCCGACCTGACTGCTGTCCAAAAGGCCATCATTGACACCCTCAAGCAAGAGGGTAAGACACAGAAAGAAATTTCTGAATGAATAGGCTGTTCCCAGAGTGCTGTATCAAGGCACCTCAGTGGGAAGTCTGTGGGAAGGAAAAAGTGTGGCAGAAAACGCTGCACAACGAGAAGAGGTGACCGGACCCTGAGGAAGATTGTGGAGAAGGACCGATTCCAGACCTTGGGGGACCTGCGGAAGCAGTGGACTGAGTCTGGAGTAGAAACATCCAGAGCCACCGTGTACAGGCGTGTGCAGGAAAAGGGCTATAGGTGCCCAAGTCAAGCCACTTTTGAACCAGAAACAGTGGCAGAAGCACCTGACCTGGGCTACAGAGAAGCAGCACTGGACTGTTGCTCAGTGGTCCAAAGTACTTTTTTCGGATGAAAGCAACTTTTGCATGTCATTCGGAAATCAAGGTGCCAGAGTCTGGAGGAAGACTGGGGAGAGGGAAATGCCAAAATGCCTGAAGTCCAGTGTCAAGTACCCACAGTCAGTGATGGTCTGGGGTGCCATGTCAGCTGATGGTGTTGGTCCACTGTGTTTTATCAAGGGCAGGGTCAATGCAGCTAGCTATCAAGAGATTTTGGAGCACTTCATGCTTCCATCTGCTGAAAAGCTTTATGGAGATGAAGATTTCATTTTTCAGCACGACCTGGCACCTGCTCACAGTGCCAAAACCACTGGTAAATGGTTTACTGACCATGGTATTACTGTGCTCAATTGGCCTGCCAACTTTCCTGACCTGAACCCCATAGAGAATCTGTGGGATATTGTGAAGAGAAATTTTAGAGACGCAAGACCCAACATTCTGGATGAGCTTAAAGAGAATCTGTATTGTTAAAATCGCACAAAAGTAAACATACCAGTGCGTTAGGGGACATCTCCTATTACCCTCTGTCACAATTTCACCGCTCCTTGCCGCATTAAAAGTGGTTAAAAACAGTTTTAAAAAGTTTGTTTATAAACAAACAAAATGGCCACCAAAACAGGAAGTAGGTTGATGTACAGTATGTGCACACATAGAAAATACATCCATACTCAAGCAGGCTGTATACAGCCTTCCTTTTGAATCTCAAGAGATCATTTGTGTGTTTCTTTCCCCCTGCAGCTATCTTCCTTTGAAGTGTCAGGCTGTTTCTTCCTGCAGAGTGCAGACAGCTCTGCCTGTATGTAATTCCTCAGTATGTGAAAGCCCAGCCAGCTCAGAGGATGATTTATCCAGCTTGTAAAAGATAAGAGAGAAGAGAGAAGCTGCCCTAATCTAAATAATACACAGGCAGTGTGCAGAGAGGGGCCTGGAGGGGGGAGATGCATCACAGAACCACAACACTGAAGAACTTGGCAGCCTTCCAGACACAGGCTGACAAGTCTGACAAGAGAGAGATAAGTTGATTTATTACAGAGATGGTGATAGTAGAACGTGCTGCAGTAAGCCAGAACACATTAGAATAGCTTTTGGAACTTGTAGGATGATAAAAAACAGGATGCAATTTTTGTTACGGAGTCTCTTTAAGGCCGCCATCGAAGCATCCTGGGCCTCCATAACACCTGAGCACTGGCACAGGCTGATTGCCTCCATGCCACGCCGCATTGAAGCAGTCATTTCTGCAAAAGGATTCCCGACCAAGTATTGAGTGCATAACTGAACATAATTATTTGAAGGTTGACTTTTTTTGTTTTAAAAACACTTTTCTTTTATTGGTCGGATGAAATATGCTAATTTTTTGAGATAGGAAATTTAAGTTTTCATGAGCTGTATGCCAAAATCATCAATATTAAAACAATAAAAGGCTTGAACTACTTCAGTTGTGTGTAATTAAACTAAAATATATGAAAGTCTAATGTTTATCAGTACATTACAGAAAAAAATGAACTTTATCCCAATATGCTAATTTTTTGAGAAGGACCTGTACATACATTTTATATACAGTAGATACAGTATATATTTACATTTTTAGTGTAAATGTGATAGATGGTGACTTGAAATGCATTTTTTTTAGCAGAATTGTATCAGATAAGAGGTTTTTTTTGTTTGTTTGTTTGTTAAATACCTATTTTATAGTGAAAAATGCAGAGGAAGTTAGTGGCAACTGTGAAGATGTTAAGAAGCAGCAACAAACTGAATGTTTTATTCTAAGACCAATAATGCAAAGATTAAAAAAAAAAGTATCCATATTTTTCTTGTGAAAATTGAAAAGGGCATATGCAGCAGATGTGTTTAAAATAAAATATGCATAAACTGTAAAAAATAATTTTAAATTGCCTTAAGACAAATTTATAAAAATAAAAGCTAAGTAAATTATTTTAGTGGAAATTGAAGAGGAATTGAACGGTGCTATAAGATGCAACTTAACAAGCGGCTGAATGGTGTACTGGTAAGCGCACCACCTTTGACATGGGAGACCAGGGTTTGAATCCTGGCTTAGGGTCAGTACCTATTCAGTAAGGTGTCCTTAGGCAAGACTCCCTAACACTGCAGGGTGGCCTCTTGAGCGTGTCACAGTGGCTGCATCTTTTGAGTGCTTTAAGTATGACAGGAGAAAAGTGCTATACAGAAATTTAGATTATTATTATTCCGATTATAACAATTATAAGGTTCTCAAGCCTATAAAACTAATATTTGAAAAAAGAAGTAATGAATATTGCACTACTTGTACTTTTTCCTCAACATCCTAGTTCTGTTAATTATAGAACAAAGAACCCAATACAATTACTTTAAACTGATTATTTGTACCCATATGGGTGACAGAATAGGTGCATTACCCCTTTAAGTTATCTTATTTGATTCCCTTTTCTATAACAGTGTGCAATAAAACATACGTTATAAAAAGAATTATGACTATTTATCAGTAAAAATTGTAGAGGAAGCAAGTATCACAACTAAGCAAAAGTGAAAAAAAGTAAGGATGGGACGAATCCACAATTTCTTCGAATCCAAATCCGGATCCGAATCTAAAAAGGTTCTCGAATATCTCGAACCTTTCGAATCTCAAATCTAACGAATCCTGCACATAAGAATTGTGCGATCCATGGTATAGTTGCCCGCAGTATAGGTACCCAGGCATAGATGCCCGCACTATAGGTAGCTAAGTAAAGGTGTCTTCAGTATAGCTAGCAAGGTATAGGGGCCTTCAGTATAGGTTGTAGGGTATAGTGGCCTTCATTATAGGCAGCAGGTATAGGGGCCTTCAGTATAGGTAGCAGAGTATAGGGGCCTTCATTATAGTTAGCAGGGTATAGTGGCCTTCAGTATAGGCAGCGGGGTATAGGGGCCTTCAGTATAGGCAGCAGGGTATAGGGACCTTCAGTATAGGTAGCAGGGTATAGGGGCCTTTAGTATAGGTAGCAGGGTATGGGGGGCTTCAGTATAGGTTGCAGGGTATAGTGGCCTTCATTATAGGCAGCAGGGTATAGGGGCCTTCAGTATAGGCAGTAGGGTATAGGGGGCCTTCAGTATAGGTAGCAGGCTATGGGGGGCTTCAGTATAGGCAGCAGGGTATAGGGGCCTTTCAGTGCTGATCGTAATGGAAAAATCTACGCTTACGGGTCATTACGCGTAATTCTACGCAATTACGCATTACGCAATTACGGTTACAACGTACTACATTATCTACGGGTCATCTCTGTAATTACGCGTAAACTTACGCGGTTACGCGTAAGGGTACCGTAATGTATGCGCTTACGATATATTGTTACGTGTACTACGGTAATTACCACCTATGCGTACGTTTTGACGCATGCGGGCGAGCGTGTACGCAATAGCCGCCTATCACTATGGTAGCTATTGCGTAAATGCGTCAGTACGTACGCGTACGTATGCGCTCCGGGCACGCTCAGCTTCATAGGCTGTGATTGGCTAATGCGTAAAAATCAACAGGAAGCTGTAAAAAAAAGACAGAGACTCGTGGGAAAGACCTGGACACCACACAGACTTTGATTGCAGCCTGCAGGGAGTCCAGGGCACATCCAGAATGCCTCCAAAAAACCCACCCGAGTTGAAAAGGATGGTGATTGAGGTAAGCAATGTATTTTGAACAAAATGCATTTATTTGGTATTGTTTCTATGCATTTATTTATATTTTACTTTAAAAAGTGTATCATAGGTGTTGCAGAGGGTTTTTTATTTTATTTGTCACTGTAACTTTGCTTGTACCACTACTGTTAAAGGGACTGCGAGCTACGCATCATGACGTGACAGTCCTGCGCATACGTGGGTTTACTGCGCATGCGCAGGACTGTCATGCCGGCCGCCGTCATGACGCGTATCGGCTGACGTAATGACGTGCCTCTTCCTATACCAGCAAGTGTGGGGGCGACGCTTGGCTGAGTGTCGCGGCTGAGTCCCTTTAATAGTAGAGACACATTCACACTGTATTTTGCTAAATGTTAGTGATATTATATTGTAATAGTACAGTAAACTTACGTTACACTCATTGCACGCCTGAACATTAAGTCTAGGAACCCACTAAAAATCGCAAAACGCTCCCGCAGACGCTAGCGTCTTGTTTTTTTTGGAGCATTTTGCAAGCGGTTGTTTAGCGGTTTACGTTAGCGTTTTTTTGCACGGTTTGCGTTTTTTGTATGGGAGTTCCTAGTGTCTACATTGTTTTGTGATTATTGATTAGTGTTCTGAATTTTTTTTTTTTTTTTTTTTTCTGGACAAAAAATGCATTGTGGGAATCATAAATGCATTTTTTGTTCAGCGCTTTAAAAACGGTAAACGGTTTCAGCAGCACTCCAATATTTTCATCTGCTCATGAACGGACATTTTGTTAAAGTGAACCTTAAGTGAGGAAAAAAAATTGAGTTTTACTCACCTGGGGCTTACCTCAGCCCCCTGCAGCTGATCGGTGCCCACGACGAGTCGCTCTGATGCTCCGGTTCCCGCCGGCGGCCACTTCCGGTTTCGCCGTCAGGACCCGTCAGGCTGGGGAACGCGGCTCATGCTACGCGTTCCCAGCCAAAATAGCACCCCTATGCGGCCATATGTCCGCATAGGCACCCGTATGCGGACATATGGCCGCATAGGGGTGCTATTTTGGCTGGGAACGCGTAGCATGAGCCGCGTTCCCCAGCCTGACGGGTCCTGACGGCGAAACCGGAAGTGGCCGCCGGCGGGACCCGGAGCATCAGAGCGACTCGTCGTGGGCACCGATCAGCTGCAGGGGGCTGAGGTAAGCCCCAGGTGAGTAAAACTCAATTTTTTTTCCTCACTTAAGGTTCACTTTAAAGGACTTCCGAGGCCAAAAAGAAAAAAATGACACTATACCTTTTTATTATCTGAATCCATGGAGGATGTCCAGCGCGTCCTCCGCACCGTACCGCCGTCATTGCAGCCCTTTTCGTTCCCCCATGGCTCGGCCCGACCCCACTGAACGGGTGGCATGTATTCCACAAGTAAGATGGCCGCCTTGAGCCGCGGCTGCGCAGTACGCTTTGCCGCGAGTGCAACTGCGCAGCCTTTAGCCCGCCTCCCGTACCCAGTATGCGGTGGGAGGCGGGCTAAAGGCTGCGCAATCGCACTCGCGGCAAAGCGTACTGCGCAGCCGCGGCTCAAGGTGGCGGCCATCTTACTTGTGGAATACATGCGACCCGTTCAGTGGGGTCGGGCCGAGCCATGGGGGAACGAAAAGGGCTGCAATGACGGCGGTACGGTGCGGAGGACGCGCTGGACGTCCTCCGTGGATTCAGATATTAAAAAGGTATAGTGTAATTTTCTTCTTTTTGGCCTCGGAAGTCCTTTAACATGTTCACGAACACAAATTCACAATATTTACCAATCACATTGGCTATCATTCATAAGGCTGGTTTCACAGTGGGACGTTACAGGCGCACGTTAGAGCAGCCTGTAACGCAGCCCACCGCACAGTAATGAAAAATCAATGGGGCTGTTCACAGTGCGGACGTTGCCTTACATTGTAACGCTGCGTCACAAGACAACGTACTGCATGCAGTACTTTAGACGCGGCTAAGCCGCGTTAGACTGCTTGCACATGCTCAGTAATGTTGGGGAGGAGCGGAGAGCGTCCAGGCACATGGCTAATTAATATGCACTGCGCGTTGTGACGTGCAGTGTTTACTTCCTGGAGCATCCGCTCTGTGCGGCGATTGGCCGGCGGGACCACGTGATGCCGCATGCGCACAAGAGTGCGCATCACGGCATCACTGACGCCAGAGTGAGCTGCACAACGCGGCTCACTCTGACGTCCAGATCCAGCACCAGCACCACCAGGCGTTGAGTTAGGGGAACGTTATGCGACCTTAACGCCCCCTCTAACGCAACGTCCTGGTGTGAAATTAGCCTCAAGCATTCCTGCATGCGCAAATTCTGAAAACAGCTGACTTTACCGAGCACTTAGCAAAATGTGCATTCATATAAAGGCTGTTTCCGCATCAAAAGCTGTCATTCCCGAGCACAGCGATAAATTACCGCCTTGTGCGGTGATTATCTAAAAAAAGGTAACAAAATGTCAATTCATAAAGATTAGACCAAGCGTTATGCGGACGGGGATTATCGCTCCCTAGGAAGTAGCGATAAGCATGTGGAATACATGTAACTGAATGGGACACAGACCTCCCAAGCAGCAGCAGAGAGAGCAGCGCACGGAGGGACTCGGGCAGCTTCTCTGTTT
Organism: Hyperolius riggenbachi; assembly: GCF_040937935.1. Taxonomy (NCBI): domain Eukaryota; kingdom Metazoa; phylum Chordata; class Amphibia; order Anura; family Hyperoliidae; genus Hyperolius; species Hyperolius riggenbachi. The sequence continues at coordinate 94,755,419 of NC_090654.1, forward strand.
CCGCAAGCCTACCACCAGGCTTTTTCGGGGAATCACCGCACTTACAGTATATTGCAACTGGCAACATTTGTATGAATGACCACCAGAAGTCTAAAATACCGAAAGCGGTACTTTCCCGCACGGATTTTGTTACCGACCACACTTTAATGAATGATAGCCTATGGGTGGAAATTACTTTTGGCCAAAGGATGGGGGACCAGATAAAGTAGGGTGATACTTATATCATTTTTATAATGTTGAAACATTATGATTTAAGTAAAGTTAATCCTAATTAAAAAATGTATAATCCATACAGTGCTCATGAATACTGTCAATTTTTTTTCAGGAATTTACAAGAGGTCGATATGACCTGGTGGTGGGGAAGTACAAAAAGCGGGTGGTGAGGAAGGTCCAGTTACTGCTGAGGACCCAATTCAGCAGGAACTTGAGGGTGAAGCAGGTCCAGATGATGTGGAGCGACCTGAAAAGGAGGGACAAAGAGCTCGTCAAGAGCATTGAGGAAGCCCTGTCATGTAAGTCAGCAAACTACTAGTTTATGTATGTGTATCTTGGGTTTTTTATACGGTATCTAATTATACTATAAAAATACCTTGTGCAGTGAATATTATAATAGAGTTGTGTAGTACTATATACGGAAAAATTATCCGTTTAATATTCACAGATGAGCTCATCACTTTTTCCACATTTTGTTTTCGTTATGGAATAATTCTAAAATGGGTTACCTAAATTATTTTTTGTGCTCCTGCCTCCTGTGTGGGCATAGTGATGATATTTGTGCAGTATTTGCTGAGTGTTTTGTTTTTTTGGAGCATTTTGCAAGCGGTTGTTTAGCGGTTTGCGTTAGCGGTTTTTGCACGGTTTGCGGTTTTTGTATGGGAGTTCCTAGCGTCTACAGCGTTTTGCGATTATCGATTAGTGTTCTGTTTGGGTGGTTTTTTTTTTTTTTTAAATTATTTTCTGGACAAAAAAAGCATTGTGGGAATCATAAATGCATTTTTTGTCCAGCGCTTTAAAAAAGGTAAACGGTTCCAGCAGCACTCCAACATTTTCTATTGGAAGCGGTAACGCACCCGAAATCGAACATAGAAAACTGCGACCGCTGTAGTGGAATTTGGGCCACCCATTAACATTACCAGAGCATTTTGCGGGATCGCAGGGCGGTGCACAAAACACTCAAAACGCGCATAAAAGCGCTCTAGTGGGTTTGAGCCCTAAGAGTATGGGCCCTTTCCACTGGAAAACACAAACGTAAACACGTTATTTGTGCAATGCATCTAGATATTTTGATGTAAATGCTTTAGTGAGTTTTTTATGTGTTTGCTTTGCTTTTTTACTGTGGCTGAAAAGTGTTGTATTGATTGAAAAAGAAAAAACACAAAACGCATCGTAATTGCGCAGACATGCACCTGCACTATTGAATTTGGAAAAACGCATGCGTTTTGCATTTTTACCAAAAACGCAGCTAGTGTAAAAAAGGGCCTTATATCATACTTTGTGGAATGCAACTTGATAACCACTGTTGATCACCTGGTATTTTTTACAAGGATTTGATAGGTGCTATCGTCCATCAGGCTCTTTGGTCCTCTCCATGACCTTGGCAACTGCCAAGGTTTGCCTTGTGGATGATCCGGCTGTGGTGCATAGCCATTTTAAGATCTCTCCAGAGTTATTACATTTTATTGATGCCTATGCTCTTGCTTGGCCTCTCAACTCAAGGGCATACATACACAGAGTTGTCTCAAAGCCACTCCTTTGATATATTTGCTGTGTGCGCAGGGGCTTATTCCTACTAAAGATGAACCATTGCCCCAGTCTACGTTCAGGAGCGCTCTTTATATCCTATCCTATTTATATTTTACTGTATTTAAAGCGAATGGGTACCAGTTTTACAATAAAAAAAGTCAGATACTCACCTAAGGAGAGGGAAGGCTCGGTCCTAATGAGCCTTCCCTCTCCTCTCCCGGTGCCCTCGGTGCTGTGCTGGCTCCCCCGTTCGCATCTGCCAACGCAGGGAATTCGGAGGTTTTCAGGAGTACTCCATACTCCATACTACGCATGCGCGAATGCGTCAGAGTGCGCATGCGTAGTATGGATTGGCCCATCTTCGGGAGCCCGATTGCTCCCGAAGGCTTCCGAAACCTCCCTTCGGCGGTGGAAGTGGCAGTATTTGACAGAACTGGTCGAATACTGCTACGGGGGATCCTGTGCGGGACCGGGCACTGGGAGAGGAGAGGGAAGGCTCATTAGGACCGAGCCTTCCCTCTCCTTAGGTGAGTATCTGACTTTTTTATTTTTAAAGTGGTACCCATTCACTTTAAGAGTCATATTCTTTCATGTCCAATAAAGAAATAAACGGTATTAGAATTTTTCTTTTTTCTGTGTTTAAACACTTCACATCCAGACCTTGTTTCCCCCTTATGGACCAGTGCAATTATAGCCAGATGTGCCCTCTGGATTAGTGTGTGCACTCAGGATTAGTCCCCCCCCCCCCCCCATTATAGCCAGATCTGCACCCAGAATATTTTTTTTTTAAATCCAAAATGGGTATATGTATCCACATTATTTTATTAGTCACCCCAGCTGCACATTTTAACACCTCACCCCACCCCTCACCAGGGGTCCTTAATCCCCCAGTATGGATAGTCAGATATCCCACCCCCCATTCAGGCAGCCCCCTTTGTGGGTAGATCGCAAGCCGTCTCTCTCACCTCACCTCGTTCCTGCGATCAGGCTGCAGCCTGAGCCTCCGTTCCCCGCTCTACACGCAGCCCGGTGATGCCCTTAACTGGGTCTGGGCTTGATGACATCATCAAGCCGAGATTCGGATATTCTGCATCACGGGGCTGGCTGCAGAGCAGGGAACGGAGGCTCGGGCTGCAGTCTGATCGCAGGGACGAGGTGATGTGAGAGAGACTGCCAGCAGTTGGATACACCAGCAATTAAAAAAAATAATGAGTTTGAGTAAAAACTTAATACTTTTTACCTATTTCATGACATATTTCGTTCTCATTATATTATTTATTATTCTTTATTACAGCTGGATCTGCTTCTCATCCCCCACCTGCACAGCAAGGCCCAGGACGTGCCCCCAGACAGGGCAGGACCCCACCGTCTGCTGCGCAGCCCCAGGACCTGCAGGAAGGAGATGCCCCTGGACCTAGCACCTCCCGGTCTTCCTCCCCAGGCCCCTCATATCGCAGCCAGCGAGTGGCCAGGCGATTTGCTGGAAGCCTCCAAACTGGTAAAAATATTGCATTGTATAATTAATAGGTTTTGGATCAGGATGATACCATTTATTGGCTAACTTCAAAAAAATTAAAAGAGCATGCAAGCTTTCGACTGTAGACTAGAGCCTTCTTCGGGCTTAAATCCTGAATGCTTACAAACAGATGGAATGGACAGCTATATACATGCAACATCCCAAGGGGATACATAATTTTTTTTTACACACACATACATGTCATTAAGATGCCTTAGTTAGGACACGTGTCAAACTCCAGTCCTGGAGGGCCCGATCCATGCCAATGTTTAGGATGGACTGAGAAAGAGAGGAATGTGTTGTACCTGATGGAACACACCTATCCCGATGCAGACCCATCAATTTATTTGAGCTGTGCCAAAAATTTGTGAGGATCTCGGCCCTCGTAGGACCGGTTTGACATCCCTGCCCTAGGGGAAACAGAGCAGAGTTAGTTAGCTGAGAGTACTGTGTAAACAAATGTGTTATATCAGCTAACTAACTCTGCTCTGTTTATCTCAGCTAACTAACTCTGCTCTGTTTAAAAAAATGTATCCCCTTGGGATGTTGCATGTATATAGCTGTCCATTCCATCTGTTTGTAAACATTCAGGATTTAAGCCCGAAGAAGGCTCTACAGTTGAAAGCTTGCATGCTCTTAGTCTTTTAAAGGCAACCTACACTGAGAGGGATATGGGTATTTACTTTTAAACCATACCAGTTGCCTGGCAGTCCTGCTGCAGCCAAAGAGATCAGTAGTGGCTGAATCACATACCTGAAACAAGCAGCTAATCCAGTCTGACTTCAGTCAGAGCACCTGATCTGCATGCTTGGTGAGGGGATGTGGCTGAAAGTATTAGAGACACAGGAGCAGCTGGAGAGCCAGGCAACTGGTATTATTTTAAAAGGAAACCTCCGTATCCTTCTCAGTTTAGGTTCCCTTTAAGTTAGCCAATAAATGGTATCATCCTGATCAAAAATGTCTTGCTTTTTTCTGATGGCTAACACGGTACAAAACTCTACTGCTTTCACTGTATAAGTAATATCTCATATTAGGTTAACTACAGTCAGGTCCATTTCCATTACATGTGGTACGATATGGCACACCGCGGGTGTCCTGAGACCATTGCACGGTAATGGTATAGTTTCTATTGCGTTCAGGTTCTGCGGAGCGGTGTAGACTGATCCAAGAATCTTCAGCATGCTGCAGATTCTCGCAGGGCTGCATCTGCGTCCCATCTCCTCTAATCACTTCTGCATTGGGAGATGCGGAAGTGATGCAGCGAGGTGGCCACCTTCGCATTACTTCTATGGTGGAACAGGGCCCTAAATGTTATTGTATAAGCTTTACATTACAGGTTTCTTTTCTTTTTTTTTTGTTTACATGTAAAATGTATAATCATTGTATCAATCAGGTTAACCTATTTTCCCTATTCTTTCCACAGTTCCACTTTCCACTCACTTACTAGTGAGACGGGAACTAAGGAGGCTGAAGGCAAGGGTGAGGAGGCATGAGACAGGAGTGCCGGTCCGGGAGTTCAATCTCCTACAGCAGCAGGTCCTGGAGCTGCGGGAAAAATCGGCCCGGCAGGACGAGATAAATGCCCAATTAATGGGCACCGGGGGCAGGCGTGATGCCTAATATTTTATACATAATTATTGTAAAAATGAAGCGCTTTTTTTATTACATTATTTTCACTGGAGTTCCTCTTTAATGACAGTATGTTTGTTTATGCTGAAGTTCCCCTTTAAAGTTTTTTGTTTTTTTTTCCATTATTTTTTTACTAAAAAAAAAAAAAAAATTTGCCAGTTGCAAAACAAAAAAAAAAATATATATATACACGTGACATGGCAAACCCAAAAAAATAAATGTTTTTCATAAACAAGTATACGTTTCTTCTCTTTTGTTGTACGATCTCTGACACTGACACATTGTGTTGGACTAAATAATCGCAAAAGAAATGCAATGACATTGTTAGTACAATGCATTTCTGAAACATATTTTTATGCAGAATGCTTAGTTGTATGTGTCACATTGCTTGTGATGCAATCCCTTCATTTTTTAGATCTTCAATGTCCAACACAAAGCACCAGTGTGAAAAATTTACAGTGTGAAGAGTATATGTAGCAATTATTCATTGCTTTTTAGTTCTCTTTTACAGCGCATGCGCCGGCTCAGTCTCCTCTAATTTCTTCCTCCCTTCTGCGTGGCCCGTGTCATAGTGCACGGAACTATGATGCGCTGCAGAGAGTCGTAAATAATTAGAGGAGACAAAGCCTGCGCATGCGCTGTAAGGACACGCAGACATCATTTTTCAGGTTGCAGCTCTACTTTCTGTAGGAGCTATGATTTCAATAGCATTGAGAGCGGGCATACCGGGATGGACAGGGATTAAGAGAGGGAGTGTATATACTCATATACACCTGGGTATACATTTTTTTTGGGGGGGGGGGGGGTTTGGACTGGTTTGCAGGCTTTAAAATACTTACCAAGCCTCCAGCAACGTTTTGTAGCCTTTCTGAAGCTCCTAGCATGCTCCTAGTGGTTTTCCGACGTCCTCTGTGCACGGCAGCAGGCGTATCACTTGACTCTAGGCAGGTCAGGTAACGCGCCGGCTTCCATGCAAGGAGGATGGCAGAAAGCCACTAGGAGTTTCAGGAGGGCTGCAAGATGTTGATGGAGGTTCAGTGAGAATTTTGGAGTAGGTGTGTGTTCTTTCTGCTGGCGGTTCAAGCAACCGGTTCAAGCTGGCGGTTCAAGCAAAGGACATGAATACGGCATCAGGTGATCCCAGCTGGTGGGGGATATTGGGGACATATATATATATATATATATATATATATATATATATATATATATATATCTGATAATATATCTGTATGCATGTACAGTATATCTCATATGCATAGAAATACAGGGAGCCAGACCTCTCCCTCCAGTTAAATATACATAGCCAGACCTGCCCCCCTCTCTCCCAGTAATTCATAGGTAGCCAGACCTCTCCCCTTCCCCCAAGAAATTCATAGGTAACCATACCTGAAACCCTTCCACCCACCCCCCTGTAAATCATAGGTAACCATACCTGAACCCCTTCCCCCCCCCACTAATTCATAGGTAACCAGACCTGAACCCCTTCCACCCACCCCCCTGTAAATCATAGGTAACCATACCTGAACCCCTTCCACCCCCCCCCCCCCCCCACTAATTCATAGGTAACCAGACCTGAACCCCTTCCACCCTCCCCCCAGAAATTCATAGATAACCAGACCTGAACCCCTTCCACCCTCCCCCCTGTAAATCATAGGTAACCATACCTGAACCCCTTCCACCCCCCCCCCACTAATTCATAGGTAACCAGACCTGAACCCCTTCCACCCTCCCCCCAGAAATTCATAGGTAACCAGACCTGAACCCCTTCCACCCTCCCCCCAGAAATTCATAGATAACCAGACCTGAACCCCTTCCACCCTCCCCCCTGTAAATCATAGGTAACCATACCTGAACCCCTTCCACCCCCCCCCCCCACTAATTCATAGGTAACCAGACCTGAACCCCTTCCACCCTCCCCCCAGAAATTCATAGGTAACCAGACCTGAACCCATTCCACCCTCCCCCCAGTAAATCATAGGTAACCAGACCTGAACCCCTTCCACCCCCCCCCCACTAATTCATAGGTAACCAGACCTGAACCCCTTCCACCCTCCCCCCAGAAATTCATAGGTAACCAGACCTGAACCCCTTCCACCCTCCCCCCAGTAAATCATAGGTAACCAGACCTGAACCCCTTCCACCCCCCCCCCCCACTAATTCATAGGTAACCAGACCTGAACCCCTTCCACCCTCCCCCCTGTAAATCATAGGTAACCATACCTGAACCCCTTCCACCCCCCCTCCCCCCCACTAATTCATAGGTAACCAGACCTGAACCCCTTCCACCCTCCCCCCAGTAAATAATAGGTAACCAGACCTGAACCCCTTCCACCCTCCCCCCAGAAATTCATAGATAACCAGACCTGAACCCCTTCCACCCTCCCCCCTGTAAATCATAGGTAACCATACCTGAACCCCTTCCACCCCCCCCCCCACTAATTCATAGGTAACCAGACCTGAACCCCTTCCACCCTCCCCCCAGAAATTCATAGGTAACCAGACCTGAACCCATTCCACCCTCCCCCCAGTAAATCATAGGTAACCAGACCTGAACCCCTTCCACCCCCCCCCCCCACTAATTCATAGGTAACCAGACCTGAACCCCTTCCACCCTCCCCCCAGAAATTCATAGGTAACCAGACCTGAACCCCTTCCACCCTCCCCCCAGTAAATCATAGGTAACCAGACCTGAACCGTTCCACCCTCCCCCCAGAAATTCATAGGTAACCAGACCTGAACCCCTTCCACCCTCCCCCCTGTAAATCATAGGTAACCATACCTGAACCCCTTCCACCCCCCCTCCCCCCCACTAATTCATAGGTAACCAGACCTGAACCCCTTCCACCCTCCCCCCAGTAAATAATAGGTAACCAGACCTGAACCCCTTCCACCCTCCCCCCAGAAATTCAGTTTCAGTTTTGTTTTTTTTTTTGGGGAGTGCTCCATGACAGTGGGAACACTGCTATCTATAATCAAAAGAAGGTGGTACATTATAATAAAAAGTGTGGAGCACCCTAACGGTGGGGACACCAAAGAAATTGAACAGGAACAGGTGATTTTTTTTTTTTTTTTTTTTTTTTTTTTTTGTGGAGTGCTCCCTGACAGTGGGAACACTGCTATCTATAATCAAAAGAAGGTGGTACATTATAATAAAAAGTGTGGAGTACCCTAACGGTGGGGACACCCAAGTAATTGAACTGGAACAGGTGATTTTTTTTTTAATTTTTTTTTTGTGGAGTGCTAACTGACAGTGGGAACACTGCTATCTATAATCAAAAGAAGGTGGTACATTATAATAAAAAGTGTGGAGTACACTAACGGTGGGGACACCCAAGTAATTGAACTGGAACAGGTGATTTTTTTTTTGTTTTTTTTGTTTTTTTTTTGTGGAGTGCTCCCTGACAGTGGGAACACTGCTATCTATAATCAAAAGAAGGTGGTACATTATAATAAAAAGTGTGGAGTACCCTAACGGTGGGGACACCCAAGTAATTGAACTGGAACAGGTGATTTTTTTTTTTTTTTTTTTTTTTTTTTTTGTGGAGTGCTCCCTGACAGTGGGAACACTGCTATCTATAATCAAAAGAAGGTGGTACATTATAATAAAAAGTGTGGAGTACCCTAACGGTGGGGACACCCAAGAAATTGAACAGGAACAGGTGATTTTTTTTTTTTTTTTTTTTGTGGAGTGCTCCCTGACAGTGGGAACACTGTTATCTATAATCAAAAGAAGGTGGTACATTATAATAAAAAGTGTGGAGTACCCTAACGGTGTGGACACCCAACGAACTCAACAGGAACAGGTGAGTAGTAATGTATTTTTTTTCCGGTGTGCTCCCTGACAGTGGGAACACTACTATCTATAATCAAAAGAAGGTGGTAAATTAACGGTGTGGACATCAAGAAACTGAACAAGAAAAAGGTGAGTTTTTTTTTTTTAAGTCAGCAGAAGCCTTTTTGGTGGCAGGTAGTATGCAAAGTCCTAGCTTGTGGCCCTGAGAGGAGCAGCGGCTCAGTCATATAGTAAGTTGACCATCACCCTCAGTAAGCCCAAGCCATTTTGGTGGCAGGTAGTAGGCAAAGTCCTAGCTTGTGGCCCTGAGAGGAGCAGCGGCTCAGTCATATAGTAAGTTGACCATCACCCTCAGTAAGCCCAAGCCATTTTCATGGCAGGTAGTAGGCAAAGTCCTAGCTTGTGGCCCTGAGAGGAGCAGCGACTCAGTCATATAGTAAGTTGACCATCACCCTCAGTAAGCCCAAGCCATTTTCATGGCAGGTAGTAGGCAAAGTCCTAGCTTGTGGCCCTGAGAGGAGCAGCGACTCAGTCATATAGTAAGTTGACCATCACCCTCAGTAAGACCAAGCCATTTTGGTGGCAGGTAGTAGGCAAAGTCCTAGCTTGTGGCCCTGAGAGGAGCAGCGGCTCAGTCATATAGTAAGTTGACCATCACCCTCAGTAAGCCCAAGCCATTTTCATGGCAGGTAGTAGGCAAAGTCCTAGCTTGTGGCCCTGAGAGGAGCAGCGACTCAGTCATATAGTAAGTTGACCATCACCCTCAGTAAGACCAAGCCATTTTGGTGGCAGGTAGTAGGCAAAGTCCTAGCTTGTGGCCCTGAGAGGAGCAGCGGCTCAGTCATATAGTAAGTTGACCATCACCCTCAGTAAGCCCAAGCCATTTTGGTGGCAGGTAGTAGGCAAAGTCCTAGCTTGTGGCCCTGAGAGGAGCAGTGGCTCAGTCACACAGAAAGTTGACCATCACCCTCAGTCAGCCCAAGACATTTTGGTGGCAGGTAGTAGGCAAAGTCACCGGAAAGGTGGAAGACCAATAAACAAAACAGCAGCAACATCAGGGACACCAGTAAACATAGCAGGACATAGCAGTGCTCCATGAGGGTAGGAACACTGAAATACTTTTGCAGCAGGAGCAGAAAAAAATGAAATTGTGCAGTGCACTGTAACGGTGTGAGCAACGATATCAATAAAAGGTTTTTTGGGGGTTTTTTTTTGGGGGGGGGGGGTTTAACCATAGAGCTCCATAAAAGTGGGAAGACTGCTGTACCTTTGAATCAAATTGTGCAGTGCACAATAATGTTGGGAACACAACTGAACATTAAATATTTAATGTTATCTTATAGACACATAGGTATATCAGAGGGATTTGAAAGCGATCTCATTCAGTTTCTGTCTCTGAGGGCAGGGGCTGAGTATTCACCATCAATCCAGGACTGATTCATTTTTAAGAAGGTCAGTCTGTTCACTGAATCTGTAGACAAACAGGATCGCTTTTCAGTAACCACCCCACCTGCCGCACTGAATGCACGCTCAGAAATGACGCTGGAAGCCGGGCATGCCAGAAGTTGAAGCGCATACTGCGCCAGCTCGGGACAGGTTTCCAGTCTGGCGGACCAAAATTCCATAGGGTCCTCTGTGCGCATACTGTCAGATGCACCAAGTGACCTCATGTAATCACTGACCATGCGGCTCACCCGCTGGTGAAAACTTCCTTCTACTGTTCTTGTTGTTATTGTTGGACGCTCAGAGAAGTAAAAGTTTCTCATTGCTCCAAAAAGGTCTCCAGGAAGAATGGGTCTGCTAGGCTCAGCTACTTGCTGGGTGCGATGAGTGGGGATAGCTGTGATCTCAGACTGTGGAAAGGCCTCCTGCACATGACGTATTAGGGCCTGCTGCAGCTCACGCATCCTCTCCTCCTGCCGGCTTGCTGGAATGAACTGACCCAGTTTCCCCTTGCATCGAGGGTCTAAAAGGGCGGCCAACCAGTAGTCATCCCTCTCCTTAATGTTTTGGATCCGGGGATCTCTGCGTAAGCATTTCAACATATGAACAGCCATGGGGAAGAGATGAGCCTGCGCCTCCAAATCATCCGGTCTGCTCAACACATCAAAATCCTCTGACTGCTGCTGCTGCTCGTCCTGCCTTCCAATGTCTACCCACCCATGAACCACAGATGCCGCACTGGCCTGCTCTCCCTCCTCACAATGGTCAGGCACCTCAAGTAAGTCCCGCGTGAAAGTAAGCTCCTCCTCCTCCTCCTCCTCATGTGCCTGAGTCTGGGTGGCTTGGAGCAAGCTTTGTTGTTCAAGCTCATCAAGCGCATCCTCCCCAGCTGTCATCAGGCTACTCAGACTCTCGTCCAGCATGTACACGAGAGGGATCACTTCGCTGATACAGACTTGTGCCCCACTTACGAATGTTGTAGCCTGATCGAATGGGGACAAGACACGGCAGACTTGATACATCAGCCGCCACTCTTCCTGGGTGAATCGGGCAGGTGCGCCCTGGGTGCCATGTCCTCCTCGGAGGTACTCTGCAAACGCCTTTTTCTGCTCGCACAACCTATTCAGCATGCGAAGTGTGGAGTTCCACCGTGTTGCACTGTCTGCAATGAGCCTATGGGGGGGCAGGCCATGTTTCTCCTGCAATTTAGACAGCGAATCTTTGGCATTTGAAGAATAACGTAACTTTGATACAACTCTTCTTGCATGCTGCACCACATCACTCAAACCTGGGTAGGTGCGTAAAAAGCGCTGCACCACCAGGTTGAGTATGTGGGCAAAACATGGCACATGGGGGATGTTGCCCTGATTCAGGGCGGCAATCAGATTTGCTGCGTTGTCACATACAACATGACCAGCCTGGAGTCTTCTTGGGGTCAGCCACTTCTGCACCTGTCCGTTGATAATGGCCAGGACATTTGGTGCAGTAAGTCTCTGCTGCTCAACGCTGACTAAACCCAGAACCGCCTGACAGCGTCGATGTACCACTCTGCTGTGGCCAGTCCCACGGGCACGCTTACTGGGGGCCTCAGCTGTAGCGGTTGCGACATGACTAGAGGCAAGTGTGGAACTGTTCCCCTTGACACCACGGGGCGGCGCAACCAGCTCATTGGCCGCCCCAGGACTGGAACCCTGCTGTTGACATTGGAGGGTGACCCAATGTGCCGTAAAGGACATATAACGTCCCTGGCCATGACTGCTGGTCCAGCAATCCGTCGTGAGATGTACCCTGTTGCCTACAGAATAGTCAAGGGACAGGGTCACATTATCCACAGTGTGGCGATACAGATCAGGTATTGCTGTCCTAGCAAAAAAATGGCGGCTGGGGATCCGCCATTCTGGTATGCCAAACCTCAGCAGCTCGCGAATGGCTGTACCCTCCTCTACAAGACTGTAGGGCAATAACTGCTGGACCATAGCCTGTGACAGCAGCCCATTCAACCTCCGGATCCTGCTGTGATGGGAAGGCAGTGGCTTTGTCGACCTTATCGACTCAGTAATTAAGGGCTGGGTGCTGTGAGCCACTGACGAGAAACGTGCAATTGAGGTAGCTGACATGTGGCCTCTACTGCCAGACTGTGTTGCGGAGTGAAGGCAGGGGGAAGGGGTGCCGATGTCAGAACCTGAATGGGAAGAAGGATGGGGCACTGTGCGGGGTATTTTACCCATTGCTTCCTGAACAAGCTGATTTTCTCTCTTATGCTTTTTTATGTGGGAGAGTGGTCCACCTGTGCCCGCTCTTGACAAGTCCTTCCCTAAACGCACTTTATGACCACAAATGTTGCATATGACAATGTGGGGATCAGATTCATCAACGGTAAAGTACTTCCAAACTGGGGCTTTCTTAGATGATTTTTTAACTGTTTTTTCAGTCTCAGGCACAACAATTTGGGAGAGGGTGCTTTCAGATGCAGGCTCAGGTTGTGGCTGCTGCCTCGTTTGAAAAAGCCTACCAGAGGAGCCACTGCTTCCACTAGGTCTCACGGTATGCTGATGCAGCCTCTGCGGCTCTGAATCATCTGAGCTGGCATCATCATGATGTTCAGGCGGGTCATAGTCCCTATCCAGATCATCGTCACTACATCCCTTATAAGAACCCAGCTCATCATCATCAGGATAATTGGGAGAAAGAAGGTTGGGAGAGCCCTCATCCTGGATGTTATGTTCTCCCATTGAGGACTGAGACTGATCGCGGGCATGGTACAAGTTGTCATCATGATCATCACCCGCCAATCCCTCATCGATAACATTCTGAGGTTCATTAAAAAAATTCTGGGCATCAGACTCTAGGTTTATGTCGGACTGCGAAAGAGCTTTGTCCACAAGGTCTGCAATATGTGCAGTATATGGAAGTGAAGGCTCATTTTGGATGTTGGTGGCAGATCTTTGAGCAGGCATGGGTGTGCTGCTGGTACTGCTGCTACTCTCCAGGGCCTGAAGATTGGGGGACTGAGAACCGCTATCTCTCGTCACAAACTCCACAATATCAGCAACCTGGCTCTCCCTAATGGGGCGTCGTGGGCCCTTCATCATCATAGAATCGCGCGTAAGGTTGTAGACTTTTTTTGGAGTTACATCTTCACTCCTCACTGTGCCTGTTGAGGATTGGCCACTACCTCGCACTGATTGTCCACTACCAACTGACTGTCCCCTGCCAGTTTTGGACTGACCCCTGCCGGGTACAGTGCATCCCCTGCTTGGTGCAGAGCGTCCCCTTCCTGCTGTGAAATAGGGATGTACTTTTTGGGCTGCTGGTTCTTGATCACTGCCTGTCAAGGTGTCAAACAAACATCTTTTTGCAGTGGGTTCAATTCCTCGGCCACGGGCACGGCCTGCTCCACCTCTGCCAGACATTGTAGGGAATATGTTCAGCAAGTGCCAAACGTTATTGTTTTATTGAAATGTAGGGGAAAGTGACAAATGATAAACGTATAAAATAAAATAAAAATAAATCAAATTAAAATTTCAATGTAATGAGGGAGGAGAGGACTGGAGAGCTAGTCCAAATTATATATCAATTGCTTTTGGACAACGCACTTGAAATAAATCCCCCCACAAAAAAAATGAAAATAAAATTCAATCAAATCAAATAATCAAAATGATAAAAAAAAAAAACAATTCACTCTCAGCACACGATCCCTGAATCTAACTGATTTCACTCTATTACATATCACAGGCCCTCTCTTGTCTCTACAATCTACGCTTTCACTGTAAAATCACAAGCCCTATAATCAGTTTTCCCTGCCTCTAACACTAAACAACAGAATTCTAACTCTAAACAAAGCCCTAACTACAATAATCAACTTCCTAACACAGGCTTACAATCACACAGATCAAAGATCTAAGAAAATACAATAGAATTGCACTTAATATGGATGTGTAAAACTGTATCACTCTCTGTCTCACTCCTTCTCCTCAGAAAGTGAAAGCAACCCACAAAGAACACAGATCATGGCTGACAGCTTATATACTAAAGGGCGGGAGAAGATACTATTGGTTGCTTAGGATGTAGCTCCCAAACAAACTTGATAACTGATTGGCTACTCTTGGAGAAGGGGAGTTGTGCCTACGAAATTACGCGTAAAATTACGCGTAATTCACCGTAAAATTACGCATGCTACGCAATTACGGTAGGCGGCGTAATTACAATACCGCTTTACGGCTTACGCGTACATACTTACGCGTAAGCCGTAAATTACGCGTAGCTCTTACGCGTAAAAAAACGGTAAATTACGGTGCGTAATTACGCGCATGCGTAATTTCGGCCCAGCACTGGGGCCTTTAGTATAGGTAGCAGGGTATAGGGGCCTTCAGTATAGGTAGCAGGGTATAGGGACCTTCAGTATAGGTAGCAGGCTATGGGGGGCTTCGGTATAGGTAGCAGGCTATGGGGGGCTTCAGTATGGGGGGCTTCAGTATAGTTAGCAGGCTATGGGGGGCGTCAGTATAGGTAGCAGGCTATGGGGGGGGGGCTTCAGTATGGGGGGCTTCAGTATAGTTAGAAGGCTATGGACGGCTTCAGTATAGGTAGCAGGCTATGGGGATGCTTCAGTATGGGGGGCTTCAGTATAGGTATCAGGCTATGGGGGGATTTGGTATAGGTAGCAGGCTATGATGGGATTTGCTATAGGTAGCAGGCTATGGGGGGATTTGGTATAGGTAGCAGGTTATGGGGGGATTTGGTACAGGTAGCAGGCTATGGGGGGCTTCGGTATAGGTAGCGGGCTATGAGGGGCTGCAGTGTAGGTAGCAGGCTATGGGGGGCTTCAGTATGGGGGGCTTCAATATAGGTAGCAGGCTATGGGGGGATTTGGTATAGGTAGCAAGCTATGGGGGGGGGGCTTCGGTATAAGTAGCAGGCTACGAGGCTCTTCGGTATAAGTAGCAGGCTATGAGGGGCTGCAGTGTAGGTAGCATGCTATGGGGGGCTTCATATGCTATAGTTAGCATATCCTCCTCCCTCTCCCCGCAGCCTCCTCCGCTCGCCCCCCTGCATAAATAAGGAGAAGCAGCCTCTCACCTCCAGCCTGGAGTGCAGTGCGGCAGACTTCACTTCCTAGTTCCCCCTAGTGGCCGCCGGACCGGCTCTTACTGATGACGCGTATTAAGAGCCAGTCACTAGGGGGAATAAGGAAGTCTGTAGGAGGTCTGCCGCTCCGGGCTCCACGCTGGAGGTGAGAGGCTGCTTCCTCTTATTTATGGGGGGGGGGGGGCGAGTGGAGGAGGCTGCGGGGGGAGAGAGGAGGACACTTGCGAGCAGGTGAAGCGGCGGATGCGCGGCGATGCTACGTCGGGATTCGGAGGATTCGGTGAGCTGGAAAATGGCAATGGGATTCGATTCCACGAATCTCGAATATTTCTTAATATTCGAGGGATTTGTGGATTCGCCGGATTCGTCATCCCATCCTCAAGAAATCGAAATATTTTTTTTCATGACTGCAATAAGATAAACGTTATAGAAATGTATGTATGTCTCAGAACAGTAAACAACTGATTTTTGTTGTTGTTTTTTAGGTACAGTAGTAGTTAAAAATATAACATACACCCTCTAAATTCTTCTTATGAAACATGAGTATCCTCAACCCAAACTTCTAGTGAAGAAGACCTTAGCAGTATATTTTATTTTGTGAACTGTTTTATTTATTGTGAATACTTTTACTTATACTTTATTATACGTGTACTTTTTTTGATGTTTAAAACCGTGGAGACCTGTTAGACCTGGGAGTTTGTAGGCTGGCTCAGATCATTTATTTTCCCTGCAGGGAAAATTATCAAGTTACTTCTTTAATATAAATGAAACAGAATCAGATTTTACATTTACACTAGCTACAAAAATCCCTTCAACACGTTTCTCACATGCATGGAATTTTTTTTCTACTGGGATTTAGACTGGATTATGTCAGTTTATCCAAAAAATACGTTATGAAAAAAAAAGTTCAAATAACGGTATCTAAAAATAGTCAATTTAAGAGCCAGGGGCGTAGCAATAGGGAGTGCAGAGGTAGCGAACGCATCGGGGTCCTTGGGTCAGAGGCCCCAAAGGGCCCTCCCTCAACTACAGTATTGGCTCTCTATTGCTCCTTTGCTCATAATAATAACTTCTATTGATACTTTGGATAGTGGTAATCATTAACAAACTGTCCCTCATCTCCTTCTTGCACCTCTGACACTGGCAGATTTTGGTGCGCCCTACCAATTGTTATGTAGAGTGCTTGGGGGGCCCCATTGTAAAACTTGCATCGGGCCAAGGCCCACAGCTCCTTAGCTACACCACTGTTAAGAGCACATGCTGTTAGCAAAATGTTGTGGATTTATTTAGTGTTATGGATTCTTATAGCCTTTTATCTTAGCAGGATGGGAGTCTTGCCTTGATTATTTCTTTCTTCCAGGATATGAGTAGACTACCAACTCAAGCTCTTTCTTTAAGGGAAATAGCTCATTGATAATCAGGTCATAACTCATGTAGCTTCCATATACAAATACTGTGTATCTGTTCTGGTGAGTGACTTATTGCTTAATAGAGGTATAGCTCAATAGAACTAGCAGAGAGCTTGAAAACGGTTGCTAATTTGTCAGTATTGTGTGTAGTTCACTAATATATTTCCTTTCAGGTACTGTGCATGTCCTGGTCCCATTCTACTGGGCATTATAAAAATTACGTTAGGCTATTAAAAATACAGGTAGTCCCCTAGTTACAAACTCCAGGAGATTGTTTGCAGGTTGAGACCTGCATTGAACATGGTGAAATGTGGATACATTATTCACTCTTGGACAACTCTAGATTTGGACAGACAAGAGACACTGGCTTTACAGCCATTTTGCAGGTATTCTGCTTAAACAGACCCAGGTTTAGAGGACAAAAAACAGGTAAAAAATATATACAAAACCAGGTGCGTCCATATTTCAGGAGCGTCTTGTACATGTTCTCCCCCAAATGGTGTCCTCCTGTGTCCCCCATGTGTCCCTTATGTGTCCTTTATGTGTCCTCCTGTGTTCCCTTATGTTTCCTCCTGTGACCATGTGTCCTTAAGGTGTCCCTTATGTGTCCTCCTGTGTCCCTTTCTATCCATCATGTGTCCCCTTCTGTCCCTCATGTTCCATTTTGAGTGTGCCCGCTCCCCTGCCCCTCTCCGTGACTCTGCAACCACCCCCCTTGTGTCACTGCTCCCCCCATGTAACAGTAGAAGTGTGCCGGGCAGCTGGCTCACCTACTCCATGCGCCCGCAGGGATTGCAGACCTCCTTCTCCTCTGTGCAGCTGGCTCTAGTGAACGGCTTGTATTGATCGTGTCATCAGTAGAAGCCATTTACCAGAGCCAGCCATATGAAGGCTGGGAGGATGCAGAGACATGAGGGAGAGAGCAGAGGCACGCGGGGGAGCAGGCACACACATTCAGGGAATCCCCACCATGGCGGCGGGTCAGCGGTCCATATCGGCCGGGCGTTTGGAAGTCAGGGATTCCCTGCCTTTGCCGTATAAGACGCAGGGACTTTTCCCTACATTTTTGGGGGAGAAAACGTGTGTCTTATACAGCGGAAAATATGGTAGATCCTTGCCTCTGTATTCAGAGAGCAACTCACCTTTGTAGATGGCTGAAAATGCCAATATTGACCGTTCAGCATACACGCATATTAGTGGACAAACCCTTGTTGATCCGTCCTCGATCGTCCTGTCTCTGTAGAAGCCCCGTCCAAGGATCATCAAACTTTATACATAATCGTTATAGTTTATGTCTTTGATCAGAAATACAATCTTACACTGTGCCAATGTGCTTTAGATTATAAGTAAGAAAAGTATTCATATTCTTATTTTGTATTTATATATTGACAATAATGTTTTGTAGCGCTGTACATAGCACAAAAACATACAGTGAGTAGTGTTGGGCGAACAGTGTTCGCCACTGTTCGGGTTCTGCAGAACATCACCCTGTTCGGGTGATGTTCGAGTTCGGCCGAACACCTGACGGTGCTCGGCCAAACCGTTCGGCCATATGGCCGAACTAAGAGCGCATGGCCGAACGTTCCCCGAACGTTCGGCTAGCGCTGTGATTGGCCGAACGGGTCACGTGGTTCGGACCCGAACGCGCTCTGATTGGCCGAACGGTCACGTGGTTCGGGTAAATAAATACCCGAACCACGTCATATCTCCGCCATTTGTCTGTGGGTTTAGCTTTGGGTAGGCAGGCAGGGTAGTTCGCGCTCCAGCCACGCTAGCCAGGGTCCCCCCTGTCATTGTGTCACTGCTGGGAACAGTAGTACACCGCTTGCTCAGCCACACTATATAGCATTCTGTTTACTGCCACTCTGTGTACCTCGCTCAGCCACACTATATAGCATTCTGTTTACTGCCACTCTGTGTCTGCTGGGAATAGTAGTACACCGCTTGCTCAGCCACACTATATAGCATTCTGTTTACTGCCACTCTGTGTACCTCGCTCAGCCACACTATATAGCATTCTGTTTACTGCCACTCTGTGTCTGCTGGGAATAGTGGTACACCGCTCGCTCAGCCACACTATATAGCATTCTGTTCACTGTTCTGTGTCTGCTTGGAATAGTGGTACACCGCTCGCTCAGCCACACTATATAGCATTCTGTTTACTGTTCTGTGTCTGCTGGGAATAGTGGTACACCGCTCGCTCAGCCACACTATATAGCATTCTGTTTACTGTTCTGTGTCTGCTGGGAATAGTGGTACACCGCTCGCTCAGCCACACTATATAGCATTCTGTTCACTGTTCTGTGTCTGCTGGGAATAGTGGTACACCGCTCGCTCAGCCACACTATATAGCATTCTGTTCACTGTTCTGTGTCTGCTGGGAATAGTGGTACACCGCTCGCTCAGCCACACTATATAGCATTCTGTTTACTGTTCTGTGTCTGCTGGGAATAGTGGTACACCGCTCGCTCATCCACACTATATAGCATTCTGTTCACTGTTCTGTGTCTGCTGGGAATAGTGGTACACCGCTCGCTCAGCCACACTATATAGCATTCTGTTCACTGTTCTGTGTCTGCTGGGAATAGTGGTACACCGCTCGCTCAGCCACACTATATAGCATTCTGTTCACTGTTCTGTGTCTGCTGGGAATAGTGGTACACCGCTCGCTCAGCCACACTATATAGCATTCTGTTTACTGTTCTGTGTCTGCTGGGAATAGTGGTACACCGCTCGCTCAGCCACACTATATAGCATTCTGTTTACTGTTCTGTGTCTGCTGGGAATAGTGGTACACCGCTCGCTCAGCCACACTATATAGCATTCTGTTTACTGTTCTGTGTCTGCTGGGAACAGTAGTACACCGCTCGCTCAGCCAGAGTATATAGCATTGTGTTTACTGCCACTCTGTGTACACCGCTCAGCCAGACTATATAGCATTGTGTTTACTGCCACTCTGTGTACACCGCTCAGCCAGACTATATACCATTGTTTACTGACACTCTGTGTACACCGCTCAGCCAGACTATATACCATTGTTTACTGAAACTCTGTGTACACCGCTCAGCCAGACTATATACCATTGTTTACTGCCACTCTGATTCTGCTGGGAACAGTAGTACACCGCTCGCTCAGCCAGACTATATACCATTGTTTACTGACACTATATAGCAGACTATATAGCATTGTGTGTACACCGCTCAGCCAGACTATATACCATTGTTTACTGACACTCTGTGTACACCGCTCAGCCAGACTATATACCATTGTTTACTGCCACTCTGATTCTGCTGGGAACAGTAGTACACCGCTCGCTCAGCCAGACTATATACCATTGTTTACTGACACTCTGTGTACACCGCTCAGCCAGACTATATACCATTGTTTACTGCCACTCTGATTCTGCTGGGAACAGTAGTACACCGCTCGCTCAGCCAGACTATATACCATTGTTTACTGACACTATATAGCAGACTATATAGCATTGTGTGTACACCGCTCAGCCAGACTATATACCATTGTTTACTGACACTCTGTGTACACCGCTCAGCCAGACTATATACCATTGTTTACTGCCACTCTGATTCTGCTGGGAACAGTAGTACACCGCTCGCTCAGCCAGACTATATACCATTGTTTACTGACACTCTGTGTACACCGCTCAGCCAGACTATATACCATTGTTTACTGCCACTCTGATTCTGCTGGGAACAGTAGTACACCGCTCGCTCAGCCAGACTATATAGCATTGTGTTTACTGCCACTCTGTGTACACCGCTCAGCCACACTATATAGCATTGCGTACTCTGCCAGTCAGTGTGTATATTGCTGGGATCAGTAATACTCCACTCACCGTCAACCACTATATGAGCTCAACATGAGTTCCCCAGAGACCTCCGCTGTGAGCAGCACTCCCAACAACAGCAACAGCCAACGCCCCACGCAAGCTATAACATCCACCCCAGCAGCCAGTGGTCAGCAGCAGCCCTCCCCGGAGGAGAACGTTGTGTCCATCAGTCCGTCGCCAGAGCGATTAATGAGGGCTGCCATTGAGGAGATGATGGGGCCTGATGTGGAGGAGGAGGTCTGGCTCAGGCCAGCATCCCAAGTTAATATTGAGGACGATGAGGGGTCTGTGTCTGGGGATGTTGGGGTGGCAGAGGTGGTGGGTGGGTCAGACTCAGGAGAAGAGTTGTATGATGAGGATGATGATCGGGACCATCTGTATGTGCCTCAGAGTCCGACCCCGGAAAACATGTTGTATCGTGTGTTTAGGTACTAAAATCTGCGTTCCCTCCCAGTAGTGTTGGGCGAACAGTGTTTGCCACTGTTCGGGTTCTGCAGAACATCACCCTGTTCGGGGTGACTATATAGCAGACTATATAGCATTGTGTTTAATGCCACTCTGTGTACACGGCTCAGCCACACTATATAGCATTGTGTTTACTTCCACTCTGTGTCTGCTGGGAACAGTAGTACACCGCTCACCCGCCACTGTATAGCATTGTGCTCTGTGTCACTGCTGACAATAGTGGTACACCGCTCACCCACCACTGTATAGCATTTCTGTACTGCCACTGTACTGCTGCCAGTCAGCGTGTACTTTAAGGATAAGTGAAATGAGGAAGAAATCCGGTGAAAGAGGGAGGGGCAAGGGAAGAGGTGTTTCCCCTGACGGTTCACGTACAGGCCACAGGGGAGCACCCAAGAAAACCCACTCAATACTGCCCATGTTGTCCAGGACAACAACCCTCACAGATCCAAAAGAACAGGACCAGATAATTACTTGGATGACCTCTCAAGCGTCCAGCAGTGGGTTAAGCAGCACCAGCACATCACGCACGAGGTCCGAGTCCTCAGCCAGTTAAAGTCTGGGCTTTCTTTGAAGACTGCACTGAGGATGTTACCATGGCGATTTGCAAGGTGTGCAAGACCCGCCTGAGCAGGGGGAAAAGTATTAACAACCTCTCCACCACCAGCATGAGCCGCCACATTCTATCCAAACATCCCACTCTGTGGGCAAACGCGGCAGGACAGGGTACCACCAGCAACACTGCCTCCCTTGGGTTCACCAGACTCACCACCAGACCCGCCTCAGCAGCAGCAGTAGCCCAGCCATTGCGTGGTTCACAACATTCACAAACATCAGACGATGCTGACACTGTCACTTTCCGGACTAGTGCTCTTGAGGTCTCCCAGTGTTCATCAAACACAACAACCAACAGCCCTTCGGTGTGCAGCGCTACGGTTGAGTTGTCTGTCTCTGAGATGTTTGAGCACAAGAGGAAATTGCCAGCAAATGACCCCCGGGCCGTGGCAGTAACAGCCAGCCAGCATAGCCAAGCTTCTGGCCTGCGAAATGCTGCCATATCGAGTGGTGGAGACAAACAGCTTCAAGGGCATGATGTCAGTGGCCATCCCACGTTACGTGGTTCCCAGCCGCTACCACTTTGCGCGCTCTGCAGTGCCTGAGTTGCATGAGCACGTGGTCAGCTAAATAACCCGAAGCTTGAAGAATGCCGTTGCCTGCAAGGTTCACCTCACCACTGACACCTGGACGAGTGCGTTCGGCCAGGGTCGATACATCTCCCTTACCGCGCACTGGGTGAACCTTGTGGAGCCTGGCAGCGATTCCTCACCTGCTACGGCGCGGGTGTTGCCCACGCCGCAAACAGCTGGATAACAACAGCAGCACCTACCTCTCTGACTCCTTCTCCTCCAACGCATCTCAAAGCTGTACCTCATCCGGAAATGCTAACCCAGCACCAGCAGCAGTAGGATCGTGGAAGCAGTGCAGCACAGCTGTTGGCATGCGTCAGCAAGCGTTGCTGAAGCTGATCTGCCTTGGGGATAAGCAGCACACAGGGGAGGAAATTTGGAGGGGAATAAAGGAACAGACGGATTTGTGGCTGGCACCGCTGGACCTGAAACCGGGCATGAAGCTAGACACCTGGCACGAACTGGCAATGTACGCAATAGAGGTGCTGGCTTGCCCGGCAGCCAGCGTTATGTCGGAACGCTGTTTCAGTGCTGCCGGAGGCATCATCACAGATCGGCGTATCCGCCTCTCCACAGAAAATGCAGACCGTCTGACTCAAATTAAAATGAATCAATCCTGGATTGGAAACGACTACGCAACACTCCTGGACCCCAACCAAGTAACATGACCGATGAACATCTGGGATGGTTTAGCGTTTCCGGTCCCTGTTTATTGAACCTCTCATCTGTATTACATTTATGACTGCATGGCGGCAAAAAGCATTGCTGCTATATCCGCACGCTTTTTGTCCCCATGCAAGGCCTGGGTTGTTGTGTCTCACAAAGCGTGGCCTTCTCCTCCTGCGCCTCCTCCTGTTCCATCACGTGTGCTGCTGCTGCTGCTGCTGGGTTACCGTTGCCGGTCCCTGTTTATGGAACCTCTTATCTTTATTACATTTATGACTACATGGCGGTACAAAGCATGCTATCCGCACGCTTTTTGTCCTCATGCAAGGCCTGGGTTGTTGTGTCTCACAAAGCGTGGCCTTCTCCTCCTGCGCCTCCTCCTGTTCCATCACGTGTGCTGCTGCTGCTGCTGCTGGGTTACCGTTGCCGGTCCCTGTTTATGGAACCTCTTATCTTTATTACATTTATGACTACATGGCGGTACAAAGCATGCTATCCGCACGCTTTTTGTCCTCATGCAAGGCCTGGGTTGTTGTGTCTCACAAAGCATGGCCTTCTCCTCCTGCGCCTCCTCCTGTTCCATCACGTGTGCTGCTGCTGCTGCTGCTGCTGGGTTAGCGTTGCCGCGTGGTCCCTGTTTATTGAACCTCTTATCTTTATTACATTTATGACTACATGGCGGTACAAAGCATGCTATCCGCACGCTTTTTGTCCTCATGCAAGGCCTGGGTTGTTGTGTCTCACAAAGCGTGGCCTTCTCCTCCTGCGCCTCCTCCTGTTCCATCACGTGTGCTGCTGCTGGGTTAGCGTTGCCGCGTGGTCCCTGTTTATTGAACCACTTATCTTTATTACATTTATGACTGCATGGTGGTACAAAGCATGCTATCCGCACGCTTCTTGTCCTCATGCAAGGCCTGGGTTGTTGTGTCTCAAAGCGTGGCCTTCTCCTCCTGCGCCACCCTCCTCCTGTTCCATCACGTGTGCTGCTGCTGGGTTAGCATTACCGGTCCCTTTTCCTGGAACCTCTTATATGTATTACATTTATGACTGCATGCCGACAAAAAGCATGTTACCTGTGCAAAGAAAACAGACATTTCCCGCATTTAAAAGACAGTTTTCCCTTTGAAACTTTAAAATCGATTTTCTCAAAAACTATAAGCTCTTTTTGCTAAATTTTTTTTTCCTCTTGTACCCACTCCCAAGGTGCACATACCCTGTAAATTTGGGGTATGTAGCATGTAAGGAGGCTTTACAAACCACAAAAGTTCGGGTCCCCATTGACTTCCATTATGTTCGGAGTTCGGGTCGAACACCCGAACATCGCGGCCATGTTCGGCCTGTTCGGCCCGAACCCGAACATCTAGATGTTCGCCCAACACTAACAGTGAGGAGCATAGATACATGAGCAGTTCATGACACTGTGCAATCAGGATATCCAGCAACGTAAGTACAAATACGTACACGTTTGAAAACATCAGCAATACTGGCACATGTTCATTTAGTAAACAACAACAGCAACAACAACAAATAACATTTGTAAAGCGCTTTTCTCCTGTAGGACACAAAGCGCATAAACGTGGCTCAGACCATCGTGATACATAGTAAGAATTTTATAAGTCCGGAAATGCCAGGCTAAACAGGTGGCTTTTCAGTCTGGATTTGAATAGCTCCAGGGATGGTGCTGTCTTTACTGGGTGTGGCAGGGAGTTCCAAAGAATAGGGGCAGCATGACAGAAGGTTCTGTCTCCAGATTTTTAAGGTGCACTCTGGGAATGACCAAGTTTATAGAACTTGCTGATCTGAGGTTGTGAGAGGTGTGGTGCAGCTTCAGCAAGTCCTTCATGTATCCAGGGCCCAGATTGTGCAGGGATTTGAATGTCAGCAGTCCAATCTTGAAGAGTATTCTCCATTCTACTGGTAGCCAGTGCAGTGAGCGAAGGATCGGTGTAATGTGACAGTGGCGAGGCTGGTTTGTTAGCAATCTGGCAGCAGCATTCTGCACTAATTGCAGGCGACGCAGGTCCTTTTTTTGGGGAGGCCAGCATAAAGGGCATTGCAGTAGTCCAGCTGTGATGTGATTAAGGCATGAACTAGGGTTGGAAGATCCTCTGGGGAATCAGATATTTAATCTTTGCATTGTTCTTCAGATGAAAGTAGGAATATTTAACTACAGATGAAATTTGGTTTCTGAAACTCAATTCCCCATCGATTAGTACGCCATGGCTGCGCACAAGGTTGGAGCTGTTTATGTCTGAATTCCCAATCCTGATTGGTGTTGCTTTAGGATAGAGCTGTTTTGATGGCGAGCGCTGGCTTTGGACAAAAAGGACCTCAGTTTTGTCAGCATTCAGTTTCAACCAGTTATTATTCATCCATGCCTGTAGCTCAGCTAAGAAATAATTTATTTTTGGAGTAGGGTCTGTTCCACCAGGTTTGAAGGACAGGTATAGCTGTGTGTCATCGGCGTAGCAGTGGTACGTCAGGCCATGTCGTTGGATAAGTGTACCAAGTGGCATCATGTAGATTGCAAACAGCAGAGGGAATAAGATTGATCCTTGTGGCACTCCGAATTGTAGAGGTGCAGGTTTGGACATGATAGGTCCTAGGGATACTCTCTGTGTTCTGTCAGTCAGGAATGATCTGAACCACTGGAGGACTGATCCACTGTAGAGATGTTGCAAACCTCCGATTTTCGGTTCACGAACACCGTTCGCTAACTTTCACGGAAGGTTCGGTTCGCGCGAACTATCGCGAACCGCAATAGACTTCAATGGGGAGGCGAACTTCAAAATTTTGAAAAATTTCTTCTGATTGGAAAAATGATAGAAAAGATGTTTCATGGGGTCTAATACCTGGAGGAAGACATGGTTGAGTAAAATACACATCAAAAGTCCCAGAAAAAAAATCTGGATTTAATACAAAGCAGCGTTTTAAGGTCAGAAATCTCATTGAATGTTCAACTGCAGGCCTACACTACTTTATGACATCAGGAATCCTCTCTCCCTTCTCTCATCTTCCACGGAATTGTAGTATTTCAAAAGCCAGCTTACATACCGTGGCTGGGAATTGAACCCAGGTCTCAGTGTGCGGTAGGTAACTCATTTAACCACTATACCACCAACAACACTATACTGCGATACTACCGCAGCTGCCTCCATCTCCCTGCCTAGCGATCTATCCGTGCCTCAGGCGTCTAGCACGCCGAGGACGGGTTTGTCAGCAGCACATAGGGTCGCATCGTCGCGTGCACGCGCACACAGACACGCAGGCGCATCAGCTGACCAGCCGGTCGGCTGACGTCAGTAGAGACGCTCGCCGCTCCTCATTGGTTGGTGGGAGTGGGCGTGCCAAAGGGGTCTCCTCTGCTTCTTAAGCCTTGCCGAATCACTCGCAACTTGTCTGCTGTTGCGAATACTTCGTGTTAGCGCTCAGACCTTAGATAGATCCGGTGTGCTTTGATCCGGGAGGAAACCGGGGATTTCACACAGTGATAGGATTTGTTTTGATAGCTATAATTATATCGTAATACTGTATATAATCTGTGTATGACTCTGGCTCGTTCTGACTACCCTTCCGCTCAGTTATTCTGTACCTCTGTCCATCTGATCCTTGTTGCCGACTCTGCCTGTTTTACCTTCTTGCCTTCTGCCTTCTGATTTTGTACCGTATCTGTCTATCTGTTGCCAACTCGATCAATCCGACCTCTCTACTCTCACCAGAGGGCCCTTGTCTCTGGTGAGGGGCTTTGTGCTGTTAGTACCCACCAGCTCCTCTGGTGAGGTATAGCTAAAACTATCAGTACAACTGTTGCACCAAGCACTACACCTTGTTACTTGCTACCAAGTTAGCTGTCTTGTATACTTGTATTATTGGTGATTCTGCAGATCACCATATAATCAGGTTTATATCTGTATTATAGGTGATACTGCAGATCACCTAATAATCAGAATTCTGTTTCCTGCTGACACAAATCGTTACATGTACTATATCAAAAACCAGCTTACATACCGTGGCTGGGAATTGAACCCAGGTCTCAGTGTGCGGTAGGTAACTCATTTAACCACTATACCACCAACAACACTACATGCTGAAGCCAGCCTAGCATGTACCATTATGATCAATCCAAGAGAAAAATTAGCTTGCTTAATCCATGGAATTGTACTATATCAAAAGCCAGCTTACATACCGTGACTGGGAACTGAACCCAGGCTGGGCTGGGAATTGAACCCAGGTCTCAGTGTGTGGTAGGTAACTCATTTAACCACTATACCACCAACAACACTAAATGCTGAAGCAAGCCTAGCATGTGCCATTATGATCAATCTAAGAGAAAAATTAGCTTGCTTAATCCACGGAATTGTACTATATCAAAAGCCATCTTACATACCGTGGCTGGGCATTGAACCCAGGTCTCAGTGTGCGGTAGGTAACTCATTTACCCATTATGCCACCAACAACACTACATGCTGAAGCCAGCCTAGCATGTACCATTGTGATATACCCAAGAGAAAAATGATCTCTCTCTCTCTCTCTCTCTCTCTCTCTAGGACTTGATGCCATTGAAGTGAATTTTCAGCTTAAAACCATCAACGGATACCGGCAGAATTTCACAGGCAATTTCGGAATTCCGCCAGATTGAAAAAGCAATTCCATTCCGACCAAACGGAACGGAATGACCAATTTCCTCCTAAAATTACGGAAAATACAATTCCGCGGAAAGCGGTGACCATCCCTCCTAGAGAGATGAATCTACCTGGCTATCTGGGGTTCTCTTCGGACAACTGTTGAACACAAATGGCAAGGCCATGCCTGAGTGGGCTTGAACCACCAACCTTGCAGTTAACAGCCAAACGCACTAACCAATTGTGCCACACAAACTGTGTACCACAAAGACTGTGCATGCAGTTGCTGTTGAATGATTTATGGGGATGTATGTGTGTCTTTTGGAGGGAGGAAGTAAGTCTGCTCCAAGAAGTTTCAGCATGTAGTGTTGCTGGTGGTATAGTGGTTAAATGAGTTACCTACCACACACTGAGACCTAGGTTCAATTCCCAGTCACGGTATGTAAGCTGGCTTTTGATATAGTACAATTCCGTGGATTAAGCAAGATAATTTTTCTCTTGGATTAATCATAATGGTACATGCTAGGCTGGCTTTAGCATGTAGTGTTGTTGGTGGTATAGTGGTTAAATGAGTTACCTACCACACACTGAGACGAGACCTGGGTTTAATTCCCAGCCCAGCCTGGGTTCAATTCCCAGCCACGGAATGTAAGCTGGCTTTTGAAATACTACAATTCCCTGGAAGAGGGAGTGAGTAAAACGACTGCAGAACCTCGCCTTTTAATAAAGGAGGGGGGGGGGGCTCCAAGAATGAGTGCAGTCTGATTGGTGACAATGTACCTGCTGACTGTGATGTAGAGGGTCAAAGTTCTACTCAATGGAGCATCATGGGGCGAATCAAACTTCCGCAAAAGGTCGCCTTTGCTGGCGAACGCGAACCACCTAAAGTTCGCCTGGAACCGTTCACGGGCGAACCGTTCGGGACATCTCTAATCCACTGATGCCACAGTACTCCTGCAGTCTGTTAAGCAGGATTTCATAGTCAACTGTATCAATAGCCGTTGAGAGATCCAACAGGATTAGGATGGAGCATTCCCCTCTGTCCCTTGCCATGAGCAGATCGTTGCAGACTTGGATGAGGGCTGTTTCACAGCTGTGGTGTTTCTTAAAGCCAGATTGTAGAGGGTCCAGGATGTTGTTTACTGACAGCCTGGTTTCAAGTTGCAGATAGACAGCCTTTTCAATAACTGTACCTAAGAAGGGGAGGTTGGAGACAGGTCTGTAGCTGCTCATTGCATCTGGATCCATGGAAGGGGCTTGATGATTCCTTCTTTTAGAGAGGTAGGAAACCTCCCTGCCTGCAGAGAGCAATTTACTATTTTGTGAAATGCTGGACCAAGCAGGTCAGGGCATTTCAGCATATGTTTAGTTGGTCCAGGTCGCAGGTTGTCTGGCGGAGGCGACGGAGGATGTCTGAGATCTCTTCCTCATTAATACTTTTGAAGTCAGTCCAGGGTGTTAGGTTGTTCTTGCAACTATTTCCAGGACTTGAATAAGTCTTAGGTGCTGTGGACTGAATGAGAGACCGAATAGAGGATACTTTGTCAGCAAAGTAGCAAGCAAATTTCTCACATAGCTCCTTTGAGGACGTAATAGTAGTGTTTAGACAGGATGGGTTACAGAGTCTATCAACTGTGCGGAATAGTTGGGCTGGCCTGTTGGCGGCCTTTGCGATCTCCTGTGATAGGTAGGAGGATTTTTTCTTGGTGATTGCATTTTGGTAGCTTTCCAGATGAGAGACAAGGATGTGTTTATCTTTTGAATTCTAAAGTTTTTGCCACTTCCTTTCTAGTCTGCACACTTCTTTCTTTAGGTCCTTTAGTGAGCTGTCAAACCACCGTGCATGGTGAAGTGGTGTAGACCGTTTAATGCGAACTGGAGCAAGGGCGTCATAGGCAGATGACACTGCATGGTTGTACATCAGGGCCATGGAGTCTCGGTCTGCGCAATGATTGGTTAATGCATCGAAGTTGAGGATATTCTGAACGTGCTGATGTGAGACATCTTTCAGAGAACGGTATTTTATGAGTTCTTTCCCTCTGTGTTTTATCACTGGTGCTGTCAGAGAGAAGTGGATGGTGTGGTGGTCTGACCAATACCACTGGGTTTATTTCCGTGTGTGATATTAAAAGTCCAGAATGAAATATAAGATCCAGGGTAGTAAAGTACATCAGAAACAGGAAACACTAGAGGGAGGTCCCTGCCCTTGAGAGCTTACAATCTAGAGGGTAGTGGGATTACAATAGTATTATGATCAAAGATCAATCTTATGTACACATTGAAAATAGGATCACTTTTGCTTATACTTCTTTTGTGGGTTAAAGTGGCCCTGAACTCTTGCACAGGACAGAAGGAAACAGAAAGAAATGCACCCTGTATGTATTTAAAGAGTTTAGCCTGTTTAGTTCCCCCTCATTCGTGTCTAATCACAAGTTGTAATTTGATCTCTCCCATGCCACATGACTGCCTATGGCAGAGATGGCAGATAAGCCCATTTGAAAGCACAGGCTGTTAAAAATATGTCTGCTTCCTTGAATTTATTTTAGGATTTGTATCAGCTGTAATGCTGTTACAGAGTCTCTTTAAAGAGGAACTGCAGTGAAAATAACATAATGAAAAAAGTGCCTAATTTTTACAATAAGTATTTATTAACTATCTAGTCAGTATTTGCTCATTGTAAAATCTTTCCTCTCCTCACAATGCGACATTTTTACTGCTGACAGGTTATGTCTGTGGAAGGAGATGCTGCTTTTTTGGCAGTTGGAAACAGCTGTTATTACTCACAATGTAACAAGGCTCCCACAGTGTGATGTCAGTATCTAGGTGCTGACATCACACTGTGGGAGGGGTTTCACCACAATATCAGCCATACAGAGCCCCCTGATGATCCGTTTGAGAAAAGGCAAATTCGGCTACTGATTGGGATGAAGTTCAATCTTTGGTTACAGTTCCTCTTTAAAATATCGAGTAATTTGTACGGGAGGAATGTGTTTGACCATTAATACAGTTTTAATTATGAGCTACCAAATATAATGTACCACAGACAATTGCGGTCTAAAATTGGTAAGAATAACACATTAATGTAATGTGAATTTATGATTGTTTATTTGAAAAGATCATAATTTTCGCCTTTTACTTCTGATCTCAGGGGATTGGCTCAGGGGACTTCTGTCTCCTGCCACCAATCCCCTCTGTCCCCGGGACCATCGCAATCACGGACTTCCGGCCCAACGATTGCGCGTGCAACCCCGCAAACTGCATGGACATGAGTCTTATGTCCCGGCGGCTACAGGAGCACTAGCCACGGCCGAGAGACTCATGTCCGTGCAGCTACAATGGTTAATATCTGGTCACCAGGGTCTTTTCAGTGTCCTGGATAATTTTTTTATTCTTGAATTTAGTAATGTGTTTTGGTAAATTAAAAATACTGAGATTTTTGAATTTGTTGCTGCAGCCAGCCAGACCTGGAATTAATGCAATGGATGTCAACCGAACTTCTCCACAAAGATTTATTCTACTAGGCCTGACTGATGTGCCATATCTCCAGGCCATCTGCTTCCTTGTGTTCTTTGTAATGTACATAATCACACTGTCAGGGAACATTCTACTGATTGTTGTGGTGAGAATCAACTCAACCTTACAAACTCCAATGTACTTTTTCCTGTGTAATCTCTCTGTTATCGATATTGGTATGACCACCACCATTGTTCCCAAACTTCTCATAAACACTCTGGTAAAGGACAGAAGTATCTCCTTGTTGGGATGTGGAATACAGATGTTCTTCCATCTGACTTTCGGCTCCACAGAATGCCTCATATTAGCTGTTATGGCGTATGACAGGTTTGCTGCCATCTGTAGGCCACTGCATTACAATAACATCATGAACAAGATGGTTTGTGCTACTTTAGCTGGTGGTGCATGGATTATGTCCATTATCAATTCTGGTGTTCATGTTTTCATCACGTTCCAACTCCCCTACTGCAAGTCCCGGGTCGTCAATCACTTCTTCTGTGAGATTCCACCTTTCTTTCAGCTGTCTTGTCAAGACACTTTTCTCAATGAGGTTGCCATGTACATCTCAGCAGGGATCCTTGGCGTGATTTCCTTTTGCTTGACTCTAATCTCTTATATTAACATAATCATCACCATCTTTAAAATCCGTTCTTCACAAGGAAGGCATAAAGCTTTCTCCACCTGTGGATCGCACCTGACTGTTGTTTGTCTCTATTACGGAACCATTCTGGTGGTATATCTGGGACCCCACTCCATTTATACTGCTGAAATAAACAAAACCATGTCCATTCTCTACACAACAGTCTCACCAATGCTGAACCCCATCATATATAGTATGAGGAATAAGGACGTCAAAAGCACATTTAAAAAAAATCAAAAAAAGATTTAAAGCAAACCCAAGCTGAAGCTCAGATAAAAAAAAATCACATACTTACCTAAGAAAAGGGAAGCCTCTGGATCGTCCAGAGGCTTCCCATGCTGTCCTCCACCACTGTCACAGACCATCCAGCTGATCGGGGCTATTCTCCTTTTCTGGCATCAAGACGGCCATGCTGCAGCTGTGCGAGAACGGGTGTACCTGCGCTGTAGCATGGAACCACTTGTGCACAAGCAACTCTGGCTTACTGCACAGGCGTGGCCTACTCACGCAGGTGCAGTATGGCCACACTCAAGAATTCGTTGTGACCAGTACTGAAGTTGTCTAGGGTGTATTTATTCACATCAGTAAGTGAACATATAGAAATAGCTAAACCACTGAATGTAATCATAGCTCTCCGTATTTAAAGGGAAGGTCAGAGGAAAGAAAAGAAATCCACTTACCTCGGGCTTCCTCCAGCCCCTGGCAACCGACTTGGCCCTCGCCGCAGCTCAGTTGGCTCCTGGTTCCCTCCGGTGCAGAGGCCAACCTCGCCAGGTCGGCATCTTTCTCCATCTTCCTGCGTTCCACTGTTGAGTTCCACTCATTGAGTTGCACTGACATCATCCTTGCTGTTATGCTGCGCAGGAGCTGAACTACTGCGCCTGCGCAGTACAGTCCGGATGACGTCAGTGCGACTCTTAGAGCTGCTCGCGCATGCTCAGTCGGCATTTTTGCCAGAGGGGACCCCGGACCACCAGCAAGGAGCAGAGCTGCGGTATGGGAACAGGACGGTGGGCAGGGGCTAGAGGAAGCCTGAGGTAAGTGGATTTTTTTTATTTTTTAGGTCCTCGGATGTATCCTTTAAAGATTTCTATGGTCAGCAGCACAAGAAGACACACTTATAGGTGAGCTGTGTCTACATAGCAGCTGGGCCAAAGCCCAATCTCTGCACTTGACAAAGAATCTATTTTACATTTGAAACAGTGAAACAGGCATAGAGCTTTGCCCCAGATGCTATGTAGATGTGGATTTTCTATAAGTATGCCTTTGGAATAAATACACATTGAAAACTTCAGAGCTAATCTGTCACAGCCATTCACACAGTGGCCTGAGTACAAGTCTGGATTGCAAGTGAGGTGTGCTGTTTGAGAAGTACAAAGGTATGCACTCATACAGGAAGAGGAGTATGACCCTGAGCAGATTACTGACAAGCCCTTGTCAGTAATCTTTGGGGGTCCACGAGTGACAACAGTGGGCAGGAGGATGCTGTGGGAAGCCACTATGGGATCCAGAGGCTTCCCTCTTCCTAGGGCGACCCTGCCCTTTAGCTTATGTTGTTGGAATAGATTTTTATTGACATTGGGCGCACAAGCCCTAGTTTGGCTATTACTGTAAATTCTGGTGGATAAGACTACTTTTTAACCCAGGAAAATCTTCTCAAAAGTTAGGGGTCGTCTTATACGCCGGGTGCTGAAACTTCCAAGCCAGACTGCAGGTTCTGCGGTTGCCACATACAGTGGGGGAGCTCAAAAATGTTCGTGGCCGCATCCCCACCGTGCAAGTGAAGGGTGGAGCAAGCTGTAGCCGTCGGGGCACGTAGGGTATGGAAAAAATAGGTGCTATGCCTAGAAAAGCACGCCTCTTTCATCCGCCTGCCCTTGTATCCTATTACCATACCTCCTTCTCTGCCTCTCAGATCTCACTCCAGAGGATTGCAGTAAAGGTGCGCAGGTGCAAGATCTGAGAGGCAGAGAAGGAGGTAATAGTACACAAGGGCAGGTCAGATGGGTGAAAGAGGTATGTTTGCGCTACCACTCTGATAGCTGACCAATCCAAGCAGGCTTTGTATACAACAACCAGCCAATTGCCGGTAAGGTACATCGCTTGCCATGATTGGCTGGTTATTGTAAACTGGGCACCACATACAGTACAGCCCTAGTATCTGTACCTGTTTATACAGTATAGCACCAGTACATACAGTACAGTATACAAATGTCCAAGAGTCAAAAGGGGTAGTCTTATAGGGTGAGTATATCCTTAGATTTATAGGCTGAGTATATCCTAAAATGTATATTTTAACTGGAAAAGTTGGGGGTCGGCTTATACGCCCAGTCCTCTTATACGCCAGAATATACGGTATATAGCCAAACTGCTACTAACAATGCAGGCAGCAGCAGAGGTCACTTAGCTGTGCCCTGAGTTTGACTATCATGCGGCCCAACTCCAGATATCGGCAGCGAGGTATGTAAGTGGTGCACACCGTTCACCTGTCATGTAGCCGAACTCTGGATACTGGTGGCTGTAGCTGTAGGGTTGAGTAAGTGACCCCATATGGGAAGGGGGGGTGTCAGTGTTAGGTATATATTAGTATAGTAATGAGCCAGTGTGAGGTATAGGTAAGGGAAGACAATAGTAGAATTTGAGTAACATTACCAATATTCTAACTATCGGAGATTCTTTACTGCATGACTCAGCACCCATAGCACCACTTCTTTTACATGTACACTTTGTACCACGCTTCAGGTTGTTATTAATATAATCCATAAATGCAGAACACAGTGGAGGACAAAACATACACCTATTGAAGATAAATACTATGATACCTACATTTGTCAGAATATTGGGAGACTACTAGAGGCTATATGGAGGTTTGGGCATGTGGCCCTTATCAACCCATATGTATGATGTTGTTCAGTAAGGGTTATATGCCATAGCCCTGATAAGGCCTCAGGCAACGCATTTTATTATTGAAAAAGATTTGTCAGGCTATGGGTCCTGCCATATTCCCCGGCTAACTAAATTTACCATATTTGTCTTCATGTTTATGTTTTGTCCTGCATATATAGATTAAATTAATAGCAACGTTATACCTTGTACCTTCCATTTATTCTCTCCAGTAAAATGATTTGCTGTGTGCGCCATGGATGTTATTAGATGGATATTGCATAGAATTAGAAGCACAATCCTTGTCATTTGGATACTTCTTTTCTTTTGGATTTTGGGAATAGCCTTTCTGATGCTTCAGCACTCTCTGTTAGCAAGAGTAGAAAAACACCACTAGACATTATGGGCATGCCTGCCCATTTTTTCCAATTTCATTTTTGAAGAACACCAAATGCAAATGGCATGTTTTGATTCTGTGCTACAACCAGCACAGAATCTTCAATGCAATCTATATAATAATAGTGTAATGATCTGCTCAGCTGTCTGCACGGGCAGACAGCTGTTTGTCCATTCTTTAGGTCTGAATGCTACAGGTCTCTGGAAAAGAGATCTGTCTTCGCTTTGCAAGTTTCAGAGTTACTCTGCTGAGGAATTTGCATACGCTTGTCATGCAAATTGCCTAGCTGCCTCCTCTGATGGCTTGCAGTATAAATACCATTTTCCCCTAGAATCCCTTGCTGGTCATGATGGTTTGTTCCTGCAAACTCTCCTGGAGTGTCAGCCTTGCTGTCGTTTGCTAATATTATCTTAGAGTAATTCCTGGGGACTGCACTAGGCATCCCTTCTAGTGCAGTCAGGTTGTATTATCTGTATTGCCTTGTTCTGTCTCTCTGTCTCGATTGTCTTGTCGCCAGCGGCGGTCGACAGGAAATCATTCTGTCTGTCTGGGAGTGTAGGCCAGAGCTGCGGTTGCTACTGGCTGCTCCCTCTGTCTGGATTGCATTCGCCCTAGTGGTAGTGGCAGCGCTTCCTTCTGTATTCTGCCTTAG
This sequence comes from Hyperolius riggenbachi, assembly GCF_040937935.1. Classification (NCBI taxonomy): domain Eukaryota; kingdom Metazoa; phylum Chordata; class Amphibia; order Anura; family Hyperoliidae; genus Hyperolius; species Hyperolius riggenbachi. The sequence goes on from NC_090654.1 coordinate 94,790,912, forward strand.
GGGTGCTAACCAGAGCAACGGTTGCTACTGGTAGCCCCATCTGTTTGTCTGTTTGGATTGCATCCACTCTAGCGGTAGCAGCGGTGGTTCCTTCTGTATTCTGCCTTAGGGGTGCTAGTCAGAGCAGCAGTTGCTACTGGTAGCCCCATCTGTCTGTCTTGTCTGGTACGAACGCTTGCTGTAGGCTCGGTGAGGTAACCGTTTAGCAAGCGTTCGCGTTCTCTATTTCATGTTTGTATTTCATTGGTTAGTTAGGGTGGCACGCTTATCACTGGGCACCTAACGCACGGTGATCATGTCGTAAACGCGTTCGCTGTTGCGAATGAGTGCGGTGTTCGCGTTTAGCTAGCGTTTGTTATTTTCCTTGATGTTCTGATTGTTCTTGCTTGCTGTGCCTTTTGCTACTCTCGTGTTCTGTCCTGCTCGGTCTTGTGTCTATTGGCAATCGCCAGTCTTGTGATTGCGTTCGTACTTCGTTTCTGCGGATGTGTGTTCACCTTTGCTGGGTGGCGACTAGATTGGTGGACACACATTCATTCTGTCTCTGTGCTCTTTCTCTACACTTGTGCTCTGTCTAGTTCGGTCTTGTGTCACTATTTGCAATCGCTACTCTTGCGATTGCGTGCCCACTTTGTTTTCGTTGTTGTGTGTTCACCGTCGCTGGGTGGCGACTAGATTGGTGGACGCACATACATTCTGTCTCTGTGTTCTCTCTCTTTAAGGGCTATCTTGCCCTGCATTGCTTCAACTCGTACAATTCCCTTCTGGCATCTGTGGCCGTGCAGAGGCTGTGCTCGTCTGCACTCCACAGCTCCATCTGCCGGTGGGAATTGCCCTCTACAGGTGCATCGCACCTAAGCTGGGTTCTATCAAATTACATGCTTGTGAAGGATTTCCGCAGTGTTAGCTGACCACGGAAATAGTTCCGCAATCGTTACAAATAGTATATAATAATTATGTGTTAGGGATTGTAAGGTGTGTTTTAAGTTCTTTTTTGGAAGGATATGAAAAAGTGTACCATGAACCTCCTAACTACTTCTTACCAAATAGCTGAGGTCTAAAAACCTGGGATCTTCCAGAAAGGGGGAAAGGAACAGGAGAGACCAAGAGCCCATTATGGTGTAGCATGCTATGCAAATGGAATAAATAAAACCAGTAAATGAACTGAGGAAGTGGGTTGACTCCCATGAAATGCATTATTTATTTGTTTGTTTGTTTTTTACAAATAAACTTTCCCCCTCGAAACTCTGCGTCCTCCTGAGGTATGTTCCTCTTGGCTTTCAAACTGTTTTTACGTTTTTTGTACCACGCCTTCTCCCTCCCGCCCCAACTTCTCACCAAATGTAAGCATTGAGAAACCAAGCTACTAGTAAAAAAAAATAGTAATAATTTCTTTGCACATTCAAACTCCAGAGAGCTGTTAGACCTGTGAGTAGTTAGCCTGGCTCAGGTAAAAACGTTTTAATTAATTTCCCTCCAGGGTAAATTATAATGTTAACAAAATAATATAAATGGAACAGAATAATTTTTCAGATTTATCATTTCAAAAATCCTTCCAAATTTGTTTTTCTCCCATGCATTCATGCATTTTTATCTTGATATTTAGATGGGCTTATGCCAGTTTGTCAAAAAAACATTAAAATTCATGGCAACATCTACAAATGGTTATACCTAAAAATCCTACCTTGAAGTGCATATGCTGTTAATAATAAAATATTTCCTGTTTTTTTAAAGAGACTTCATAACAAAAATTGCATCCTGTTTTTTATCATCCTACAAGTTCCAAAAGCTATTCTAATGTGTTCTGGCTTACTGCAGCACGTTTTACTATCACAATCTCTGTAATAAATTAACTTATCTCTCTCTTGTCAGACTTGTCAGCCTGTGTCTGGAAGGCTGCCAAGTTCTTCAGTGTTGTGGTTCTGTGATGCATCTCCCCCCTCCAGGCCCCTCTCTGCACACTGCCTGTGTATTATTTAGATTAGGGCAGCTTCTCTCTTCTCTCTTATCTTTTACAAGCTGGATAAATCCTCCTCTGAGCTGGCTGGGCTTTCACATACTGAGGAATTACATACAGGCAGAGCTGTCTGCACTCTGCAGGAAGAAACAGCCTGACACTTCAGTGGAAGATAGCTGCAGGGGGAAAGAAACACACAAATGATCTCTTAAGATTCAAAAGGAAGGGTGTATACAGCCTGCTTGTGTATGGATGTATTTTCTATGTGTGGACATACTGTACATCAACCTACTTCCTGTTTTGGTGGCCATTTTGTTTGTTTATAAACAAACTTTTAAAAACTGTTGTTAACCACTTTTAATGCGGCGAGGAGCGGCGAAATTGTGACAGAGGGTAATAGGAGATGTCCCCTAACGCACTGGTAGGTTTACTTTTGTGCGATTTTAACAATACAGATTCTCTTTAAATTCAGCAGAATACAGTTTGGCTGTGGTGAGAGATTTTCATTGCTTTATAAAGGTGTAACTCAAATTAGCAGCAACTTGAAGATGATAAGAGAAATGCCAGTACTGTGTAGCCCACTTTCTAGTTGCCTACAGGTATACAGTATCTCCTGGTTATAATTCTACCATATATGACAACGTTTACATTACACGCAAAAAGGTGTTGTGATTACAGTTGCTTACCGTAAACCATATTTTGTGACATTGTGGTAGGGGTAAATAGGGCAAAGTTGTTCAGTTGAAGATTCCAACAAACAAAATACACAAAGTCATTGACTATATTGCAATTATAACTGCAAATTTTAGTATAACCATATTTAATTAAATAGTTAATTTTCATTTACTGTAAGAATCATTTACCATATACCCCTTTGTCTTACATCCACACATTAGTCTGTTCAGTACACCATATTCTCAGATCCTTGGGGGTTGATTCACTAAAAATGTTAATCTTAACATATACAGATAGTGCCCACAAGGATTACTGGCAATTACACAATTTGGGTAACGCATTTTATACATGCACCACTTACCTTGCATGTTACTTTAAGGATCACTATTGTGAAAATCTTAAAATGTAAAATATATGTAAACATATACAGATAAAAAGTACATTTCTCCAGAGTAAAATTAGCCATAAATTACTTTTCTTCTATGTTGCTGTCACAGTAAGTAGTAGAAATCTGGCAGAATCGACAGGTTTTGGACTAGCCCATCTCCTCATGGAGGATTTTCAGGGTTTTCTTTATTTTCCAAAGAACTTAGTGTATGTTAGTTGCTCTGTCCAACTGTCAAAAAGTGTGTAGGAAGCACGGAGACTGGCCAGCATTTTTGTATAAAACTTTTTCAAGAAGTGTCTTTATAAAGAATAAAGGCTATGCTGATAATCCCTTATGAAGAGATGGACTAGCCCAAAACCTATCAGTTGTGTCAGATTTCTGCTTACTGTTAGGCCAGAAACCCACTAGGACTAGGAGTGAATTATAATTGCTAGTGATTTGAAAAAGCTCTTGCTAATGCAATGCTATGGGGAATTTTTATAAAATCACATCGCTCAAGTGGGATCACACCCATAGCATTACATTAGCAAGAGCTTTCAAATCGCAAAGCGCTCAGAAAATCACTCCTAGTAGGTTTCTGGCCTAAGTGACAGCAACATAGGAGAAAAGTTATGGCTCATTTTCTCTGGAAGAAACATGCTTCTTATTTGTACGTGTTTACATGATATATTTTACATTTTAAGATTTTCGGAGTCAGTTGCCATTTAGGCAGCATAAGTGGTGCATTTATATAGGAAGTTAGCCAATTTGCGCAACTCACTGCACAAGTGGCATACAGTCTATTAATCTTAATGTACGCAATCTGCACAATTTAAGATTATCGTTCTTTAGTGAATCAACCCCGTTGAGTCTTGTTCATGCACCCCTCTGATTAGAGATGTTGTTAGCCCACTACATGCTTGCCATTGCAAGTTAATGTGAAATTCGCGACAGGTTGAAATTGTACTTTGTTTTCTTCTGTTCTTATTTGTCTCTTTATGTGGCAGATTTGTTCGCATACAGTTGTTTACCCAGATATTGGTAGTATATTTTGTTTATGACTGATATATATATATATACTATATATGTTTGTATATTGTCTTATTTGCTTTAAAACCGAATAAAAAGATAATATATTTAAAAAAAAAATCTAATTAGATAGAGTCTGTTGGCTACCCATAATCCTCCTCTTCATTTGTTCAGGTGACTCTGACTCTTCGTGACCATATGTATTTTGCACGCCAGATGTCTCTGTCAATCAACACTTCTTTCAGATGTTGCATAGGCATGTTCATAGCTTCACATATGTTGTCTATCCATCTTAGCCTCTTCTTCTTTTGCCCTCAGTTTTTTTCTTTTTTGGGGGGGAGATATGAGGTGCTTAATTTTTGCAATGTTCTGTAGGTGAAAGAAGGAATGTTTCACAACAGCTGAGATTTGATTCCTGAAGCTTAATTTCCCATCAATCAGTTCACCCAGGTTGTGCACAAAGTCTGAGTTGTTCAGGTCTGAGCTCCTTATCCTTATTTTTGCTGGCTGAGACTGGAGCTGCTTTACTGTCGAGCGCTGACCTTCAATAACAAGAACCTCAGTTTTGTCAGCATTTAGTTTTAGGCAGTTATTATTTATCTATGCCTGAAGCTTATCTGAAATTTAGCTAAGCACATGTTTATCTATGGAGAAGGGTCTGTTACACCTGCTTTGAATGATATATATGGCTGGGTGTCGTCGACATAGCAATAATACGTCAGGCCATGTTTTGGACGATTTTTCCTAGTGGCAGTATGTATATGGTGAAGAGCAAAAGAGATAGTATTGCGCCCATCATGTTTTAGCGGTACAGGGTTAGAGAGGAAAGGCCCCAAGGTTACCCTTTGTGTTCTGCCAGCCTGGAAGGAGTTAAAGCACTGGAGAACAAAGCAAAGAGACAGTAATCTTGTAGCTTGTTAAAGTGACGCTTGTAGCTTGTTAAAGTTCACAGAAGGATTTTTCCTTATAAAATAATAACAGTTGCCTGATTCTCCTGCTGATCCTGTGTCTTTAATACTTTTAGCCACAGCCCCTCAACACGCATGCAGATCAGGTGCTCTGACTGAAGTCAGACTGGATTAGCTGCATGCTTGTTTCAGGCGTGTGATTTAGCCACTACTGCAGCCAAAGAGATCAGGACTGCCAGGCAACTGGTATTGTTTAAAAGGAAACATCCATATCCCACTCATTTAAGGTTTCCTTTGGAGTTATCAGGGAAAAATGAATAAAATAAGTGCTACTTACTGGGGGCTTCCTTCAGCCCCAAGCTCCCAGCATGTCCCTCGCCGCAGCTCTCCCCGCAGCCGTTCACCGCAGCTCGCTTGCCTGCGCAGTCCGCTTCGGCCCACGTGGCGGTGATTGACAGCACTGCTCGCGCAGGAGCAGTACAGGCCGACCTGGAGGTCGGCCTGACGTCATCGCCGGTGACCGGGACAGAGCTGCGCGAGCGGCTGCGGGGAGAGCTGCGGTGAGGGACATGCTGGGAGCTTGGGGCTGGAGGAAGCCCTCGGTAAGTAGCACTTACTTTATTCATTTTCCCTAATAACTCCTTTAGGGATGTTGTTTTTTGCGATCCTGACCTTACTTCAAGTTGGAAATAGACATGACGATAGTGTTTTAGTAAACACTCTGGCCTTATTCCCGATTGACATCAGCATGAAATATTTCAGGAATCAGCCTTGTGACGTCGTATCTGCCGCCTCGCTAACTCCATCACAGTCCTACCAAATGTTGATATGGTTCCCTGTGCGTGTGCATTAAATATCTCACCTGGCTGGCCACCGAGTATCAAGCTGCTCCAAACATTATCAAATGTGCAGCGTCACCCGATGGTGGAAGAGGGGTGATGGAAGAGACTCATCCATCACCCTTCTTTCACCACTGGGTGACGCTGCACCACTGATGCTATCTTCTGAGCCCTGATCACATGTAATAACATGTGATCGGACGTCAGAAGAGGATTTGGGAGTGTATGTACATCCGTGTGTGGATGAAGAGGAGAGTCGGTTCAGCGTCTGGAACAGGTAACTATAAAAATGCTCCCTGCATTGCTCTGCATGACCTCATTGGTCGGAATAACAAGTTCTGCTGGCTGAGGTTAAAATGAGTGCGCATCTTCAAACTAAATATTTTGTTGAAAGATGCTAATGGCATAGAGCTTGGATTGCCTAACTTCAGGGCAGCCGTAGCTACAAGCAAAGCAAGTGGCGGCTTTGGTACTTGCCCTCTGAAGGCGTCTCGGTGTTCTCACGAGAGCCTTTAAAGGGAACCAGAGAGGAACTCTGTCAGAGGCGCTATTCGTGACCTTCAGACTGTACTGTGTACTCCTATCTGTTTATTGCCTGAGGAAGCGGGAATATACCCGTGAAACGAGTTGTGGTTCTGTTCATGGAGTATGTGAATAAATTGTCTTTATCTTAAGCGACAGCATCCAGTCTATTTCTGAATGGCCGGTCCACCGCCGCCCCCGAATATTTTAAACATTTTAGCATATTTTATCCTTTTGGCGCCTCTGTACATCTACTTGTCAAGATATCCACCCTTGATGGTTGGAAGGGTGACAAACCCTCCTTTCCTTCTTCAGAGAGCGACATCTTATTCCTGAGTGGGGACAGGTCTAATCTCCCCACCTGCCTATATAGTGGTTGCCTTAACGGTAACCCATGTTTGTAAGTATAATCCTTACTCCACACTAATTCTCCCTGATCCAATACATACTACACTATATTGGGCTCTCGGTTTCTCTGTTTTATCTCTTTAAAAACAGAAAAAGCTTTTATACATACCTGGGGCTTCTTCCAGCCCCATACGCACGGATCGCTCCCACGCCGCCGTCCACCGCTTCCTGTATCGGCGGTACCGGGTCCCGTCACTTCCGGCGGACACGGCCAATTGTCCGCATGAGAAGGGGCTCCCTCCATACCCTTACGCATGCGGCTGCTCAGTATGCAGCTGCACGCGTAAGTGTATGCCGGGAGCCCCTGTGATGCGGACAATTATTAAATACTGATATTTTACTATAGTTTTTACACTTTAACCTGTATATTTACAGGTATTCTACTTTCAGGATTACTGTGTGCCTACATTTCTGGGCGCCCTTTTTTGACATATACGCTCCCTAAGAGTAGTGCTGGGCGTAATGGAAAAAACTACGCTTACGGATCATTACGCGTAATTTTACGCTATTACGCATTACGGAATTACGGTTACGGCGTAGACATTTATCTACGTTTCATGTCTGTAATTACGCATGGTCCTTACGCAATTATGCGTAAGAATACCATAATGCAGTTTGTCACTAAGTCCCCGCCGGCTCCCGCTGTCCACCCCGCCCACATCTGTCACCTACATGTCACCCACATGTGACAAATCAGAAGGAACCCCATTGGTCTGCTAAGGACCAATGGGGCTCCTTGGAGCCCAAATTCAAAGATGTTTAGAGAGCTCTGAGCTATATAGCTCAGAGCTGTGTCGGGTCCGTGCAGGACGCTAAGTCCCGCCGGCTCCCGCTGCCCTCCCCGCCTCTCCCACATGTCACCCACATGTCACCCCATTGGTCTGCTAAGGACCAATGGGGCTCCTTGGAGCCCAAATTCAAAGATGCTTAGAGAGCTCTGAGCTATATAGCTCAGAGCTGTGTCGGGTCCGTGCAGGACGCTAAGTCCCGCCGGCTCCCGCTGCCCTCCCCGCCTCTCCCACATGTCACCCACATGTGGGTGACATGTGGGTGACAGATGTGGGCGGGGTGGACAGCGGGAGCCGGCGGGGACTTAGCGTCCTGCAAGGACGCGTAAGTGTATGCGGCGGCTGAGCGGCGAGTGACGTCGGGTGCTGCGTAGTTACAATGTAACAAAGTTGTTACATTGTAATAACTTTGTTACATTGTAACTGACAGAACATTTCCGAGGCTATTGCGAGGGATCATTTATTTAAAGGAACAGGTAAGTATTAATGGTTAATTAAGAATATTAAAGGACTTTTTTCGTGGTTATGTTTTTTGTTCAATTAAAATACTTTTTCAAAGTGTTTGTGTGTTTATTTACTTTTAACTCTTAAAGGAAATGGGTAAGGGGTACAAGTACCCCTATACTCATTTCTCCTGGGAGGGGGTTGGGCATCTGGGGGACCCCTTTTTAAAGGCGACTTCCAGATGCCACCATGACCCCCCCCCCCAGGAAATCGCGGCCTCCACCTCCACCGGCCATCGGAGGTGGAGAAGAGCCCCTTGTCCGTGGATTGGACAAGGGCTCGGAGGGGGAGGGGAAAGCTTGGCTGCCCCTCCCCTTCCGAGACCCCCCAATCCATGGACCATGCGGGCTGGTATAGTCAGGGTGCGGAGCCCCACGCGGCCGGTGCTCCGCATTCTGGCTATCCCAGCCTGCATGGGGGACAAGGGGTTAAAGAGGTCTGGGAGGGGGGACCCCACGTCGTTTTTTTTTTATATTTCCCACACTCAGAACGAAGTAAGTAAAACTCTTCCCACTTGGGGGAATCTATGAAAATAATACACTATTGTTACCTGTGCAAAAAAAAAACTGACATTTTCCGCATTTAAAAGACATTTTTCCCCTTGAAACTTAAAAATCGATTTTCTCAAAAACTATAAGGTCTTTTTGAAAAAATGTTTTTTCCTCTTATTCCCACTGATCCCCTTAATATACCCTGGGAATTTGGTGTTCCTAAATTTTAAGCAGGCTTTGCTATTAACCGTTAAAGTCAGCGGGTTTTTAAATGTATACATTTTTCCTTTGAAAATTTAAAATCGATTTTCTGAAAAACTATAAGGTCTTTTTGAAAAAAGTTTTTTCCTCTTATTCCTTCTGATCTCCTTAATATATTCTCCAAATTTGAGGCTCTTAGCATTTAAGGGCGCTTTGCTATTAACCCTTAAAGTCAGCGGCTTTTTTATATTATACGGGAGCGTAATATTACGCGATTACGGCAGACTGTGCAATTTCAATAGGAGTTTATGATCTTATGCGTAATTTGTTACGAGTAATAACGCAACTTGCGGTCTACGCGTAATTAATTACGTGTAATACCGTAACCTTACACGTAACGCTTACGGTGCATTTGTAGTGAATTACGATGCGTAATTACGCTAATGCGTAATTTCGGCCCAGCACTACCTAAGAGAGATCCCCCTTATCCACCAGCAGCATACTGTCTGAGATGCCCCTACCCAATAGCAATGCTCAGTATGAGACCTCCTTCACCATCATCCAAAGAGGGACCCCCCTTCTCCATTTGTAGCAGCCAGTGGGAACCCCCTTCCCAACCCCAGTTGCATCATCCTATGTGACCGGGTGGTCCATATTGACATGATAAAATCGTGCTGTTGGCTCCACCCACATCATGCCATGACCACGCCCATCTTTTTTGCTGTGGCAAATTATGTGCTACTTGGGGTCACAAAATCCTTAGCAGCACTCCAGCCTAAGATATCAAAATGAAGCAGGTTTGAATCTTAGATACATTCTTTACCATCCTGACAAATTCCATCAATTAGTTACAGCATTCTCATTCTCATTCTCTTTGCCTATGATGGAGCATCCTATATAATAATCAGCAGGTGTCTCTTCATCCCATGTCCCTGTGTGTGTGTTTTTTTGTTGTGTGCATGTGCAGGGAGGGAGGCAGAGACACTGAGGAGAGCTGGGGAATGACACGCAAGCCGGGGAATGGGGCCAGAAGGGGCGGGCATGTGCGCGCGCACGGCGGATGAGCGTGACAGACCTAGCCCGTTTTTAATCGGCCTAAGGTCACTATTACATTTATAATACTGAAAGTACGTATTCTTCCCTCCATCTGTGTACTTGTGGTTCTACTGCTGTCAGTGCTGTCTCCGTATTCCTCCTTCTAGAGCTTATCTGCAATAATTCTAACTAACCATACAGCAATCCCAGAGCCAACTTAATTTTGGGCTTGATGCATATAACAGGTAATATTGCTGTGCACAGAAAGTGAACTGCAATCATACCCTTTTTGCTATTAGCGCGACCCATGGTACTCCAGTAGCACGACCGTTACGAATGGTAAAGCTCATTAGTAACACAAGTTACTGTAGCAATGGTCTGCCACTCAAGTATCATGCCAATAGTGTAACTCACGGTACTCACTGGCAGAAGTAAGGTTAATATTGCCATGTGCTCTCTGTGCACAGTAATATTACTGCTGGCACATGCATCAAGCCCCAAATCTGGATTTAGCACCTTCTCCTGAATATGACCACCCTGTCTTCTTCCATCTCTCTCCTCAAACCACAGGTACATTTAAATAACGCAAATTCAAATCACCTAATTTCTGATTTCTGTTTTACAAATGGTTTAGTTCTCTAAAGGTACCTACAGTTGCATGATCAAAGTCGTCTGAGGCGGTTGTCATTGGCCGACTTATGCATGTGTACAGGGGTCCCCCAACCACTGCTCCGCAAGCGATCCACCTGGTAGATCAATTTGGCCAAGCAACGACCAACTTCATTGTGCACCCTGCTCCCCCACCTGCCGCATTATGTCACGCACTCTCCGCTCCATCATCCCTCCTTCTCTCCACATAGCAACTGTCTGAGCGCGTTTTCAGTTATCCAGCTGACTTCACGTCTGTTCAGCCCAGCGGTGTCACCCGTGAAACTGGGTCACGAATCTCACGATGCCCGACATGTGACATCAGTTGAAGATGTGTACGCACCTTAGTATAGTATTATTAGAACCCAGTCACCTGGGATGTCAGTGTTCTAAATATTTTCTTTTTCTTGAATTCAGCAACACTTTTTGGGAAATTAAAAAATCCATATATATTTTACTGACGTTGTTGAACTTGAAGTAAATGCAATCAATGTCAACCAAACCACGCCAGAAAGTTTTATGCTGCTCCCTCTGACTGAGGTACCAACTCTCCAGGCCATCTACTTCTTTGTGTTCTTATTGATGTACATATTAACATTGTCAGGGAACATTCTACTGATTTCTGTGGTGGGAATCAACTCATCATTACAAACTCCTATGTACTTTTTCCTGAGTAATCTCTCCGTTATTGACATCTGTATGACTTGCGCCATTGTTCCCAAACTTCTCATAAACATTCTGATGAAAGACAGAATTATCTCTTTTTTGGGATGTGCAATGCAAATGTTCTTCCACCTGGCTTTAGGAGCAGCCGAATGCTTCATATTGGCTATTATGGCTTATGACAGGTTTGCTGCCATATGTAGGCCACTGCATTACAACAACATCATGAACAAGTTATTGTGTGTTAGTTTAATTGGTGGTGCATGGTGTATGTCCTTCATGAATTCTACTGTTCATACTGTTATCACCTTCCAGCTCCCGTACTGCAAGTCCCTGGTCATCAATCACTTCTTCTGTGAAATTCCAGCTTTCTTTCAGCTGTCTTGTCAAGACACTTTTTTCAATGAGATTGCCATGTACATCTCAGGAGGGATCATTGGTGTGTCTTCCTTCTGCTTGACTCTAATCTCTTATGTTCATATTATCATCGCCGTCTTGAAAGTCCATTCCTCGCAAGGGAGGCGTAAAGTGTTCTCCACCTGTGGATCTCACCTGACTGTGGTGTGTCTCTATTATGGAACCCTCATGGTTGTATATCTGAGACCCCACTCCATTCCTTCTGCTGAAATAAACAAAACCATGTCTATATTCTACACAACAGTATCACCAATGCTGAACCCCATTATCTATAGTATGAGAAATAAGGAAGTCAAAAGCACATTTATAAAAAAGAAAACAAGGTTTTAAAGGACCTGTCATTAACACTACATATAATATTTAAACACTCTATAACACTGTAAAGTCTTGCAAGCATATAATTGACCACTAGCGTAACTATAGGGGATGCAGCCCCTGCCCTTGTGAGGGGGGGGGGAGGGGCCTGGGGCCCGACTAGGGCCCGCTCAGGTCCGTTTTGTGAAGCTGAAAGGAAAGCATGGCCGCACATCAGCGGGGAGGGGGGACAGTCCCCCCTTCCCTCACTTTGGACTCTCCTCTCTGTGCTCCCCTCCAGCATTTATTATCAGTGGCAACAGGTGGGCAGCAGCAACACATACCTCCATCGCAGAGGTCTCCAATCTCTCAGTGCTTCATTCTACTTCCTGTTTAACCAGGAAGTAGCATTAGAGATCAGAGACCTCCACGATGGAGCTATGTGTTGCTGCTGCCCATCTGTTGCCACTGATAATAGATGCTGGAGGGGAGCTCAGAGAGGAGAGCCCAAGGTGAGGGAGGGGGGAACTGTCCTCCTCCCCATCAGTGTGCGACCATGCCTTCCTCTTGTGCTGCGACCTCTTCAGCCCCACAAAACAGACCTGGGGGGCAGGGGAGGGAGGGCCCCATCCAAATTTTTGCAGGGAGGCCCGGTGATTTCTAGTTACGCCCCTGGAATTGACTTCATATTTTTGTAGATTTTTAGAATACCAAAAAACCTAAAATTATCTTCAAAAGTACATGTCACAACATGAATCTGCTCAGAGTACAAGCACATTGAGTGGCTGAATTGCTAAAATAAAGTATCACATGCTTTGCAGAGATGGCCCGAACAGTTCGCCGGCGAACGGTTCCAGGTGAACTTCCGGTGGTTCGCGTTCGCCATGTAACGCAAACTTTTCCGGAAGTTCAGTTCGCCCCCATAGTGCACCATTAGGGTTAACTTTGACCCTCTACATCACAGTCAGCAGGCACATTGTAGCCAATCAGGCTACACTCTCTCCTGGAGTCACTCCCCCCTTATATAAGACAGGCTCTGTCGGCCATTACACTCACTTGTGTGCCTGCAATAGTGAGAGAAGGGACAGCTGTTGGCAGACTCTCATAGGGAAAGATTAGTTAGGCTGTTATAGGCTAGTTAGCTTGCTCCTGGCTGATTCTTATTGCTAAAATAGCACCCCACAACAGCTCTTTTGAGAGCTAATCTTGTTCTTGTGATCTATTTTTTTTCTGTGTGTCCCACTGACACTTGTGTTGCATAGACAGCCTTGCTAATTCATACTGTGTGTGTTCCACTACCAGGCCCAGCACATTCAGTGACTACCTGTGTGTGTGACAGCAGGTGCACATTGTAATACCCATCACTGCATATACCTAGTACCCGTTGTGTTGAGTGAACCCACCTCATCACAGCATATACCTACCTTTTGTGTTGAGTGAACCCACCTCATCACAGTATATACCTAGCTGTTCTGTTCAGTGAACCCACCTCATTACTGCATATACTTAGCTGTTGTGTTCAGTGAACCCACCTCATCACTGCATAAACCAACCTTTTGTGTTCAGTGAACGCACCTCATCACTGCATATACTTACCTTTTGTGTTCAGTGAACCCACCTCATTACTGCATATGTCTACCTTTTGTCTTGATTGAACCCACCCCATCACAGCATATACCTAGCTGTTGTGTTCAGTGAACCCACCTCATCACTGCATATAACTAGCTGTTGTGTTCAGGGAACCCACCTCATCACTGCATATACCTAGCTGTTGTGTTCAGTGAACCCACCTCATCACTGCATATAACTAGCTGTTGAGTTCAGTGAACCCACCTCATCACTGCATATACCTACCTTTTGTGTTGAGCGAGCCCACCTCACTACTGCATATACCTACCTTTTGTGTTGAGTGAATCCACCTCATCACAGCATATACCTAGCAGTTGTTTTAAATGAACCCACCTCATCACAGCATATACCCAGCTGTTGTGTTCAGTAAACCCACCTCATTACTGCATATGCCTACCTTTTGTCTTGATTGAACCCACCCCATCACAGCATATACCTACCTTTTGTGTTGAGTGAACCCACCTCATCACAGCATATACCTAGCTGTTCTGTTCAGTGAACCCACCTCATTACTGCATATACCTAGCTGTTGTGTTCAGTGAACCCACCTCATCACTGCATAAACCAACCTTTTGTGTTCAGTGAACGCACCTCATCACTGCATATACTTACCTTTTGTGTTCAGTGAACCCACCTCATTACTGCATATGTCTACCTTTTGTCTTGATTGAACCCACCCCATCACAGCATATACCTAGCTGTTGTGTTCAGTGAACCCACCTCATCACTGCATATAACTAGCTGTTGTGTTCAGGGAACCCACCTCATCACTGCATATACCTAGCTGTTGTGTTCAGTGAACCCACCTCATCACTGCATATACCTAGCTATTGTGTTCAGTGAACCCACCTCATCACTGCATATAACTAGCTGTTGAGTTCAGTGAACCCACCTCATCACTGCATATACCTACCTTTTGTGTTGAGCGAGCCCACCTCATTACTGCATATACCTACCTTTTGTGTTGAGTGAATCCACCTCATCACAGCATATACCTAGCAGTTGTTTTAAATGAACCCACCTCATCACAGCATATACCTAGCTGTTGTGTTCAGTGAACCCACCTCATTACTGCATATGCCTACCTTTTGTCTTGATTGAACCCACCCCATCACAGCATATCCCTAGCTGTTGTGTTCAGTGAACCCACCTCATCACAGCATATACCTAGCTGTTGTGTTTAGTGAACCCACCTCATCACTACATATACCTAGCTGTTGTGTTCAGTGAACCCACCTCATCACTGCATATAACTAGCTGTTGAGTTCAGTGAACCCACCTCATCACTGCATATATCTACCTTTTGTGTTGAGTGAATCCACCTCATCACAGCATATACCTAGCAGTTGTGTTCAATGAACCCACCTCATCACAGCATATACCTAGCTGTTGTGTTCAGTAAACCCACCTCATCACTGCATATACCTAGCTGTTGTGTTCAGTGAACCCACCTCATCACTGCATATACCTAGCTGTTGTGTTTAGTGAACCCACCTCATCACTGCATATACTTACCTGTTGTGTTCAGTGTACCCACCTACCTACGTGAGTGCACAAAGTGTGATATACCACTCCGAGCATACCTGTTAACTGCACCTGTGTGACTGCACATTGTATTAGTCAAGTCAGTGCATACCTTTCACTTCATCCTCCCCGATATGGACAAAACGGACAAAACAGGTAGAGGAGGAGGAAGAGGTAGACCCAGAGGAAGGCCACCTGGCACCGCCAGGTCTGTGCGAGGTTGTGTTGATGTGATTTTGTGCGGCCCTGACCCAAAGTACAGTGCTCAGAAGAAGGCACGTGCCATCAACTCCCAAGATTTTCAGGATGTGGTTGACTATTTAACACAGAACACCTCATCTCCCGCAGCCACCAGCGCTACTACACGCACCACATCCGCTGCATTTGACACTTCGCAGGAGTTATTTGGTGGTGAAATCACTGATTCCCAGCCACTACTGCAACAACAAGATGAAGGCGCTAAGCAAGTTACACTACCTCATATGTTTGAGTTAGGCGACTGTAACGATTGCGGAACTTTCTCTGTGATCAGCGCACAACGCGTACGCTGATACGGCGGAAATCCTCCTCAAGCGTATAATTGCAGGAACCCAGCAAAAGGTGCTACGCACCCGTAGAGGGAAATTCCTGTCGGCAGATGGCGCTGAGGAGTGCAGAGGAACCAATCCTCTGTACCTCCACAAATGCCAGACAGGAATTGTACGAAGCGCAGAACGCAATCGCAAGATAAGCGATTGCGAATGAGAACAAGCAAAGGGACAGGTTGTATGTGTGTGCGCCAATCTAGTCGCCACCCCGCGACAGCGCACACACAACAGCAGATACGGAACAGAAACGCAACCGCAAGAAAGGCGATTGCCAAAAGTGACACAAGGCAGATCAGAACAGAATACGAGGATAGCAAAGGCACAGCAAATCATACAATGAGGAGATACGGAAAATAACAAACACTAACTGAACGCAAACATCGCACTCATTCGCAACAGTGCACGCGTTCATGCGCGGTCTCCACGTGATAAGCACAATAGAGACAAGCACGCCTAACTAACCATCGACAGACGAACATGTAACAGAGGACGCGAGCGCTTGCTTAACGGTTACCTCACCGAGCCTCCAGCAAGCGTTCGTAGCAGACAAGACAGACACACGAAAACAGGGACAAGCGAGAGATAGGATCCACAGCACTAGCAAAAGTGGCTAGCGCGATCCAGGAAGATAGAACACAAGGGTCCACAGTACTAGCGCAGGATGCTAGTGCGATCCAGGTACAGAGTAGCAGAACAGAAGGATCCACAGCACTAGCGCTAGGCGAGTGCGATCCAGGCAGACAGAGTAGCAGAACAGAAGGATCCACAGCACTAGCGCAGGATGCTAGTGCGATCCAGGAAGGCAGAACAGAAGGATCCACAGCACTAGCGGAAAGTGGCTAGCGCGATCCAAGGAGACAGAATAGAAGGATCCACAGCGCTAGCGCAAGATGCTAGTGCAATCCAAGTGAGACAGATCAGAAGAGATAGCTGGTAGCAACCGCTGCACCAGCTATACTCCAAGAACAGAGATCAGAACGATTTCCTGTCGACCACCGCTGGGACAGGACAATCGCAACAGAACAAACAAAACAGATAAGAAATCCTAACTGCACTAGGGGAACCTGCCTAGCGCAGTTTCAGAAATTACTCTAAGCTGAACTTCAAACAAAGAGTAAGGCTGACACTCCTCCAGGAGTGTTTCACAGGAAGGAATCCTTATGACCAGCCCAGCATTGTGGGAAACACATAGTACTTATAGTACACGCCTCCAATGAATGTGGCCAGGCAATTTGCATGACAACGTATGCAAATTCCTCAGCAAGCACAAGCTGCAAAACTGACAGAAGGTCTCCTTTCCAGAGTCCTGCAGCATGCAAACCTAAACAGTGGTCAAAAGGCTGCCTGCCTGCGCAGGCAGCTAAGCGAATTCTCACAGCGACACTATGGACGTAACGTGTGAGGAGGAGGATGAAGTACCTGCTGTTGGTGTAGTTTTGGAGGTGTCTGAGGCAAGCGAAGCTGGGCAGGATGTTTATGATGAGGACGATGATACGGATCCCACGTATGTTCCCAATAGAGGATATGAACAGCCGGACAGTTCAGAGGGGGAGTCAGAGAGGAGTAGGAGGAGACGAGTTGCTGAAAGAAGCAGTGGGAGCTCATCATCAGAAACAGCTGGTGGCAGTGTCCGGCGCCATGTATCGCTACCTATGGACAGCCAGCCAACATGCCCTTCAACGTCAGCTGCTGAGGCCACCATAGTGCCATCACCCCAGGGGGGCTTAGCGGTTTGGAAATTTTTTAGTGTGTCTGCCTCAGATCAGAGCAAAGCCATCTGTTCTCTCTGCCTCCAAGAATTGAGCCGTAGAAAGGCCAACACTCATGTAGGGACAAGTGCCTTACGAAGGTGTTATAAACTGTTCTTATCACCTTGCTTCGACACCATCGTCTCACAGACTGTGAGATCACTTGACTCTCCACACAGCAAACAGGATATAGACTTGCTCAGGCTTCTTTCAATGTTTCCGTTATTTATTCAAGTCACAGGAATACAGATAGATACATTCATCATATCCTAGCCATGCCAATCTTCATGTTGCGTTATAAGCTCATGATTAGACTCCCTCTTGAAGTCAATCAGGTACCTTCTTCCTAACTACGTTACACTAAACTACATATGTACAGCATACATTATATCAGATTACAGAAAGGACGAACATGCTTAGGTCCCAGTCGGCCTTGTGAGCTAGTGCAGAAGGAAGAAGCAGAAGTGAGTTCTCCATTGCTCGCTCCAGATTTAATACCGGCTAGGAAAGAGTTAAATATGACATCATCTTCGCCACCCCCTAAATAAGTCTATTGGTGGACTCACTTGTGGTGTCATCATACACACCTACTGGATTAATAATCGATGAGGCACTTGACCCAGATGCGGGAATGTGAATGTTTAATAAATATGGCCAATGTTTACTGTTCCTGTCCTGTAAGTGGAGGTCAGAGTAAACCGATGGCCTTCTCTTAGGAACATGTTCTCAGTATCTGCGTGTATCTTCTGCTACACGCAGACCCTGAGATGCCTCTGTCTATTTTAAAGGCATACACTGCGGACAAGCCTTTTACATAAAACTCAGGCCAAGTAACTGAGGCCTACTTAAATTATAACAATCCCCCCTAAAACGGCTTGACCCGCAGATCCCAGCGTCTGAACCTCCCAGTACCTGGTTTCTTTCTTGTATGTTTCACTTTTCGATGTTCGTGCTCACACAACTTCTCTGCTCTAGGCGGTTACCCCTGGAAGAGAGAGAGCAAGACCTCTTGGTCTTCCTGTAACCAGGCTCTCTGGGGAGGCCCTACTTCTAAGTCCCTCAATACCACATGCTCAGCATTTGCGTCACTTGCGTATCACTCACAAACTTGCATGACCACAGAAAAGTGAAACTCGTTTGGTTGTTACAAAACGGAGCAGTGCCCGGTGCCTTCTAAAAGAGCGCCTTTATACAATCAGCTCCTAGGTACTACTAAACCTATACCCGTAACCCTGTAGATCCCTTAATTTAAACTATTGGTTCCGGAGATTGTTTATGAGGCACCAATCTCTGGACCGGTTAATTTATTTTACGTAATTTTAACCCGCAACCTCACCTGGATAACGATGCCTAAAGTTGTCATCCCCATCCAGACGACCAGTGGGTGTAGAAAGAACTTTGGAACTGCAGATGCCCCGTCCGAGTGTCCCTGGAACATCACCGGAACCTTTGTCCACCAGGGCAGACTGGAACTCACCTGCTCATTTTTGTGTTCTACCTCGTTAAGATCACCTGTATCATGGTGAAATCTTACCTCTAACTTAGTGTACTGTTTGTTTAACCTTTGTAACAAAATGTGGCCGTCTTGGATCAAACCCTGTTCCCCTTTGTCCCATGTCGTGTTCTCTTTCAGGACGGGAACTACCCGTGAAACTTTGACCTTTAGAGTTCTCTTAACAATTTGAGAAACAACGTCATCAAACCTGGATGACAGGATCCATATGGGATCTCCACTCACACAATATGTTCCCCTTGGAAACTCCCCCTTATCGGAACAATTATGAGAATATACCTTGAATGTATCATTAGACCTTATGTTAAAAAAACCAAACCTTTCCTTCCGCCACCGGAACTATCGGTTGGGCTTCAGGGTGGATCTTTTGAATGGTAGCCTCGCACTCTGCGTTATTGAGCCTGCAGGCATCTTCACTAAATTTGACTTGCCCCGGCCAACGCAGGTACTTCTGCAAGAATTGCCCACATGAGGACAACTCTACTTGTTTCACCTCCCTGTCTAGCACCAAAAAAGGTTGACCTCTCAGGTCCTGGTGTAAGACATGGGTTGAGGTGGGAACTAAGGAAGTGGCGGTGCCTAAAGGAATGTTGCACCGTTTCCATTTGTTCACCCAAACATCTCGAAGCTGCCATGCAAAAGATCCTTCTCCAGAAAAATTAATATACCTCCCCTTGTCCAATCTTTCGCTGACAAAATATGTCCCCAGCTGTCCTGATTGGACCTCTTCCCCCCTTACGTCCTGAGGCACAATATGTACCTGAGGTCGGGAAGACTGTACTCTCTGCAATCTTTCAATTAAGAGTACCTCTTCACTTACCCAACTCTCATGAGGATAAGCTGTTGCATATGGACTGTGTAATATCGTCCCCTGTTGTGACCCGTGTGGTGTGAATGGGGTTCCCTGTGTGGGCTTTCCCTCCCCCGGGACCGCTCTCCCCACCCTCTTTGTCACCTGGAAATGTGGCTTGATCTCGATTTTTACTTCTTGTTTCGAGAACCTCCCACCCTTGGCTTTCCAGCCTTTACGTGTGTATAGTTGTTTCAGAGGCACTCTCTGTTGGTAGCTCCAGAGTGTGATGTGGTCCCCTGCGTCTCTCTGGTAAGAGAATTGACGCCTCCTGCTCGTTCCTCTCCAATCTGGACCCATCTCACTCTGCATAACCAAGACAAGGTACCCCTGAATCACACACTCCCCCTTTTGCATGTACCCATTGTACTGCAATGTACCTTTTAACAAACCTTTGGATCGGTGCATTGATTCTGGGAGTGTGGCATTCAATAGCAGATTTACACTGCCATTAAATTTCCACTGCCCGCACACTTGACCCTTCAGACCTTTCACCCACATTGTGCCATGAAATTTGCTTTCTCCTGGCACAAGTGCTCCTTTCCTCCGTCCCTGCATGGTCCATCTGTGCCAAGCGGAGGGAGGTGTGAAAGGATCAGTACCTTTGTCACCCAACATTAACATGCTTAGGCCTTGCATTCTCATTAACCCCTTATTATACATGAGAATGTCCTCTCTTCGTTCTCCTAGGACGGAATGGCAACCTAGGATCACCATCAGCATGGTACACTTCATTATAAAAGCACCACCCTGGGAAAGAAAAACATTAGCACTTTGCATTATGCTTTGCTCGGACAGTTTTGTTAGTCTCTTTCCGATTTCAGGAATCTCGTGGTTTAGTCTCTTTCCAATTTCAGGAATCTCGTGTTTTAGTCTCTTTCCGATTTCAGGAATCTCGTGTTTTAGTCTCTTTCCGATTTCAGGAATCTCGTGTTCCTCCAAGCTTAGATTGGCATCTGGAACCTTTCGCTTATCCGACTGACATCTCCATCTTTGCTGCCAGCACTGCAGCTGTCTCAATTCCATATTGCCAAACACCTGAAATCGAAATACAAACAAATCAATTCTTATTAATGATTTGGGATTCGCCCTGCGGCTTGTACTCTTTACACTTTAAATTGATCAATATATACCGTAATTGATCTCGTTGCTTTATGGTTCTCATGAACTCTGTTTACTCTTATTGGTAGATTGGAGTTAAACTTCACCCCCCTACCTCAGTACTATCTTCAGTACTTACCTGTTTAAAATATGCTCCCGCGGACTTCACCTATGGAAGCTCGCTTCACCTTTGGAAGCTCTCCCCCATTGCAGCTCACTCCACATCCCCCCTTATCTGTCCATGCGCGGCCGTCGCATGCACAGATTACGGATGCCACACCTGATGCTGCTTTGCAGGTGAGCCTGCAATGCTCTTACTCATTATCGCATTTCCTTGTCTAGAACTTCATCGCGATACCAGCTCTGCTAGAAGTTCTGTGTGTTGTACCCTCTGACCAATGTTTGCCGTGCCACCACCTAAACTACCAAAAAAAAACTGGCTGCCTCCCTGTAGGAAGGAGCACTTTGCACTTAAACTACACAGGGTGCAGGGCTAAGCATACCAGCGTCACATGCCTGTATGCAGATCCCTGAATGCCCACATGGAAGGTAGTCACATGGCAAACAGCGTACTGATACACTGTCACTCTGTAAACGGCAATTCTATCATCTGTATAATTGCCCCATGAACTGTTGTCAGTCCTTGTTCTTTGTGCTACAATTGATAGGAGCTGGAAAAAACATATTTGACCAATCAGTGGATGAAAAAAAACGCACACAAAACAGCTGCAGCCCAGCATAGACCTCTCAGTCCAGCTCTGGCCCTATTCACGACAAAACCGGAAAAAACGTTACCGCTCTGCAGAAGCGGCGACGGAAACCCGAATTGGTCAACTCCCTTTTTTCCAACTCCGGCACCCCCTTTGATGCGCTGTCCCCCTTTCCTTCTATTGGGAACTCATGCTGCACCACCCATTAAGGTGCCTCACTTACAGGAATAATCCCATAAGCAACACAGTACAGACCCATTTCTGATCTGTACTGCTCCGTGTGTCCCTGCACCGAGCTGGGAAACACTTCCTATTCTGGCATTCCTGTCCATGGACTCTGGGAAAAACTTTGAGAACCGAGACACACAGGAGAACGTCTCTGTATTTCTACCCCCCTTCCTTTCAGCTGCTCTGCCCGGAGCCGCGAGCACAGCCTGACGTGACGTGGATCCCCCCAGCCCCTCCTCCCCCCTGCCATGACGTGTGGGGGCCATGACTCACGGGGGCGGGCTCTCTCCACTGCCGCCATTTTGAGTCCTGGACTGCCAGCCAAGATGGCTGCTCCCATAGCAGCCTCTCGTTCCTATAGACCTAGGAGAGAGAACAAAATACAAACAAACATTTTTTTTTTTTTTTTATGCCTAGTCACACACAGCATCTATCCACAGTGCACAAAAATCAGCCTCAGCATTCCTTCACGTCTCAGCTGTAATCCGAACTGCAATCAGACATACGGATCCCCAGAGACGTAGGAATCTTTCTCACTCTATCACAGACATAACTAAGAACCGCCCGACTGGAAATGCGAGAAACGTGCAGAACATCTCACAAACAGAAAGACACTCGCTTTCCTCCTCTCTCCCCTCTCTCCCCCCCATCCAGCCCCAACAGACTGAAGCACCGCTGGCTTATCTCCTGCTGCGGGGGACCCTCCCCCTTTTTCCCAGCCTCTGTAGAGACGGGAAGAGAAGAGAAGAGAAAAAAAACTTCTTGCCAGCACAAACATGCCTGAGACAAATGCAGAGATAACCACTCCGTAAATATACAACACAGGAAGCTTGAATCTGAAGAGGGAGAAAAGAAAAAAAAAACCAAGCACATAAACCAGACTCCCCCCTCCCACCATGCATGGGAGAGATGAGAAGCCCGCAGCCACCATGCTGCACTTAACACAGAATGTACACATTAACACATTAACCTCTCCTTGTTATAATACCCAAATACAACACAGATAAGGCCATACAACAACGTAAACAAACTTGCCTGAGCAGCAGATTCTTCGCAATTCACCAGCATTCCGCAACTTTTTCCCACGAAACCTCTGTGGACACCGGAACGTCAGTGGGGGGCATCCACCCTCCCCCACAGCGGATCAATCTCCAGCGGCAGTTGCGAGCAGCCGTAGCCTCGGAGAGTTCCTTCTGACCCAGGTTTTTAGGCTTGTAACTGTGTGCACATGCAGTTACAGTGTAACGTCCAAGAGTTTCGCCGCTGATTTTTCGAATCGCTGCCGTGTGCTTGACTCCCGCACACATCCCACACCACTTATCAGTATCAGCTTGATAAGCTTTACCGTCTGCGTCCGTCTATTCCGCTTGTTTTGCTGTGGAATATCTTGAAACCATTTTCCGTCGGCCCCGGCCCCGGCCCCGTCTGCCTGTATAGTTAGGCAGGGAAGGATTTCAGGCACCACTGTTATAAACTGTTCTTATCACCTTGCTTCGACACCATCGTCTCACAGACTGTGAGATCACTTGACTCTCCACACAGCAAACAGGATATAGACTTGCTCAGGCTTCTTTCAATGTTTCCGTTATTTATTCAAGTCACAGGAATACAGATAGATACATTCATCATATCCTAGCCATGCCAATCTTCATGTTGCGTTATAAGCTCATGATTAGACTCCCTCTTGAAGTCAATCAGGTACCTTCTTCCTAACTACGTTACACTAAACTACATATGTACAGCATACATTATATCAGATTACAGAAAGGACGAACATGCTTAGGTCCCAGTCGGCCTTGCGAGCTAGTGCAGAAGGAAGAAGCAGAAGTGAGTTCTCCATTGCTCGCTCCAGATTTAATACCGGCTAGGAAAGAGTTAAATATGACATCATCTTCGCCACCCCCTAAATAAGTCTATTGGTGGACTCACTTGTGGTGTCATCATACACACCTACTCGATTAATAATCGATGAGGCACTTGACCCAGATGCGGGAATGTGAATGTTTAGTAAATATGGCCAATGTTTACTGTTCCTGTCCTGTAAGTGGAGGTCAGAGTAAACCGATGGCCTTCTCTTAGGAACATGTTCACAGTATCTGCGTGTATCTTCTGCTACACGCAGACCCTGAGATGCCTCTGTCTATTTTAAAGGCATACACTGCGGACAAGCCTTTTACATAAAACTCAGGCCAAGTAACTGAGGCCTACTTAAATTATAACAGAAGGCACCTGGAGGAAAGGCACAAACTGCAATGGGAAGAGCACCTGAGCAAAAGCAGCACACAAAAGAAAAGCCACCCTCCTTCTCCTCTTCCTCCTTCAGGTTCAGAATCTTCATCCGCTTTCTCCCTTGCACCTTCACAGCCACCCTCCTCCACTCCGCCGCTGACCTTGAGCGGTTCCTGCTCCTCTGCATACAGCAGCCAGGTGTCCATGAAGGAAATCTTTGAGCGGAAGAAGCCAATTTCTGCCAGTCACCCCTTTGTCCGGCATCTGACAGCTGGCGTGGCAGAACTGTTAGCTCGCCTGCTGTTACCATACAAGCTGGTGGACTTTAAGGCCTTCCGTAAATTTGTGGCCATTGGGACACCGCAGTGGAAGATTCCAGGCCACAATTATTTCATACCCAAACTGCACCGTGAAGTGGAGAGGCAAGTGGTGTCATCTCTGGCACACAGAGTTGGGTCAAGGGTCCACCTGGCCACGGATGCCTGGTCTGCCAAGCACGGTCAGGGCCGCTACATTACTTACACAGCCCATTGGGTCAACCTGGTGACTGATGGCAAGCAGGGGGTATGTGGTTGTGCAGTGGACCAACTTGTGACACCTCCATGGCTTGCAGGCAGGCCTCCTGCCACCTCCTCTCCGCCTGCTACATCCTCTTTCCTGTCGTCATCCTCCTCCTCCTCCTTGACTGGTGCCGCGATCTCCTCTCCAGCTACACAGCTCCAGGGCTTATGCTGCATGCCAGGTACGATGGTGTCACGCCATCTTAGACATGTCTTTCCTCAAAGTGGAGAGTCACACTGGACCAGCTCTCCTTGCTGCTCTTAACAAACAGGTGGATCAGTGGCTGATCCCACACCAGCTGGAGATCGGCAACGTGGTGTGTGACAACGGCAGCAATCTCCTTTCTGCTTCGAATTTGGGAAAGCTGACACATGTACCCTGCATGGCACATGTGCTGAATCTAGTCATTCAAAGATTTGAGTACCCAGGCTTAGAAGACGTCCTGAAGCAGGCCAGGAAGTTGTGTGGGCATTTTAGGCGGTCTTACACGGCCATGGTACGCTTTGCGGACATTCTGCGGAGAAACAAGTTGCTGGTGAGACACTTGATATGTGATAGCCCGACTCGCTGAAATTCGACCCTGCTCATGTTCTCTCGCCTGCTAGAACAGGAGAAAGCCGTCACCCAGTACCTCTACAATTTCAGTAGAAGGACACAATCTGGGGAGATGGGGATGTTCTGGCCCCCGAACTGGACACTGAGGCGAAATGCATGCAGGCTCATGCGGCCGTTTGAGGAGGTGACCAACCTGGTGAGTCGCAGTGAAGGCACCATCAGCGACTTGAGCCCGTACGCTTACTTCCTGGAGCTTGCTGTGCGTAGAGTGGTGGTTCAAGCTGTGGAGGAGCATGAAGAGGAACAGCTATGGCAGGAACAGTTGTGGGAGCAATTTACATCAGAACCAGATGTTTCCTCAACACCTGCGGCAGCACAGGGGGGGGGGAGAGTCATGTGGGAAAGAGGAGGCAGACTCAGAAGATGAGGAAGGTGTTTATTTGGAGGAGGAGGAGGAGGTGGCGGCAGAAGAACAACCGCAGCAGGCGTCGCAGGGGACTTGTGCTGCTCAACATTCCCGTGGTATTGTTCGTGGCTGGGGGGAGGAGGAGGACTTACCTGACGTCACTGAGGAAGAGCAAAAGGAGATGGAGAGTACGTCTGGATCCAACTTTGTGCAGATGGCATCTTTCATGCTGTCCTGCCTGTTGAGGGACCCCCGTATAAAAAACTCAAGGGGAATGAGCTTTACTGGGTGGCCACACTACTAGACCCTCGGTATAGGCACAAAGTGGCGGACATGTTACCAAGTCACCTGAAGGCAGAAAGTATGTAGCACTTGCAGAACAAGCTGGCAAGTAGGCTTTACAATGCGTATTAGGGTGATGTCACAGCACAATGCAATAAAGGTACCACTGCCAGTAATCCTTCTCCCATGTCCACGCAGGCAAGGACAGGACGCTCCAGTGATCTCATGGTGATGTCGGACATGCGGACATTCTTTAGTCAAACACCTCGCTATAGCCCTTCCGGATCCTCCCTCCACCAACGACTGGACTGGCAGGTAGCCAACTACCTGGTCTTAAGTGTAGATGTAGACACTGTGAGCAGCAATGAACCCTTGGACTACTGGGTGCGCAGGCTTGACCTGTGGCCAGAGCTTTCCCAATTTGCCATCCAACATCTGTCTTGCCCTTCCTCAAGCGTCCTGTCAGAAAGGACCTTCAGTGCAGCTGGAGGCATTGTCACAGAGAGGAGAAGTCGCCTAAGTCAAAAAAGTGTTCAGTACCTCACCTTTATCAAAATGAATGAGGCATGGATCACAGAGAGCTACTGCCCGCCCGAAGACTAAGTCAGTCCCCACACACAGCATCTCTGCCTGCAGGCCGCTTGACTGCCTTCTCCGCCACCACCAACAGGGTCCAGAACTTCAGGCGGATTCCTGAATTTTTAAGGCCGCTGCTAGCAGTGGCTGCTACACTAATTTTTCTGGTGCGTGTACATGCTTACCTAATTTTTTTGGCTGCAGTGCAGCTGCAACAACAAAACAAAATGCATGCACATGTGCCCATTCCCCTTCATGATTATTACCTTGCCGCGGTGAAGGGGCTTGCGTATCACAATGAAGCAATGACCGCCGGCTAGAGTTGAGCCGAAATTTTCGTAATTTCGCATTACTATAATTACGCATGCGAAATTTGCGATTACGATGCGAAATTACGGTAGCGTAATTGCCATTAAAATCGTAATTGAAAATACCGTAAGCGTAATTTTCAACGCGTAATTTCGCGTTTCGTTCATGCCGTAATTTCGCATTAAACGCTATCGTAATTTCGCGTTAAACCGTAATGCTCCGTATAATATAAAAAAGCCGCCGACTTTAAGGGTTAATAGCAAAGCCCCCTTAAATGCTAAGAGCCTCAAATTTGGAGAATATATTGAAAATACTTTTTCTAAGTGTTTGTGTGTTTATTTACTTTTAACTCTTAAAGGAAATGGGTAAGGGGTACAAGTACCTCTATACTCATTTCTCCTGGGAGGGGGGGTGGGCATCTGGGGGACCCCTTTTTAAAAGGGGACTCCCAGATTCCACCATGAACCCCCCCCCCAGGAAATCGCGGCCTCCACCTCCACCGCCCATCGGAGGTGGAGAAGAGCCCCTTGTCCTTGGATTGGACAAGGGCTCGGAGGGGGAGGGGAAAGCTTGGCTGCCCCTCCCCTTCCGAGACCCTCCAATCCATGGACCATGCGGGCTGGTATAGTCAGGGTGCGGAGCCCCACGCGGCCGGTGCTCCGCATTCTGGCTATCCCAGCCTGCATGGGGGACAAGGGATTAAAGAGGTCTGGGAGGGGGGACCCCACGTCGTTTTTTTTATATTTCCCACACTCAGAACGAAGTAAGTAAAACTCTTCCCACTTTGGGGAATCTATGAAAATAATACACTATTGTTACCTGTGCAAAAATAACTGACATTTTCCGCATTTAAAAGACATTTTTGCCCTTGAAACTTAAAAATCGATTTTCTCAAAAACTATAAGGTCTTTTTGAAAAAAAAAATTTCCTCTTATTCCCACTGATCCCCTTAATATACCCTAGGAATTTGGTGTTCCTAAACTTTAAGCAGGCTTTGCTATTAACCGTTAAAGTCGGCGGGTTTTTAACTGTATACATTTTTACTTTGAAACTTTAACATCGATTTTCTCAAAAACTATAAGGTCTTTTTGAAAAAAAAATTTTCCTCTTATTCCTCCTGATCTCCTTAATATATTCTCCAAATTTGAGGCTCTTAGCATTTAAGGGGGCTTTGCTATTAACCCTTAAAGTCGGCAGCTACCTAACATTGATCCATGCGTCAACTTTTCCGCTTGGGAGCATGGCCATACGCATTAATTTCGTAATATCCACAGTAATGCGAAAATTACACGAAAAATTACGCTTACTACTACGAAATTTCGCGAAATCCTTCTTCATTATGATTATGTACTTACGGCCATAATCGTAATTACACTAATTACGCGAAATTTCGCGAAATCGTAATTACGTCATTACGCTCATCTCTACCGCCGGCTATATGAGTGTCTCGGGGGGGGGGGGGGGGTTAGGGCACACCAAAGATAATAAGGTCGTTGCTTCATTGTGGACAGACCACATTTGATCAGCTGGACAGTCACTGTTGTTCTATTATTGAGCTGCCACAGCCCGGCGACCATATGGGCTTGAACACTGCCACAGCCTGCACTCTGGCCATGGTGCGCACCAGCCCAGCACGGCCATCACTACGCAAACAGCTGTTTGCGGTGCGTTACACAGTGAGTTTGGTGTTTCAGTGTGAAGCAGTACTCTAATTACACTCCCTGATTGATGTATACACATGCAAGATGTTTGAAAGCACTTTAGTCCTGCAATTTAGCATTCAATGTGATTTCGGCCCTTAAAACGCTGCTTTGCGTGAAATCCAGATTTTTCCCCGGGACTTTTGGCATCTATCCCACTCATCCATGCCCCCCTCCAGGTGTTACACCCCTTGAAACATCTTTTCCATCACTTTTGTGGCCAGCATAAATGTTCCTAGTTTTCAAAGTTTGCCTCCCCATTGAAGTCTATTGCGGTTCGCGAAAGTTTGCGCGAACCGAACCTTTTGCGGAAGTTCGTGAAACCGAAAACCAGAGGTTCGGGCCATCTCTAATGCTTTGTTAGCCCAGGATCTGCTACTATCAGGTGGCCTGCTACTGCATCCTGTGTCAGGTGAACACTACGGTGGTGGACCTCAGTCTATTACTGCAACTTTCAGGAGCTGTGATTGCTTCCATTGAAACGGTGGGGAATCATGAGTGGAGATGGATGGTAGTAATGCAAAAAGAGTATTAATTGGTTACCCCCCCCCCCCCAAAAAAAAAACAACGTTACCTCACCTCTTTCTTCTTTAGCAATATTCTTGACTGATTGGATAATTCCAAGTTCCTGTTTGTATGTATTTGCCACCATATAAGATGCTCCGGAATATAAGACACATATAGGTTTAGAGGGCAAAAAATGGGGGGGGGGGGTATATATATATATATATATATATATATATATATATATATATATATATATACTAAACCTAGTACATCCATGTTCCAGGAGCGTCTTGTAGATTTTCTCCACCAATCGGTGTCCTCCTGTCCCTCCCATGTGTCCTCCTGTATCCCCATGTCTCCCTTTCTGTCCCCCATGTGTCCCCTTCTCTCCCCAGTGTGTCCCCTTCTGTTCTTCTTCTGTCCCCATGTGTCAGCCTTATCCTGAACTAGTGATGAGACAAAATGTAACTTATGCAATATTGACAGACTTCTATACACAAGTTCAGAAATATTTGCAATCTCAACCTCCAAACATTATCAACCTCTCTGCATCCTCTACTCATGCTACCCTCTTTAACCTCCCTGGCGTTCTATTAAAATCGCCAGGGAGGCTGCGGGAGGGTTTTTTTTAAATTAAAAAAAAAATATTTCATGCAGCCAACTGAAAGTTGGCTGCATGAAAGCCCACTAGAGGGCGCTCCGGAAGCGTACTTTCGATCGCCTCCGGCAATCGAAAGTAACAAGATAGGCCGCAATGAGCGGCCTATCTTGTTTCGCTTTCCTCGTCGCCATGGCGACGAGCGGAGTGACGTCATGGACGTCAGTCGACGACCTGACGTCAGAGCCGCCCGATCCAGCCCCTAGCGCCGGCCGGAACTGTTTGTTCCGGCTGCACTGGGCTCGGGCGGCTGGGGGGACCCTCTTTCGCCGCTGCACGCGGCGGATCGCCGCGGAGCGGCGGCGATCGGGCAGCACACGCGGCTGGCAAAGTGCCGGCTGCGTGTGCTGCTTTTTTCAGAATCCAAATCGGCCCAGCAGGGCCTGAGCGGCGACCTCCGGCGGCATACCCCGAGCTCAGCTCGGGATTACCGCCAAGGAGGTTAAATGACCTTGAGCTAGCAACTACTCATTTTAAGTTAACAATACCTTAACTTCAGCCATTGTGGCTCCCTCCTCTACACTCCTCACTAATCTCCTCACTGTTCCACGACCCCGCCCAAACTACTCTTCCCTGCATTCAACTCCCTCCTCTGGCCTCCACATCCAGCTACCACTCCCTGCATCTCTGCCGAGGACTTTGTTTCGTTCTTTAGTGAAAAAAAATCACCAACATCAGAAAAAGCTTCTGTCACCAGTATATGATGCTCGGTATAAGTGCCCCCAGTATAGGTAGTCAGGTATAGATGCTGACAGTACAGGTAGCCAGACATAGGTGCAGCCAGTATAGGTAGCCTGGAATAGGTGCCGCCAGTACAGATGGCCGGATATAGGTACAGTAAGTATAGGTAGCCTGGAATACAGTGGCATAACTAAGGAGCTGTGGGCCTTGATGCAAGTTTTACATTGGGCCCCCCAAACACTCTATACATAACAATTGATATGGTGCACCAAAACCTGCCAATGGTAACTACAGTGTCAGAGGTGCCAGTAGGGAATGGGGAACAGTTTGTTAATGAATACCACTATTTAAAGTATCTATAGAAGTCATTATTATGAGCACAGGACCAATAGAGAGCTAATACTGCAGTTAAAGGAGGGCCCTTCGGGGCCCCTCTGGCCCAAGGGCCCTGACGCGGTCGCAACCTCTGCAACCCCTATTGCTATGCCCCTGCTGGAATAGGTGCCGCCAGTACGGGTAGCCAGATATAGGTGCAGCCAGTATAGCTAGCCAGGAATAGATGCTCCCAGCACAGGTAGCCAGGTATAGGTACAACCAGTATAGGTGCCGCCAGTACAGGTAGTCAGGTATAGACCTTTTTTAACATATGTCACAAAAAAATGTTGTTATATCTCCAGAAAAAAAGTACAAAATTTCGTTTCAGTGTTCAGCCCACTTCATAATTGAAAAAGCAATATATAATATGGCCTAATTCATGTAGGTTTTCTTGTCAAAAATCCTTAGTAAACCTAATGAGTGCAACATGTCTAAAAACTGCTTGGCAGTAAAAGTGCACGTTTCGGACAAATTGGCTGGCAGGGAAAGGATTAAAGAGTGGTGAACAAAAATTATTACATATCTCCACTAAGTCCTTAACCACTTCAGCCCGCAGATGTTTTTCCCCTCTCATTCATTCAATAATAACTTTATCACTACTCATCACACGGAAATGATCTATATCTTGTTTTTTTTTCGCCACGAATTAAGCTTTTTGTGAGCGATACTTGTTTTCAGTAATTACTTTATTTTCTATGCATTTTGAAGGCAAATACACACACACAAAAAAGAAAAAATACACTATTTCTCCAATTCCACCTTCTATAGTTTTAAAATAAGCAATGTTACTATAAATAAAAACCACCTATTTTATTTGCCCATTAGTCCTGGCTATCACAACATTTAAATTATGTTCCTAGTACAATGTAAGGCGAAAATATATTATTTGGAAATAAAGGTGTATTTTTTCAGTGGTTTTTTTTTGTGTCCTATCAATTGTAAGCCCTTATCTACTAAAATTAATTCAATTTAATCACTTCAAAGAACCCTCCCCCCACCCCCAGTTACCAAGCATACAATTTAAAATAAAATAAAAATAACATAGTTGCCTAAGGGACTTATCTTTTTGTAATATGTATGTCATGAGGGTGTTTACTGTTTTTTTTGTTTGTTTGTTTGTTTGTTTTTTTAAATAAAAAATCTGTGCAGGTTAATTTCACTTTTCGCCACTACATGGCAATAAACACTTCTTGGTTTACAAGGATGTGTTTTACCGTTAATGAAGAAAAAAATTCTTAACATTCTTATGAATGGACATGGCCTCTGATTGGGATCCTGTCCATTCATCACAGGCATTGCGATTGGTTCAGAGAAGCTTCCTTTCTCTTCTCCAATCGCGACATGGAAAACCACCGGGGTACACGGGCCGCAGCTGCCTCTCATCTGCAATGCTTCAGTCGCCATTCCTGCTATAAACCCATTGAAAAAGGATTCTTCCGAAACTCAGATGTCTGGAGGGTGACAGCACCTCATCTTGCTCTGTACATTGAACTTTGCTATACTGTGCATCCTTGAAGGGGACTTGCTTCCTCTGAGAACTTTTTGCGTTGGATTTATAATGCACTCAGGTTTTGGATTGCCTAGATACTTGAATGCATATGGACTATTGATCACACAGGCTCAGGTCATTTTATATAGTGCTATTCCAAACTATTAAATGTAAACAGTATATTATTGATAACAATTGCATGTGCTATCTTTACACTGGTACTGAAGATTCAGACCAGCAACTTGTCTCATTGTATATTTATTGTGCATTTTTTGAATACATCTTGTTGAGCATTCTAATAGGCTGGTGTGCGTGTCTTCTTGTTATTTAATGGATTTGTGATTTGTGACACAGCACCACGTTATATTTGAGCAATTGTATCATTCTTTTTCATAGGTGTGCAATACCTAACATATCTTTTCTGTGCACAGGTCGCATCCCAACACACCCCGCAGGTACCGCTGTTTGCAAACTGGACAAGAATACTTGCACAGTTTTCCTTTAGCTGTATCTATCTGGACAAAAATACTCGTCCAGATAGGCTTAAGTGGTTAAACCAGAAGGGTGTCTGATGCCATTTTTTCAAATAGTCACTAAATTCAAAATGGCACCTTCAAAAATATTCTCATATCTCCAACTCAAACATTTCTTGGCAAACACGATAGGCGTAGGAATCACTCCTCAACACCCTCCTTAACAAGCCTTATACACAACTCCATATGACTCACTATCCTCCCTAAGCTGAAAATATCTCAATTCATAAATACTGTAGCTTAATCTCACATCAATAAAGTTACCATGCCCTATTAAGCTCAGCCATAATAAAAAAAAACTACTATTAGTGTTTACTACCAAGAAGTACAACTGAAACTTATCTACGGTGCTTACATAGTACCCACATTTGCACCTCAAACAATTACACTGTGTTAAATGCAACCACCAAAAACCATCTCTCTAATGGTGCCCATACATGGTACAATAAAAACGTTCGATTTTCCCGTTTATTCGATCTAAATGATCGAATTGAATGAAAGTTGAAAATATTATTTTTTTTAGATCAAGAAATTTGAACGATTATCCCGTTTTTTCGAGAAAAATCAGATCGGACATGCTGGAAAAAAATGTATATTCGATCTAACGGAATAATCAAACTAAATTATCTAATTGGAAAAAATAAAAAATTGTCCAATGTATGTACTTTACACTATCTATGGACCTGTCTGTCTATCCAATCATACTGGTCAGAGGTTCTTCACCTCTTCAACAAATTGAAACCTGAAGTATCTAAACAGCGCATTCATGATCCAATCACAATATTTTTCCACTTAGGACATGCTAATCATATGGCCCCCTTCATCACTTTATCTAAGCTTGAAAATCTCCTAATTTTTGCAGCCAAAAAACCCTAGCCCTCTGACTCCTATGAGCAATGAGCATGTTAACCACCTTGCATAATATAATGATGAATGACAAATTAGATCAAGATCTCAGTACCTCATCAAATAATTATAATACATTTTAGCAACGTGAAATCCTCTCATACTTTACCTAGACAAGCATAAACCTCTGATAACGCATTAATAAAAATGTAAACATCCCTCCTTTTATACTATTACACCTTACTTCATATATTTAATCTTATCTCAAATATTCTTCTTCATTTAAAGGAAATCCAGAGGCTTGTTTTCCTTCTTCCTTCCGACGATTCCAGCAATGTCATTTAAGCCCATAATAGTATACAGGGGGGGGGGGGGATTTATATGGATACACTTTAATAAAATGGGACTGGTTGGTGATATTAACCACTTTACCCCCGCCCGTACGAATTTCTCCATCCCTTTTTCCATCCTTTAACCCCAAGGGACAGAGAAATCCGTACTTTCCACGCTCCCGCCGCTGCCCATGCTCCCGCTTGCTCTAGCGCGCACTCCCGCCGGTAAACACGCCACCCGCCGCTCGCCCGGAGATCAATGAACGGGAAAATCCATTCCCGTTCGTTGATCTGCGCTCCGCAATGATCCGCTGCTGCTCCGCTAAGCAGCGCGATCATTGTGAAAAAAAACAAACTCTCAGCCTCCTAGTACTTCCTGCAAGGGTCCGGAAGGACGCTTGCAGGTTGTATTAAACAAAAAGTTACTGTTGCCATCTTGTGGCCAAATAGTAAATTACACCCTAAACATTTTTTACATATAAATAAATTAGTGTTACACAAAAAATTAACTCCTTACCTCCCACACTCCCCAATTTTTTTTTTTTGTAATAAAAAAGAAATAAAAAAATTTACAATTAAAAAAAATACATAAATAGTTACATTAGGGACTGAACTTTTTAAATATTTGTGTCAAGAGGGTATAACACTGTTACTTTATAAACTACGGGCTTGTAATTAGGGATGGATGCAAAACTGAAAAAAATGCACCTTTATTTCCAATTAAAATATTGGCGCCAAACATTGTGATAGGGACATAAATTAAACGGTTTTATAACCGGGACAAATAGGCAAATACATTTATAGGGTTTTAATTACAGTAGCATGCATTATTTAAAAACCATAAAGGCAGAAAACTGAAAAATAATACATTTTTTCACCCACTTTTTCCTATTTTCCCATTAAAACACATTTAGAATAAAATAATTCTTGGCATAATGTCCCACCTGAAGAAAGCCTAATTGGTGACAAAAAAAACAAGATATAGTTCATTTCATTGCGATAAGTGATGATAAAGTTATAGACGAATGAATGGAAGGAGCGCTGAAAGGTGAAAATTGCTCTGGTGGTCAAGGGGTAAAACCCCTCAGTTGGGAAGTGGTTAACTTCCTGTTTGTGACACATTAGTATATGTGAGGAGGAAAACTTTTCAAGATGGGTGGTGACCATGGCGACCATTTTGAAGTCGGCTATTTTGAATCCTACTTTTGTTTTTTCAATAGGAAGAGGGTCATGTGACACATCAAACTTATTGGGAATAACGCAAGAAAAACAATTGTGTGCTTGGTGTAAAAAAAACAGTGGCGTAACTATAAGGGCTGCAACCCCTTCAGCCGTGGGTTAGTCAGTGTTTGCCCATTGTAAAAAATCTTTTAAATCCCTGATTTACATTCTGACATTTATTACATGGTGACATTTTTACTGTTGGCAGGTGATGTAGCTGCTGCATGCTTTTTTGGCAGTTGAAAACAGCTGTAAACAGCTATTTCCCACAATGCAGCAAGGTTTCCAGACAGGAAACTGCCAGGAGTACGTACTCAAGAGTTTCTTGTGGGAGGGGTTTCACCACAATATCAGCCATACAGCACCCCCTGATGGTCTGTTTGTGAAAAGGAATAGATTTCTCATGTAAAAGGTGATATCAGCTATTGATTGGGATAAAGTTCAATTCTTGGTCGGAGTTTATCTCTAAAGGACCAGTAGGTAGGCAGTTAAAATCTGACAGAACTGACAGGTTTTGGACCAGTCCATCTCCTCATGGTGAATTCTGAGGGTTTTCCACTTTTAGCCCTAGATCCTGAACAACATGCAGATCAGATGTGTCAGGCAAAAATCTGACAAGATTGGCTGCATGCATGTTTCAGGGGTGTGATTCAGACACTACTGATTCCAGAATGATCAGCAGGGCTCAATGTTCGAGGGTTTAAGTCATTTGTGCAATGCAGGAAACCATAACAAAAACTTTTAGGAGGAGCACCAATAATAAAGTAAACTTGATGTGTGCCACGGTCAAGGCCTCTGTGCCATTAGAGACCAACAACAGTCCAACCACAAGTACCAGGTGACAAGTTCACGGAGTTCATGGACACTTTGGGAACCAAGATGGATAACCTGACCAAAACCATCAAGGATGAAAAAAGAGGGAAATTTACCCGGGATACATGCGATTATGTATCTGGCTACGTATACTCCTGGCAGCGTCTGCCCAGTGCCCGTCCAGCACCGAGAGGGAGGAGACCACCCAGAGGAAAGAAACCTCCAAATTCTGGGGCCGGTTCGGCCCGTGATGAATCAGGTGCCTCTTCGCGTGATGCCTCCCCAAACTGTGGAGGCGGAGGAAACATAGAGGGGGCAGGCGCCGCAGGAGGAGAAGTCCCCAAACGGAGATTGAGTCCAAGGGTCCTACGACAGAGGAAGAACCTGTAGAATCCTTAGTGGTCAACATTTCATCTCGGACTCTTTCAGAGGAGGAGACTCGTGTATTGAACTATGGACTGTCATTTTGTCCAACCAACTTTACTAATTTTTTTACGTTGGACCAGGAATTATTTCGTTTTTTTCGGAGTATACGGCTAAAACACTTTTTTGCATGTTTACCCCCCTTTCCATCCAATAGATACAGTGAGGATGATGGTTGCTTCAGACTCAAAGCCATGGGCTTTAGAAACCCTAGTTCTTTCTTACCACCGAGTCACCCCATCATAGATAGTTTTGTTTCCAAAGTGCAGGGGGATATCAAAAATATAGAGGAGGGGAGTAAAAAGGGTGGTTTTTTTGTACCTCAAAATCTTACTAAGCTAGAGAAAGGGGCGTTGTCTTCATTGCAGCAGGATGTGTCCATCACCATCCGCCCTGCCGATAAGGGTGGGGCTGTGGTGGTGATGGACACAAACATGTATGTGGCAGAGATTATGAGACAGTTATCTGACCAGGGAGTTTATCAGCCCATACCAGGAGATCCGCTTGTGTGGATCCGCAAGAAAGTAGATGACCTCCTGACTGATGCTCTTGAGAAGGGTATCATAGACCAGGGACTTTTTAAGTTTCTTAGGGAAGACTACCCGGTGACACCAAAATTATACACCCTCCCTAAAATTCACAAGTGTTTGATGAATCCTCCTGGCCGACCCATTGTGGCTGGTGTTGGCTCAATTTTTGTACCTTTGGCCAAATTTTTGGATTCTATTCTTCAGCCATTAGTCCAGGCCACCCCTTCATACCTGAGAGATACTTCTATGTTTTTGGAGAAGTTGAGTGGTGTCACACTCCCTGGGGAGGATGTCCTCCTGGTGACCTTTGACGTTGAGAGCCTCTACACCTCCATCCCGCATGATGGGGGTGTGGAGGCCGTAGACTGGTTTCTCATGACTCGTACAGATTTGACGGTTCAGCAGAGGATGTTTTGCACTAGGCTATTACAGGTTGTACTTCAATGTAACTATTTTGAGTTTGGGGGACAGTTCTACTTACAGCTACGTGGGACCGCCATGGGGTC
Source organism: Hyperolius riggenbachi (assembly GCF_040937935.1). NCBI lineage: Eukaryota > Metazoa > Chordata > Amphibia > Anura > Hyperoliidae > Hyperolius > Hyperolius riggenbachi. The sequence goes on from NC_090654.1 coordinate 94,828,080, forward strand.
GAACGTGGCTCCCTCCTATGCAAATTTATACATGGGCCTCTATGAAGAGGCCTTTGTTTATGGTAATTCCCTGTTCCACCAGCATTCATTATGCTGGTGGCGTTTTATTGACGATATCTTTTGCATTTGGAGGGGGCCCCGTTCGACCCTTATGGATTTTGTGACTCAGATGCATGACTCGTGTCCCTTTATACGATTGACGTCCCACCATGATCCAGGGTCTATTTCGTTTTTGGATACGTTGGTCATCAGGGTGGGTGACCGACTCTCCACTGACCTTTATATCAAGGATACTGATCGCAACTCACTTTTACATTATAGAAGTTTTCACCCAACAGGTACCAAAAACAGCATTCCACTTAGCCAGTTGGGTAGGGTGGACAAAATAGTCAGTGACAAGTCTAGATGTGGTTTCCAGAGAGAACAAATGACGTTGAAGTTCCGCAGGAGGGGCTATCCCCCATCTACGTTTGTGCCTCGTGTTGGTGGGAGGCGGAGACAGATTGGCCCACGCATTCCTTTTGTGTCGACCTTCAGTGCCTGCAGTGACGCAGTATCGCGAGTGATCCGCAGGCACTGGAGGATCCTCACTGAGGGATTTCCATTTGTTCCTGAATTTCGTTTTCCCCCCATTATGTCGTTTAAAAGGGCACCAACGATCCGTGACAAATTGACCCACAAAAATGCACAGGTCAGCAGCAAACATGCTGGCATGTTTCCATGCCTGGGATGCCATATGTGTGGGATGGTGCTTAAAGGCAACAGATTCACACATCCATCCCAAGGCACAACTTTTTTTCTTAATCGACGGTATACGTGTGATTCCAGTTTTGTGGTCTACTTACTCAAGTGCCCTTGTGGCCTTGGGTATGTGGGTATGACTACCCAGCGGTTGAAGGACCGTATTTCGTCCCATAAGTCTGCGATCCGTAATAAAGTGCGGGGTCAGTCTGTCTCCGAGCATTTTGCCTTAAAGGGACACTCAGTGTCGCAGTTGAGGGTGACAGTTATTGATTCTGTCCCCGTCAACTGGCAAGGGGGTAATAGAGAAACGGCATTATTGAAAAGAGAGGCAGCTTGGATTAGAAAGCTGGATACGTTAGAACCAAAGGGTATGAATCGGGAGTACGATCTGGGTTTTTGTGTCCATAACCGTTAACTTAATATCAGCTGTGTGATATTCTTATTACCTTGCCTTTTTCACCATCATTGTATTAATGTATAATATTTTGTGATGTTGCTATTTTCATATACTTATTGCTCTTTTGTGTTTTTAGGTTCCCCTGGGTGGTGTGTATGGCCGTCCTGATTGAGGTTTCTTCTGGGTGGTATGTATAGCCATCCTGACACATGGTGTGACATTGATCCATTTGCCTGACATATTTTTACATTTTAATTTTTGGGTTACTTCTCCTTTTTTCCTTTTTATATGTGTAGCTTTCCATACTTTTATATTTTTCTTTAGTTTTGGGCTTTTGATTTTTGTATCCGGCGTGCGCCTTGTCCTAAGTCGGGATATTCACGTTCTTGTATGCCTGTTCGTTTGATATGTCCTGTGTCCACAGTATTTATTTTGTGGCCGGACTTTTTTTCACGTTTTCATGGCGACAAGTGGCGTTTCCTGGGCTGTGGACTGGGCGCACGCATAGCATTTAGCCGCTGAGCCCGATTGTGTACACTCAGGCTTGTTGCCTAGTGACCATCGGACTCTGCGTGTCAAGTGGAGGTTTCTTCCGGTTGTTCCGGAAGTTCGGGCCTTTTGATGGAGCGCAGTGTTGCGCTCCATCGATACGCGTGGCGCCTCCCCCCTGCGTGCTGCCGCTGCTTGATGGATGCGGCGCACGGGGAGGAAGGGTGATGACGTTGTTGGAGGCCGGCTCCCATTGCGCGTGTCTTGATTGTCGTTTGCTACAGGTGACAGGTAAATGGAAGTTATGTCTCCCCAATGTGATTTGCATATTAAGTTGTCTGTTCCCCATCAGGTCCGCCATGCTACACCCCGCCCAGCAGGACACCGATTGGTGTTTTTAGTGGGGGAGGGATACTTAAGGACACATGTAGTGGTGTTATTTGTAGGCTATTGCAATTTGAGAAAGGGCTATGCCCGAAACAGCGTCTGTCTTGCTGAAGCCATGTTTGTGTGATTAAAAGAGCTTATTGATACTATTCATCTCCAGTGGTGCCGGTCTTACTTGTGGTTGGAATGCAGGAAACCATACACAGCTCTCACCCAACATAAGCCTGACATTATATGTCTGCGGGAAACTTACTTTACAAATTATTTCTGCGGCTGCCCGAAGTTCGTCCATAAAAAATATACTAATGTTTATGCAAACTGCCCCATGCTAGCACAGAGGAGTTGCTGTCAGTGATAAATCTAAGCCAACAGCAAATAAACTCTCTAAATCTCAACACCACAGCTTTTAACTTTTGTTGGAAAATGATTTCCTGACTAATGTGTTGCCTGAATAATATGGTGATAAAATAAGTTATACCCAATACTCTAGTGTTCACCCATCTTCTGCAAAGATTGATCACTGTCTTATTTTACCACCTCAACAGTCTCACTACTTCAGTACCTGAGACCACCCAGGGGTGTAGCCACCATGTGCCCCCTTCCCACAAAAAAGATTGCATTGGACCATTGCCCCCCCCCCCCCCCCCAGGTCCATAGCCCCCCAAGAGACCAGGAAGGCAGCTGGTAAACAAATATCCTACCAATCATTCCCACCATGCAGAGTAGTGCAGGGAACATTATATTTACCTTCTTCCAGCTTGTCGTGTGTCGGTCATGTGATAGGGAGCCAGTGAATGGCAACAGACAGTGTGCTGTAAAGCATGGAGGAGAACCGCAGCACCGGAAGCAGATACCATTACACTCACCACCTGTTCTAGTGCTGTGGGTCTCCACCATACATCACAGCACACTCTCTCTGCTGCCATTTATTGGCTCCCTATCACATGACTGATTGCAAGTCATGTGATTGAGAGATCAGCGAAGGGCAGCAGAGAGAGCTGTTGCTGTGATACATGGAGATTTGTGGCACCGGGAGCAGGTAAATATAACGCTCCCTGCAGTACTCTGCATGCAGATGGGAGGAGGGCCCACAAAGCCCCACCGCAATCGCGGTGGTCACAGGGGCTATTGTTGTGTTCGTGGTCACATCCCTGGCCATGACACTTTACTATTGTGTATTGATTAACAAGCAGGGTCTACAATGTGATACTGTTGGGGATTAAATAAATCTGTTATACTGAACCAAACCACTAGAGCAGAGATTCCTGAGCATCTAACCAATTACTTTAGAGAAAATTATGTGGAAGACAAATCCTGTGACAATCCAAATGACTTATAAGGCCGTGACCTGAAGTAACCTTATCTAGGCACCTTCTCCGGCTAAGAAACAGTTTTCTGAAAACTTTTATAACCGACAATATAAGCTTAACAGACTCCACAATCAGGATCCTTCTTTATATCTCTTAAAATAAATTAAAGATATCAGGCAACAATTAGATGTCCTATTGGGCAAAATTCCTTAAAAAAACCCTGAGAGTAATTAAAGCATGATATTACCATTATGCAAATAAGCCAGATTCTTGGCTGGCTTCTAAGCTTCATACCCAGCAGAAAGTAAACACAATATACAAAACTTGTACCCCCAATGGAGAGTTCACTAGTTAGCCTGATAAGAGTTTCAGAGCCTTTCACATTTTTTTTTCCCAAATAGTCAACCAATAGTAAAGCCTCAAGAACATGTTTCTGACTTTCTTCACTCTCCACAACTCTCATGACTTAAACAGGAGACCACTCAGTTAATGGCAAAGGCGTGGGGAGTGTTATAAAAAACGTAAACTCCATAAGGCTCTGGGTCCTGATGATCTGAGATATCTATACTGTTATTCCTTGTATTGTTTTGTCTAAGTCCATTAAGCAACTGCCAAATCAAATTCCTTGTAAATGAAAACTTATATGGACAAATAAAATTGATTCGGATTACTATATTAAGTTCGTGTATATATTTGTGCCGTAGCTCATGGGAGGCTTTAACTCCATGTGCAAAGACCCCCTTAGACATTCTGAGTTTCTTGAAGCCCATATCATTGTATGTCCTAAGCCTGATAGAGATCTACTAAATCCCCCAAACTACAGGAAGATAGTTTTGCTCAATCTGGATTACCAAATCATGATGAGTATTTTCACTAACTGTTTAAAGCAGACCTGAACTTAGAATGTCCTCTCTGCTCCAAAAGATACACAACATCATAATAACCTTTAAACAAAGAACATTTTTTTGTTACAGCTGATACCTATGCTAAAATAAATCTGCACAGTTTCTACTTCCTGGTTCATGGAAGCAGAATTATTGCTTACAGCCTGTGCTTTCAAATTGGCTTATCTGCTTATTTGCCATAGGCAGTGAGGTCACACACGGGGGGGGGGGGGAATTAGATTAGACACAAATTAGGAATTAGACAGGCTAAACTCTCTAAATACATGCAGGGTGCATTTCTCTATGTTTTCCTTGTATCCAGCATTTAAAAACCTATTAATATTATCCAACATGCTAAGCAGACTGACACTTGGATGGTATAATTGACCGTGGACATTGAAAAGGCCTTCGACACCATCTCTTGTGAGTATATGGTGCAGGTCTTGGAACTTGCTGGTCTGACTGTTGAATTTCTTGCATATTGTGAAACAACTATATTCTACACCTAGAGCCTTCTAAAAGCGTATCTTCTACAAGCTTACAGAAGTAGATGAGACATCTACTTCTGCTATACAAATTTAAAGAGGGATTAGTCAAGGGTTCCCCCTGTCTACTGCTATATTTGCCCTGGTAATTGTAACGATCGGTGTCAGCAACCAGAGAGAGAATCTGATCCTTGGCGATCTGCAGTATCCCCAAGAATACAGATAAACCCGATCATTGAGGATCTGCGGAATCGTCAATAATCACATATGTCTAACCTCTAGACACCTGAGAGAGTGTAAGTGTTTGGTGCAACAGTAACAACTCTGAGTAAAGACCACCAGAGGAGCTGGCGGCCTATACTCCTGAGGAATTCACCCCTGACAGTAGGTGATATTCCTGTAGCCTGTGGACCCCTGAGCGAGGGACCAAGGCTGGGTTGCAGGAAGCCATGCTGCTAATATGTAAGGTTTTGCCCTGAACTGGGCTAACGTAACACAGTAATAGCACAATCCTAGTCTGGGGTGTGAGGTCCGTAGTCACAACATCCTGGAACTAGTCTGGAGCATAATATAAATTATAATACAATTCCCTAGTCTTGGGTGTGAGTTCCGTGATCATCAACACCCTGGAACTAGTCTGGAGTATAACATAAATGATAATACAATTCCCTAGTCTTGGGTGTGAGTTCCGTGATCATCAACACCCTGGAACTAGTCTGGAGTATAACATAAATGATAATACAGTTCCCTAGTCTTGGATGTGAGGGCCTTGATCTCAACACTCTGGAACTATGCTAGAGAATACACAGAAGATACACAGTTTCCTAGTCTGGGGTGTGAGGGCCTTGATCTCAACACCCTGGAACTGGTCTAACAAATAATACAATTCAATTAGTACTTTAAGCTATCAACAGAATCTGGCTAAGTGTGAATTCCCAGGTCCACCTAGTTCAAACACACTGTAAGGATCTGACTAAGGTCTGAGTGCCTTCACGTAAGTGTTAGCAATGGCAGACAACCAGCAACTGACAAGCAGCAGAATATATAGTTGCTGGACTCTGCTGCCCCGCCCGAGCCATTCAGCCAATCATGAGTCCTGCAGGAATCAGCTGATCTTCCTGATCAGCTGACACTTCCCCTGCTGGTATAAAGGTCCTGAGTTCAGGCCTGCACGCGCGTAGCTCTCCATCTGCCTATGTGCACTAACAGACCCAGCCACACCAAGCGCACGCTGCTGCATGCAAACCGCCGCGTTGGACGCGGAAACAGCCGCTTTGCTGTCAGGACATGCGGCGGCTTTTCCGCATTCCACCATACTACCAGATGTGTGTCTGTGCGTGCAAACCGCCGCGTTGGACGCGGAGTCAGCCGCCTTGCTCTTGGCACATGCGGCGGCTTTTCCGCGTTTTCTCACAGTAATTGAGCCATTGGATGCTATCCAAGGGTATAAGATATGATAAATGGAATAAAAATTGTCTAATTCTGTGGTAATCATGCATAGCCTCTTGACAACCTTGCAACAATTTGAATCAATCTTGGAACTAAAGCTAAAATATGATAAGTCAGAGGCCATGTTCTGCAATTACTCAAAAGGCATGGGAAATTACATTGAGAGATTGCTTGGGTTTAATTATCAGCCCCACTACCTTAAAGGGACACTTAAGGCAACCCCCAAAAAATGAGTTTTATTCACCTGGGGCTTCTACCAGCCCCCTGCAGCTGTCCCGTGCCCACACAGTCTCGCTTGGATCCTCCTGTCCCCCGCCGGCAGCCACTTTTCAGCGACAGGCGCCGACAGGCCTGGCAACGCAAGTGATTCTTGACGTTCCTGGCTGCAATAGCTCCCTCTGGTATTGCGGCCAGAAAGGCGAAGAATCACTTGCGTTCTCAGGCCTGTTGGCGCCTGTCGCTGAAAACAGAAGTGGCTGCTGGCGCGGGACAGGAGCATCGGATCGAGACTGCGTGGGCACCGGACAGCTGCAGGGGGCTGGTAGAAGTCCCAGGTGAGTAAAACTCATTTTTTTTGGTTGCCTTAAATATTTAGGTATACAAATGAGATAGCAGATGTGTCTTTAGACATGTGCTGGGCTTCTCATGCCTTTTTATTACATTTGGCAGCTGTGCTTGCTCTAAAGAATCTAGAACATGAATACATTTTCTTGTTGGTCAGATTCAAGACTTAATTCAAAATTTTGCTCCCAGTTCAGCTGGACATCCCTGGAACAAAACTAAAGCAAAAATGACTAACAGAAAAACAGTGGTTGTAAAGCACCATCACTTTGGGTGTCATAATATATATATATATATATATATATATATATATATATATATATATATATATATATATATATATATATATATATATATATATATATATACAGTGGGTTGCAAAAGTATTCGGCCCCCTTGAAGTTTTCCAAATTTTGTCACATTACTGCCACAAACATGCATCAATTTTATTGGAATTCCACGTGAAAGACCAATACAAAGTGGTGTACATGTGAGAAGTGGATCGAAAACCATACATGATTCCAAACATGTTTTACAAATAAATAACTGCAAAGTGAGGTGTGCGTAATTATTCGGCCCCCTGAGTCAATACTTTGTAGAACCACCTTTTGCTGCAATTACAGCTGCCAGTCTTTTAGGGTATGTGTCTACCAGCTTTGCACATCTAGAGACTGAAATCCTTGCCCATTCTTCTTTGCAAAACAGCTCCAGCTCAGTCGGATTAGATGGACAGTGTTTGTGAACAGCAGTTTTCAGATCTTACCACAGATTCTCGATTGGATTTAGATCTGGACTTTGACTGGGCCATTGTAAATCATAGATATGTTTTGTTTTAAACCATTCCATTGTTGCCCTGGCTTTATGTTTAAGGTCATTGTCCTGCTGGAAGGTGAACCTCCGCCCCATTCTCAAGTCTTTTGCAGTCTTTTGCAGTTTTCTTCCAAGTTTGCCCTGTATTTGGCTCCATCCATCTTCCCATCAACTCTGACCAGCTTCCCTGTCCCTGCTGAAGAGATGCACCCCCGAGCATGATGCTGCCACCACCATATTTGACAGTGGGGATGGTGTGTTCAGAGAGATGTGCAGTGTTAGTTTTCCACCACACATAGCGTTTTGCATTTTGGCCAAAAAGTTCCATTTTGGTCTCATCTGACCAGAGTGCCTTCTTCCACATGTTTGCTGTGTCCCCCACATGGCTTGTGGCAAACTGCAAATGGGACTTCTTATGCTTTTCTGTTAACAATGCCTTTCTTCTTGCCACTCTTCCATAAAGGCCAACTTTGTACAGTGCATGACTAATAGTTGTCCTATGGACAGAGTCTCCCACCTGAGCTGTAGATCTCTGCAGCTCGTACAGATTCACCATGGGCCTCTTGACTGCATTTCTGATCTGTGCTCTCCTTGTTCGGCCCGTGAGTTTAGGTGGATGGCCTTGTCTTGGTAGATTTACAGTTGTGCCATACTCCTTCCATTTCTGAATGATCGCTTGAACAGTGCTCCATGGGATGTTCAAGGCTTTGGAAATCTTTTTGTAGCCTAAGCCTGCTTTAAATTTCTCAATAACTTGATCGCTGACCTGTCTTGTGTGTTCTTTGGACTTTACGGTGTTGTTGCTCCCAATATTCTCTTAGACAACCTCTGAGGCCCTCACAGAGCAGCTGTATTTGTACTGACATTAGATTACACACAGGTGCACTCTATTTAGTCATTAACACTCATCAGGCAATGTCTATAGGCAACTGACTGCACTCAGATCAAAGGGAGCCGAATAATTATGCACACACCACTTTGCAGTTATTTATTTGTCAAAAAATGTTTGGAATCATGTATGATTTTCATTCCACTTCTCACGTGTACACCACTTTGTATTGGTCTTTCATGTGGAATTCCAATAAAATTGATTCATGTTTGTGGCAGTAATATGACAAAATGTGGAAAACTTCAAGGGGGCCGAATACTTTTTGCAACCCACTATACATATATATATATATATATATATATATATATATATATATATATATATATATATATATATATATATATATATATATCAACGCAGTAGGTGACAAGCCGGTAGGATCTAAAAACAATTACAATAGTAACTGTAAAATCGAACAGTAGTAGCCAGTGTAATATTTTAGCATCCCCTATATCTAACGTCACCAACAACCTTTTGCTTTTAGACTCATAAAAAAGTATTAGTTGTGTCCACAATAACTAGTTGTTTCCCACAGTCTGACTTGGAAGACTGTGGACTCTTGCCTGCAATATATGGTAGCTCACTTATATTTATAGCTCACAAAATCATCAATACATGCCTGCACTGTATTGCGGAACCTCAATACAAGTCTGCCCCCTGTGGAACCTCAGTTTTTATCAAGTTCAAGGAAATCCACAGGTCAGAGGAATGGCTGTACCTTTTATATGCAGGGTTCCGTGGTTTTCACGAGAGAAATGTTCACCTCCCATTCATTAGCCTATAACTTTATCACTACTTATCACAATGAACTGATCTATATCTTGTTTTTTCCGCCACCAATTAGGCTTTCTTTGGGGGGTACATTTTGCTAAGAGCCACTTTACTGTAAACGCATTTTAACAGGAAGAATAAGAAAAAAATGGAAAAATTCATTATTTCTCAGTTTTCAGCCATTATAGTTTTAAAATAATACATGCCTCCATAATTAAAACTCACGTATTGTATATGCCCATATGTCCCGGTTATTACACCGTTAAAATTCTGTCCCTATCACAATGTATGGCGACAATATTTTATTTGGAAATAAAGGTGCATTTTTTCCATTTTGCATCCATCACTATTAACAAGTTTAAAATAAAAAAAATATAGAAATATTTCATCTTTACATTGATATTTAAAAAGTTTAGACCCTTAGGTAAATATTTACATGTTTTTTTTTTTTTATTGTAATGTTTTTTTTTATTTATAGTAAACATTTTATTTGGGTAGTTTTGGGAGGGTGGGGGGTAAACAATAGATTTATAATGTAAATGTGTGTTGATTTTAATTCATTTTTATTTTCAGGTGTAGTATTACTTTTTGGCCACAAGATGGCGGCCATGAGTTTGTTTACATGACGTCACTCTAAGCGTAACACACGCTTAGAGTGGCGCATCAGGCAGTGAATGGCCAGAAAAGGCGCAGCTTCCGAGAGAAGCTGTCGCTTTTTCAGCGGGGGAGAGGAATCAGTGATCGGACTTCATAGTCCGATACATTGATTCCCTGACTACCGAATCCGCGGCCGGGAGTGCGCGTGCATGCGCGCGATCGGCCGCGGGGGCGCGCGGTAGCGCACATGGTTTCTGGACGTAGTTTCTACGTCCAGAAACCAAAATAGGTTAAACTCCAGTGGTTACCTGTCACCAAGAACTGGGCCCATCCTTATTGAAAGCAGCTCATTCTACTTCTTGAGACCAAAATTTCAGTAAGCACAATATAGAATGAATAAAGCAAGACTGAGGCAACTCTCTAGACACATCCTCAGAAGAGAAAAGGTCTTTTGGAAGGTTCACATAATGGATTACCATACTATCTTACTAAATCATAATTATATTTTGTTGTTTACTACCTGAAGCTTAGAGTATTACTAAACATGTCATGGGTGTTTGCCAAAAATACCCTTTAATTAGACCTCTGACAGTTTAACTGAAATGACAAATTACATGATGAGATAAATATGTGTGCACAGTGCAGTATTGTACCAATACCACTTAGAACTTGCCTGTCCCCACCGTAAGGGTTAATAATTACTTTCATATAAAAATACAGTACATTTTAAAGGGTTCACAAACTTTCAAGCACCACTTTATCTCAGATATCTAGAAAAATGTTGTACATGGATAAACGTTTGTTATATTTAAGTAAACTTTTGAAACTCCAAAGACTACTCTTGAAGAACAAGTTATTTTAGAACTCTGGAGACCTATTAAGATTTAAAGTTTCTAAACTGGCTCAGGTAACTTTTTATTCCCATGTCCTTTAGGAGCTAGAAAAAAGCCGCTTCTACATGATAAAAGAGAATCTGCTCAGTATTCCTGTTTGCTGCAGGCCTATTTTCTTCACAGGGATGGAGAGACCTTTATCTTAGATGTTAGTTATGATCTTACCAAAATATGTAAGATCTTAACTAAATAAATTAGATATATTATTTTTTTTCTCCCTCAAATTTATATGTAGCTTAATAAATCTCTCTGGAAGCTTCTAACATCTTGCCATTTAAAAAAAAATCAAATCTTTCCCAAATTATCAGAAATTGCACATTTAAAAAAATGCATCTTCACAGTAACTGAGTTTCTTTGCAGTGTTCACATTGTTCTTGCATGAAGGCTGACAACCAGTCTCTTATCTGCCTATGTAACAAACGTTTACCAACCAAGAGACTTCACTAATCATCAACATTTGCTTTGGTGAGTGACTTTCTATGGCTATTCTCACATAATTTTCTTATACAGTATGATGTATCTCCAGCTTAATCTTTACTTGTATCTATTGATGCATTTATCTGATTAACCTCTGGAGGACCGCGGTGTTAAACCCCCCTAGTAATCAAGCCATTTTTTAGTAATTCGGCCACTGCAGCTTTAAGGCCTAGCTGCAGGACCGCACAACTCAGCACACAAGTGATTCCCCCCCCCCCTTTTCTCCCCACCAACAGAGATCTCTGTTGGTGGGGTCTGATCTCTCCCCCTGTGTTTATTTTTTTATATGAATATTTATTTTATAATTTTTTATTAAATGTGCCTATTTTTTTAATTTATTTTCTTTTCAAACTCGCCAGCCAATCAGCGTGATCGGCTGTCGTAGGCTGAAGCCTATGACAGCCGATCACTCCCCAGCCTATGGAGGAAACAGCCGTGTCACACGGCTGTCCCCAGTACATTACTGCTGTAGATCGCAGCTCTGTACACAGGTATTCGATGGCGGTTTCACATCTAAAAGTCTCCCAGCGGCGATCGCTGCTGGGAGACTGAAGGAGAGGATCTCCGCCTTCCAAGCAGGAGATGTGCGCGCAGCCTGCGGGCTCTCCTGCTAGCCCCATAGAAGGCCGTTCACGCCAATCGGCGTGGAGCGGTCCTGGAGCTGCCACCGCGTTCACGCCAATCGGCGTGAAGCACTCGGCAAGTAGTTAAAGGATAGCTGCTAAGTGAATAATACAGGCAGTCACTGTCTTAAAAATAGGTTCCATTTTTGGAAGCTGTCTGTAAGGCAAGTGGGGTTCTAAGTGGTGTTATACATACTGGTTCACGTGGTAAATGCTTTATTTTTGGAAAACCTTGGATTTGGACATGTAGCATAACAGTATTTTTTAATGTTTTCAATGTGCATTAAACAACTTGCATCAGTTTATACTGTAAATATCACAGTTGGTAGTATGCATGTGCACAGTAGTCAGTTTATTTCGTAGACAGAGTGCCCTGCACCAGTGTACTGAATGCTATCACGGGCAAGGACTGACTGAGAGACAGGGGTTTATATATCTCAAGCCCACCCAATGCCGGCCCAACCCACAGCAACCAATCAGCACCAAGCTTCAGTGTCAGCTGACCAACTCTCAGTTGACACCATCATTGCGACGAGGGGCATAAGAGCAGCACTGAGCCGTGCGCGCCCGCCCAGGGAGACACGCACTCCCAGTCACCGCCGCAGGGGTGCTGTGGATGCCGCCAATCAAATAGGAAGAGGAAGCTCGCAGCCGCGCTCTGTCATCCGAGCCGCTCGAGCCAGCGCTGGATCCGCTGACAGGTGAGTCCCTTACAGTAACATTCAAGACCAAAAATATATAATAACAAAAAGAGTAATCTTTGTATGAGATAGTTGTCAAGGGTAAATAGTGGACTGTATTCCATTTGCTAACCTCCTTCTAAAACATATACTCCTTTGATTGTTTTGTTGATCCTTTGCCTTATAGATTTCCTGATTCACTGCTCTGCATTGAGTTCCCTGAAAATACTGCATTTACTGTATCTAGCTTGTACGATGCAAGAAAAAAAGTTCAAAACGCTCTAAACCCCCATCGTTCTCGCTCACCAGTGCAGGATCTTGAAAGCCAGGCTAATCCACATATACAAACAAGAAGGGATCTGCAAACCTGGTGGATAGACGAAAAGCTGTTTTTTATTGATACAAACAACACATGAAAGACTACATTAATATACATCTGTGGATTGTAACGATCGGTGTCAGCACGCAGAGAGAATCTGATTATTGGCGATCTGCAGTATCACCAAGAATGCAGATATATACCCGATTATTGATGATCTGCAGTATCACCGATAATCCGATATATTTCTAACCTCTGGACACCAGCAAAAGAACACAATAAAGACAGTAATATATATCACGGAAGTGTGGAAATATCCACCACACGGCAATTCCTCAGAGGTGTGGTTACCTCTGAATGGGAACCCCGTGAGTGAGATCCTCTAACCAGGCAGAGTGAGGATCTCGACCCCTAGCAGTAATCGTCTGCTTGGGGCAGGCGTCTCGGAGAGGCAAGCCTCAGAGATAACCCTCCAGTGGGAGACGTTCCACTGAAGGGAGAAAGGTCAGACAGGCAAAGGTTCAGCAACAGAGATGACGGCAGCGGTACAGGAACGGAAGGCAGAAGAGTAATCGGTAATCAGGCAGAGGTCGGCAACAAGAATCAGATAGGCAAAGGTACAATAACGTAGAAAGAGAGAGTAGTCAAGGATAGCCGAAGTCAAAACACAGATACAATATCAAAATACAATCCTAACTAAGGTGTGAAATCCTAAGTATCAACACCAGGGCACTGAGCTAAGGTCTGAGCGCTAACACAACAGTGTATTCACGACAGCAGACAACCTGTTACTGACACACAAGCCCCATATGTAGTCAGAGAGCTGCCCAGCGCCGCCCCTGAGCCCCAGCCAATCAGGATACCTCCTGAGGTCAGCTGACTGGAGAGTCAGCTGAGCCTCCTACGTAGGAGGTAAAAGTCCTCTGCCTCTGAGAAATGGAGAGGCTAGGCCCCGGGTCCGCGTCCGCCCGCAGACTGAAGTCCGCTTGCCGCCATGTGAGACCCGCCGCCGTGTCGCCAGTCCCTGCCGCTCCGAACGACAGAGTCCGCCGGCTGAGAAGCGGAGACCGCCGCCATGCTGCCCCGCATGGCGGCGTTGTCTCCGCTATGCCTCACAGTACCCCCCCCCCCCCCCTTGAGGAGTGGACTCCGGACACCTGCTACACGGTTTCTCAGGATGCAACTGATGAAACTTCTTCCTCAATCTCTCAGCATGCATGCGATCCTCCGGTACCCAGGACCTGTCTTCTACACCATACCCTTTCCAATGGACCAAATACTGCACCGAATTCTGCACCAGCCGAGAATCCAGAATCCTCTTGACTTCGTATTCCTTCTGCCCCTCTACTACCACTGGGGGGGGGGGGGGGGGGAGAGGAATCTACTTAAACTGCCGGCTTCAGTAAGGAGACGTGGTATGATCTCCCACATCTCATACTGGCTGGGAGATCAATCACGTAAGAAACATCATTGATCTTCCTGACCACAGGATAAGGCCCTATGAACCTGGGACCTAACTTGGTAGACAGTTGTCTAAGGGCCAAATGTCTGGTCAACACCCACACCTTGTCTCCTGGGGCAAAGGACTCCACAGACCGTCTCTTGTCGGCCTGTTTCTTTTGCTTTTGAAAAGCTACTCCCAGATTTTTCTTTACCTGTCCCCATAGTTCCCTTAAAGTTTTCTGCCAATCTTCCAGAGCTGGGAGCGAGGAAGAACACACAGGCAATGGGGAAAACTTAGGGGACTTTCCAGACACAACCTGAAAAGGAGACAACCCAGTTGATGAGCTCTTCAGGTTGTTGTGTGCGAACTCCGCAAAAGGCAAAAACTTGACCCATTCGGTCTGTGCATCTGCGACATAACATCTAAGGAACTGCTCCAGAGACTGATTAACCCTTTCGGTCTGCCCGTTGGGCTGTGGGTGATATCCCGATGAAAACGACAGGTTCATACCCAATGTGTGGCAAAAAGCCCTCCAAAACTTCGACACAAACTGGACTCCCCTGTCAGAAACGGCATCATCTGGGATCCCGTGCAAGCGGAAGACGTGCTGCACGAAGAGATCGACCAACTCCTGGGCCGAAGGAGATCCTTTAAGGGGAACAAAATGGGCCATTTTGCTGAACCTATCAACGATTACCCATATGACTGTCATGCCTTCCGATCTGGGTAGCTCACCAATGAAATCCATGGACAGATGGGTCCATGGTTCACTTGGTACCGGCAAGGACTGTAGGGTACCCACTGGAGCCAGGCGGGAAGGCTTGCTCCTGGCACACACAACACACTCTCGGACAAACTCCTTACAATCCGAGGCCAAGGAGGGCCACCACACACACCTAGTGAGTAAATCCAGAGTGCGAGTGGTCCCAGGGTGACCTGTATTCTTATGGGCGTGGAACAGCTGCATGATCTGCAACCGGAATGGAATTGGCACGAAAAGAACACCATCTGGTTTCCCCTCCGGAGTATCCAGTTGATAGGAGGCTAATGTAGCAGCCCAATCCTCCCAAGTTTCAGTGGCAGCTAACACTACCTTACGGGGTATAATGCCCTCTGGAAGTGTAGGCTGAGCTGTCTCAGGTTCGAAACATCTGGAGAGAGCATCTGCCTTTACGTTTTTAGAACCTGGGGTGTAAGTGATGACAAATCTGAAGCGACAAAAGAACAAAGACCAGCGGGCCTGTCTGGGGGTAAGTCTTTTGGCGCCCTCAATGTACTCCAAGTTCTTATGGTCAGTATGTACAACAATGGTATTTTCTGCACCCTCAAGCCAGTGACGCCATTCCTGAAAGGCCAGCTTGATGGCAAGGAGTTCCCTGTTGCCTACATCGTAGTTTCTTTCAGAAGGAGAGAATCTACGTGAAAAGTAGGCACAGGGATGTGTCTTGCCCTGCACACCTGATCGTTGAGACAGGACTGCCCCCACCCCAATCTCCGAGGCATCTACCTCCAGCATGAAGGGAAGGGCGACATCGACGTGTCTCAATATTGGTGCAGAGCAAAATAATTTTTTAAGGGTATTGAAGGCTGACTGGGCCTCAGATGACCAATGGTAAGGGTCCACCTCTTTCTTGGTTAGACTAGTCAGAGGGGCTACTACCGAAGAGAATCCCTTGATAAATCTCCGGTAGTAGTTAGCAAAACCAAGGAACCTCTGAAGTGCCTTTAAAGGGACTCCGAGCTCACAATAAAAAAGAAAGTTGAACTCACCTGGGGCTTTCTCCAGCCCAGTGCTGGTCGGGAGGTCCCACGACGGCGTCCTGGCTCCTCTCCAACACCCCGATCCGGAATGGCTGACAGGCCGCAGCCCGGGCGACACTCTCCCGAGTGTCGGGCTGCTCCTTCCGCGTATGACGCGGATGACGTCACACGCCGGCCGCCTCGCGTCATCACGGCGGCCGGCGTGAAAGTACTGCGCATGCACGCTTTAATTGCGCATGCGCAGTACTTTCACGCCGGCCGCCGTGATGACGCGAGGCGGCCGGCGTGTGACGTCATCCGCGTCATACGCGGAAGGAGCAGCCCGACACTCGGGAGAGTGTCGCCCGGGCTGCGGCCTGTCAGCCTGTCAGCCATTCCGGATCGGGGTGTTGGAGAGGAGCCAGGACGCCGTCGTGGGACCTCCCGACCAGCACTGGGCTGGAGAAAGCCCCAGGTGAGTTCAACTTTCTTTTTTATTGTGAGCTCGGAGTCCCTTTAAGCCTACCAGTTGCGACCACTCTAAGACAGCCAAAACCTTTTCTGGGTCCATAGAGAGACCTGATGTTGAAATAATGTATCCCAGAAAAGGAATTTGAGTGACCTCAAAGAGGCACTTCTCTAGTTTTGCATACAAAAAATTTTGTCTCAACTTCTTTAGCACATATTTGACATGCTTGCGATGCTCTACGAGGTTTGGAGAGAAAATCAGTATGTCATCAAGGTATACCAAGACAAACTTCCCCAACACCTCCCTGAAGACCTCGTTAATCAACTCCTGGAAGACAGCCG
Organism: Hyperolius riggenbachi; assembly: GCF_040937935.1. Classification (NCBI taxonomy): domain Eukaryota; kingdom Metazoa; phylum Chordata; class Amphibia; order Anura; family Hyperoliidae; genus Hyperolius; species Hyperolius riggenbachi. The sequence goes on from NC_090654.1 coordinate 94,844,839, forward strand.
GGGCGTTACACAACCTGAAGGCTAGATACTCGTAATGCCCGTCGGGTGTATTGAAGGCCATCTTCCACTCGTCACCAGCCCTAATGCGTACCAGGTTGTATGCCCCATGTAGGTCCAATTTTGAGAAAATACTGGCATTGGTAATCTGGGCAAAGAGATCGTCTATCAGAGGCAACGGATAGCGATTCTTTATGGTGATTTTGTTCAGACCTCGGTAGTCAATACAAGGTCTAAGACCACCATCTTTCTTTTGAACGAAGAAAAACCCCACCCCGGCCAGTGACCGAGAAGGGAGGATGTAACCCTTTTGCCAGGTTCTCAGTAATGTACTCCTGCATCGTCAGTTTCTCCGGGCCGGAGAGATTATAGAGATGACCCCTAGGGGGCATACAACCAGATCTTAGGTCGATAGGGCAGTTGAAACTCCGATGTGGTGGGAGTTTATCAGCGGACCTAGGACAGAACACATCCGCAAATTCAGCGTATTGAGCTGGTACCCCTTTTACCTCTACCTTGGCAGCACAAATGGCGATCCTCCCCAAACAATGAGTGTGGCAAAAAGGTGACCAGCTAAGTAGCTGACCTGAGGCCCAATCTATCTGTGGGGAATGGAGCTGTAACCAGGGCATGCCAAGAATTACGGTGGAGGTTAACATTACATTTTTGCTATACAGACAGTTTTTGTTAAAAAATGGGAACATCAAATATTTTATTGTGTTGTGTGTAGCCGCCTTAAACCAGCACCATTTTTGGCTTTTTTATATTTAGTGGAAATTGGGGAAATTTCCCTGTATGTATGTCATGTCATAAACGATTTCATGTTAATAAACATCGGTTCAACATTTATGTTAAACTAACAATACCATTTTTGATAGGGTAAGTACCAATTTCCGATTCCGTGGTAAATCCGCATTCCGCCATTGCCAATTACCGCTACTGCTACCGATTCCGCTTTCCGCTACCAATTTCCACATTCCGATGCGGATTTCCGCCGGAAATCGTGGAAATTTCCCCCAGCTTTAACATCGATTTTCTCAAAAACTATAAGGTCTTTGTGAAAACTTTTTTTGCATCTTGTTCACAAGATTCAGTTCAATAAACTCTGAAAATGTGGTGTTTCTAGGACTTAGGGGGGCTTTGCTATTAACCGCTAAAGTCGGCGGATTTTTACTGCAATGTAAAATGCAGAAAATCCGCATTATCCGATATGCGGTAATTTTAAGCCAATCAGAAGATGCAGAATGAATAAGCCAATCAGAGAATGCGGAAATTTCCGCCTAAATCCCCATTCTCTGATTGGTTTATTCCTTCTGAGTCTTTCTGCCGGGACTGCGCATGACGTCAGTGACATCAAGACTGAGAAAAAGAGATGCGGGCAGCTGACATGTGCATTTCTGTGTGTGTGTCGGGTTGTGAAAATAGCCATTGTCAAATACCGAAACATCAGAGTGGCATTGCTTACTAAAGTTATGGGTAGGGATGATCAATGAGATGCAAATATTTCCAAGTTCATTCAGGTTTTTATACATTTTTTTGCAAATATATGCAGCTTGAAAATGGACCAATCAAGTCCCACCCAGGTTTAAACTGATTGGCCCATTTTCAAGTTGCATATATTTGTATAACATTTTGGTGTATCCTGTCATATTTAGGATGGATATGCAAGTGTTTGCATGGGTAAGAAGGAGGAAGTTACTCACACTTATTTTTTCCTTTTTTTTTTTTTTTCAAACTTTGCATCAGAAATTCATTCTCTGTTTGGTTTGTGGTTGCATAATTGTGTGTTTTATATCAGAGACGAAGTTTAACCTCTTGCCGACCGCGTCACGCCAAAGGGTGTGGCCGCAGCGGCAGCCCCAGGACCGCCTAAAGCCAATTGGCGTAAAGTCCTGGAGGCTCTGTTTTGCAGGAGATCGCGCGCAAGCCGCGCGTGCATCTCCTGCTTGGGGGGGCGGAGCTCCGCCCTGCCTTCAGTCTCCGAGCGGCTATTGCCGCTCGGGAGACTGTTAGACGGCGTGATCGACGTCTATTTACTCTGTGCAGCGCTGCGATCAGCAGCAGCGCTGCACTGGGGACACCTGTGTGACACGGCTGTCCCCCTGGGGGACAAGAGAGTGATCGGCTCTCATAGGATGAAGCCTATGAGAGCTGATCGCCATGATTGGCTGGCTGGGGGGAGGGAGGGAGGGGGTTTAAAGGTTTAAAAAAAAAACACAAACATAAATATTGATTAAAAAAAATAAACATGAGGGAGCGATCAGACCCCACCAACAGAGAGCTCTGTTGGTGGGGAGAAAAGGGGGGGGAATCACTTGCGTGCTATGTTGTGCGGCCCTGCAGCAAGGTCAGAAAGCTGCAGTGGCCTTTTTGACTAAAAATGGCCAGGTCACTAGGGGGAACTGATCTCCTATGATCCCTGCCTCCACCTCAGGTGACACCTTAGAGCAGAACTGCTGCAGAGCCCCTCCCAGCTGCTTTATCACTTTCAAGTAAGAGGCGTCCATGGCACGTGCCATACCAGCACCCCTCTGAGAGCAGGTGCCCCTCTTAGACAGATGAGGATGATGTCCTGTGTAAATGCACAGACTTCATACGACTATCTGATTCTGATTGCAAAACTCCTATTATTACCTATTGTTACACTTATATCTATATCAAGCAAGAACTTTGCTGTGGTCCTTATTTGTTTGTTTTTATATTTAACAGGTAAATCATATGGAATACTCTAATAAGACATCTCCAGTAGTGTTTTATCTGCTTGGGTTGTCTAGTGACCCTCACCTCCAAGCGGTTGGCTTTCTTGTATTCTTGCTGATGTATCTAATCACATTGTCAGGAAATGGTCTTCTGATCACTGTGGTGAGCATTACCCCAAAGTTACAAACTCCCATGTACTTTTTCTTGTGTAACCTCTCCCTTCTTGATCTTTGCTTCTCCTCCACCATTGTCCCCATCCTCCTGTATAACACCCTTTCCAAGGACAGAAGTATTACGTTATTACCATGTGCAACCCAGATGTTCTCTGCCTCATCTCTTGGCGCCACAGAGTGTGTACTGCTTTCCACCATGGCCTATGATAGATACGCAGCAATCTGTAAGCCATTGCACTACAACAAAATCATGAATATAAAAGTGTGCATTAGTTTTGTTTTATTTGCTTGGGCTGTGGGCTCCATTAATTCTGCCATCCATGTTTTCTATACTTTTCAACTGCCCTTTTGCAAGACTCATGAAGTCAACCAATTTTTCTGTGAAGTGCCTCCATTTATACGCATGTCTTGTATAGACACAACATTCAACGAGGCTAGCATGTTTATCTCAGCAGCTGTAATAGTTTTGTTTGCATTCATGTTGACTCTGGTCTCATATGTTAACATTATCTCCACCATCTTAAAGATCCGAACTTCAGAAGGAAGACACAAGGCTTTCTCCACTTGTTCCTCACATATCACTGTCGTCTCCCTCTTCTATGGGACCATTATGTTTAATTACATGCATCCAAGGTCTTCTACCACCAGTGAAACAGACAAGGTGGTGTCAATCCTCTATACTGTGGTTACCCCAATGTTGAATCCCATAATCTACAGCATACGGAATAAGGATATTAAGGCTTCCTTAATGAAGAACTCCCAAAATAATTTTTATCACTGAGATAAGGACTGCTGAAGGCAAAATTAATTGTTTAACTTAATGTGGACAAGGACAATCTGATTCCCTTTTTTAATCAGGGCACCAAACTCTCCATTTTGGAAATCATGACTCTGCTCTCCTTAACCACTTCACCCCAAAGGTGTTTTACCCTAATGGACAAGAGCGATTTTAACCTTTCATTTGCAATAGCTTAATCACTACTAATCACAGTGAAATGATCTATATCTTGTTTTTTTCACCACCAATTGGGCTTTTTGGGGTTGATATTTGTTTTCAGTAATTACTTTATTTTCTATGCATTTTAAAGGGAAAACCAAGGAAAAAATGAAAACAATACACTATTTCTCCAATTTCATCCCCTATAGTTTTAATATAAACACTGTACATAAAACCCACACATTTTATCTGTCTATTTGTCCTGGCTATCAGAAGATTTTAATTATGTCCCTAGTACAAAGCATGGTGACAATATAGTATTTGGAAATAAAGGTGTATTTTTTTTCTTTGGTGTTTTTTTTTCACTTTTTTTACGTGCACATGCACAGGAATGCACGTTCACGCGCGGGAGCGCACACATGCACAGCGGCAGCAGCACTGTCTGACTTATAAAATGTCCTGGAGCCATTAAAAGGCTCTAGCAGGACGTTTTTATAAGTCAGGTTGTCATTAAGTGGTTAATTAAGAAATGCTAAATAAAACTGTGTCTTTTTGAAACAGGTATTTGCGATAATTCTGCTGTACGTGAGCAACTGTGGTTTTCCACAAGCTCCGTTAGTATGTCTGCTGGTAATCAGGTGCCTCCTGGCTTTGTGGAAGAGGGTGAATTAAAGTTTGAGGGGGGGGGGGGTTGGGGGGAAGTTTAGGGGTTCACAGGGTTAGGCGGCGGGTTAAAGAGAACCTGAACTGAAAATAAAAAGTCAAAATAAACATACACAGGTCATACTTACCTCCTCTGTAGTCTGCTCATCAATCTCTTTCTCCTCTCCCGCTTCCTATTTGTCCACTGTGAACAATGGAATTCTCTGTCCTCCATTTTGAAAATGGCAATTACCCCATAACAGCTTCCTGGTCAGCACACTGTTAAACTGTTATATCGCCCACTTGAGCCATAGGGAAACATGGACATTACCTTGCACATTCAGCTGTAACTGACAGCAGCTGATAAATAACTGACAGCAACTGGTATATTTCAGTGCTGACAAAATGTTGTCAGATCTGGAAGGGATCACTGTAAGAAGAAAATGGTGAGCTTCTGAGAGGAACCGATGGTGAGGTAAGTATGTAATATTCATTTGCAGCTACATCATGTGTTTATTTTAAATAATTGTACTCAGTTCAGGTTCCCATTAAGCACCACCAGGGGGGATGAAGGGTCTTAGGTATAGGCACCACCAGGGGTGGCTTAGGGTTAGACACCACCGGGGGGGGGAGGTCTAAGGGTTAGGAACAACCATTAGGGGGTCTTAGAGTTAGAGCCCACCATGGGAGGGTTCCGTGTGAGAGTAGGGTTAGTTTAAGCCACAGTAAAATATTGGTAATCATTACCGGTATTTTACTATCGGAATTCAGCAGAATATCTCTAATTGTCATGATATTCTACTAGCAGCAATCCCCTGTGCCCTTTTTTCCAGGCGCCTTTTTTCATCTATGCATGTGCAGTAAATATGCTTATATAAATGCATTAAAATAATGCCTGTTATTGTAAATAATAAGCTGTAAATGCTGCTACATGTGTTTTATTTACAGCACAGGGCACTGCAGAGCTTTCAGCTATAAACTGTATGATTGCACTTTCTGTGCCTTTTCATTTTTCAAATTTTACTTTTTTTCTACTTTGTGGTTAAACACACAAACAAACATACACATAAATAATTACAGTAGATTGAAATGAGACAGAAGTACAGAGAGAGCAGGAGAAGACAGAAAAATGTTGAGGCGTACAGAACAACAGAATACAAATGAAAAGAAATACTTATGCAGATGAAACAGATCATTACTATTATTATTATTATTATTATTATTATTATTATTATAAATAAAGCGTTTTAAAACCTGACATAATATTCAATAAAAACATGTTTACCTACTTTCTATATGCCATACGGTTATCAAATTTGCATTTGTGCATAAGTATTATTATTCATTTAGAAGTTATAGGTTTCCAAAAGTACAGTTTTTTGCTTTGTGAGCTGACTTTGTATTTTATTAATAACTGGTTTTATTCGTTGCTGTTTTGCAGGCAGACATGCTTTCAGTGTCTCTCTGTCTCCAGCAGCTCCTGCACAGTCAGAGAATGTGTCACATTCCTCACTTGATACATTTAAGTAAACACAAGATAACATTATCTAAAGTTCGGATGTGTCTGCAATTCACTGCACTCAACTTTCAAGCTCTGTGTGTAACCCTTCGAATGCTGGTCTAGTAAAAAAAAATGCTGGTTGCATATAATATGCTGTAAATAATGTTTAAGAGCAAAGATGAAATGCAGGGTTATATTCCACTTTAATAATAATATTATTATTATTATTATTATTTTGAAATGGTTTCACTTCAACTACATAAGGACCAGGGCTTAACCCCCCCCCCCCCTTCCCCCAAGTGACCAGGCCATTATTTACAAAATAGGCCCTGCAGCTTTAAGGCCTCACTGCAGGGCCGTACAACTCAGCACACAAGTGATCCCCTACTTTTCTGCCCACCGACAGAGCTCTCTGTTGGTGGGCTCTGATTGCTCCCCCGGTGTTTATTTGTTTTTTTACAAATATTTTTGTTTTTATTTTCACAATATATTTTCCTATTTATTTATATATGTTTTCCCCCTACCCTCCCACACTCAGCTAATGACAGCGATCGGCTGTCAGAGGCTTCAGCCTATGACAGCGGATCGCTCCTGCGTGTCTCAGGGGAAAAGCTGTGTCACATGGCTGTCCCCAGTATATCGCTGCCGTAGATCACAGCACTGTACTATGTAAATAGATGGTTGTTTCACCATCTAAGAGTCTTCTAGCGGCGATCACCACTGGGAGATTGATGGCGGAGTGGAGCTCCGTCATCCAAACTGAGATGTGCACGCACTGGCGTGCGAGATTTCCTGCAAATTCCCTCCCCAGGACTTTACACTGATCGGTGTTAAGTGGTCCTTGGGCTGCCACCGAGGTCACACCCGTTGGCGTTACGGAGTCGCCTAGTAGTTTATAAATTGTTTTTGTTGTGTTTTATTTTACATGATGTGTCCCAATTTATGGTAAAAGTTAAGGGGTCAAAAGACTTAGCAGGGTGCTCTGCTCTTTGGCCTTATTCATCTTTTGTTAGTAAGTCCCAAGAAGGGTATTACAACACTACTGCCTGTACTGTGAGGCTTGTGGAATTTTTTGTTAGGAAGATCCCATAAAAAGCCCTCTTATAAGTGACAACCTTGTTATTGCCCACTACTAATACTGATTTATGTTTTGGCAGTAGACCAATGTACACTTAAAGAGTATCTATGTCGTCTTCACTGAATAAAAAAATGGATCAGTGTGCATTCCAGGGGATTTGTGCTGAAAAACTGAACAGACGGTCCGGACTTGTCAGGACTTCACGGACTCCGGATACACAGAGGGGTAGTGGCAGGCAATGCAAAAACGAATCGCCCTCTACACAAATACAGAAACGGAGGGAGATCTGGATTGCCTACTGCCTTCTCCTCCCCCCAGCATAGGTGTCCCCTGGTATAGGCTAGAGGGGAAGCAGCTGGAACAAGGAGCAGCAGGCACAGCTGCGGGGAGGAGGGTCGCCCCCTCTCCCTCACCTGGTCACAATGGGCGACAATGCAGGTAATAAAAACAATAAGATATGAAAACAATTACAATAGTATAAGTAAAGTAAACCAATAGTAGCGAAGGTGATATATAATCCCTTGTGTCTAACACCAACAAGCCTTCTGCTCTAAGGCCACTTTCACATTGGTAGATTGAGCCACACAGTTGTACTAAAATGTATCTTACAGTATTCTATGTGTTTAAAAAAAACACAGACATACAATATTAAATGCACTGTTAATAGGTAAGAACAGTAGCTCAGTTCTCAATACCTTTCCTTACAGCCTCTAGGATTTCCCTCTTACATTACAGCATCTCTCCTTACTCTGATCTGATCCACTGATATTTCCCATCAGAGGCTTAGGGTCATATGTTTTTTGCCCAGCCAGGGCACTATTTAGATGAAGTTTGTATATTTTCCCAGTGTCTGCTTTGGTTTCTCTGGGGACTCTGGTTTCTTCCCACATCCCAAAAACATACAGATAAGTTAATTCACTTCCCTCTAAAATCAGCCCTAAACTTTGATGGACATATGACCGTGGTAGGGCTGCAGCTACGTACTCACCACCCTAAGGGTCCATCAATGTCCCCTTGATGATGGTCGGGATTGTGACGCCTCTTCCTGGCTGCTCACAGCATCACGCAACTACACAATGGGTGCAAATGGTAAGTAAACGATCGCGGTACTTTGCGCTGAGTCATCAGGGATCTTAAAGTGTACCAGAGCTGAAAGAAAAGGTTTTATATATACCTGGGGCTTCCTCCAGCCCCATCCATTAGTATCGCTCCCACGCCGCCGTCCTCAGCTGTCTGCAGCTTTGGGAACCGGGTCCCGTCACTTACGTACCGTATATACACGCATATAAGCTGACCCGCATATAAGCCGACTCCCCCACGTTTACCTAAGAAAAAAAAAAACAGGAAAAAATCATTGACCCCCATATAAGCCGGGGGTAGGAAATACTGGCCGCCTTATTCCTCTAGTGTGTCCCAGTATAGATAGTAAAGTGTCCAGTATGGGTAGGTAGTGCCCCAGTATAGCTAGTATAGTGCCCAGTATAGCTAGTATAGTGCCCAGTATAGCTAGTATAGTGCCCAGTATGGGTAGGTAGTGCCCCATTATAGCTAGTATAGTGCCCAGTATAGGTAGTATAGTGCCCAGTATAGCTAGTATAGTGCCCAGTATAGCTAGTAAAGTGCCCAGTATGGGTAGGTAGTGCCCCAGTATAGCTAGTATAGTGCCCAGTATAGCTAGTAAAGTGCCCCTGTATAGCTAGTATAGTGCCCAGTATAGGTAGGTAGTGCCCCAGTATATTAGTATAGTGCCCAGTATAGCTAGTATAGTGCCCAGTAAAGCTAGTAAAGTTCCCCCAGTATAGCTAGTATAGTGCCCAGTATAGGTAGGTAGTGCTCAGTATAGCGCCCCAGTATGGGTAAGTAGTCAATAATAATAATAATAACTTGCAATTTTAAAAATGGTCATTATTTTCTAGTTTTCAGGGACCATATTGCAAAAATACAGAGGCCCCTATTCAATTACCTTCTTCTCCTAAGTTTTCTCCTAGGTGATATTTTCACATCTTATCAATAGGGATGGTCAGAAATGCCCATTTCTGATTCTACGGAAATTCAGATTTCTGCCAATTTAAGGTTTTCCAATATTGCCTTTTTCCGATTTCTGAGGAGTATTTTGTTAGTCTGATTTTTTGTAAAGAAAAAAAAAATCAGAAAAATAGAAATCGGAAAACTGGAAATCAGGAAAACAGAAAGCCAGTCTTGTAATTGGTCTAAAATTACCTCAGTGATCAGAATCAGAATCAGATTTATTTCACCAAATACGGCAAGCGCAATATTCGGAATTATTTGTGGTACACATGGCATAACATGGTATAGGACAAGACACATGACACAGACAATTTAGGAAAACTGCAGTAATGCTGTACATGACAGAAACTGGGTAATAGTGTGCATACAGAAACTGGGTCGACAGTTAGTGTTTAAGTCCCTGCCATGCAGGAGCAGGCCACTAGTACTGATAGACATAATAATGACGATGATGATGGCCCCAGAACAGGCCCCGTGCAGTGAGAACGGGGGCGGCGAGAGCTGACTGAGAGTCCCCACTAGGGCCTGCCAGTGGGCGGGCCAGACGGGGGAAGGTTGGAGTTAAGCAGCCGAACCGCTTGGGGAAAGAAGGTATTCTTCCGTCTGGTGGTTTTGCATGGTAAGTCCTGTAGCGACGGCCCAGGGGGAGGAGCTTAAAATAGCGGCTGCCTGGGTGGGAGGGGTCACATGAAATCACAGTGGCCCTCTTCAACATCCTCGCGGAATGGAGGAGATCAAGAGGTGGAAGAGGAGATCCGATGATTCGCTCTGCGTCAGCTATGACTCTCTGCAGGTTGTGTTTGTCACTGGCCGTTGCGCCCGCGTGCCAGACGATGATTGAGGAGCAGAGAATGGATTCTATGGTGGCAGTATAGAAGCTGGTCAGTAGTTCCCTGGGCATACCGAATATCTTTAGTTGGCGCAGGAAGAACAACCTCTGCTGAGATTTCTTCCGTATATTGGAAGTGTTCTGCTTCCACTTCAGATTGTTAGTGAGGGTCGTGCCTAGGAACCGCACGGATGTCACCCTAGAGACTTCGGTACCCCCAATAAGGACAGGTGGGAGAGGGGGAGGGTTCCTCCTGAAGTCTACGATTAGTTCAACAGTCTTTGCTGCGTTGAGAACTGGGTTATTGTCTTTGCACCAGTTACAGATTCTCTCAACTTTGCTGCGGTACTCATGCTCTCTGTTGCTGCCAATTAGGCCGATGATAGTGGTGTCATCTGCAAATTTGATGACTTTCACAGAGTCGGCGGATGATATGCAGTTGTTGGTATAGAGGGAGAACAGTAGCGGTGACAGTACACAGCCTTGTGGAGCTCCTGTGTTGGTGGTTCTGACACTGGAGTAGCAGTTACCAAGCTTCACCTGTTGCGTCCTGTTAGTTAGGAAGTCCTTGATCCATGCTCGGAGGGTGGGATCTACTCCGAGCTGGTGAGCAGGATGTCTGGGCAGATCGTGTTGAATGCCGAGCTAAAATCCAGAAACAGGATCCTAGCATAGGAGGCAGGGTTGTCTAGGTGCTCCGTGATGTATGCCAGGCTGGCATTGATGGCGTCCTCCACGGATCTGTTTGCCCTATAAGCAAATTGGAGCTGGTCGAGGTGAGCGTCCGTGTACTTCTTCAGGTGGGCGAGGACCAGCCGCTCCAGGAGCTTCATAATGTTGGAAGTTAGGGCCACTGGGCGGAAGTTGTTGTGCTCCGAGCTGCCGGGTTTCTTTGGGGCTGGAACAATTGCGGACCGCTTGAAACAGGAGGGTACTGCACCATCCGATAGTGACCGCTCGAATAAGGAGGTGAGCACAGGGGCTAACTGATCAGCACAGGTTCTCAGGCAGATCGACGACACACCATCTGGGCCAGAAGACTTCCTGGGATTCAGTTTACGGAGGTGCCGGAGAACCTCTGATTCATGAATGAGTGATACGATTGTTGCTGAAAAATTCTGCATTCTCTGATTGTTGCAATGTTTCCAAGTTCTGTGATTGGGCTAAAATTACTGCGTTGCAGTAAATCGGATTTCCATGGGTTTCCACATTCCATTTCCTGATCTCCATTTTCCGATTTCCAAATTCCGATCAGAAATGCACCCAACCAAGGCCTATATGCAGTTGACTTTTTCTCCTGTTTTTTCTCCTAGGTGATATTTCATATCAGAATCAGAATCAGAATCAGAATCAGAATCGTTTTATTTCGCCAAGTACAACGGGAGTTGTACCCGGAATTATTTTTGGCACATACAGGGTCGGTGATGGTACGGTACAGTAAAAATCAGACATGCAGTAGATATACACTTGGCATAACACATGCAGCGTAGTATTACAAGAGTAGGCAAATACATAGCAGCAAAAACTAGACGGGTCCCAGTGCTGTGTGAGCGGAGCTGCCTGCCTCCTTGACGGCGCTCAAGTACTCAGTAGCAGCAACTCGGATCCCCCCCATAAATGTCCGACAGTACATAAGAAGGAGAGAAAGAGAGAAGACAGGAATAAAGAGAGAGAGAGAGACAGAGACAGAGAGAGAGAGAGAGAATGAGAATGAGAAGAAGAAGGATTGTTGGCCAGAGATAGAAAGAGTTCAGAGAGTCCTGCTGTCCAGCTGGTTGGTGGTGTGGCTGGTGGATCCTATGGCTGCACTCAGAATTCAGCCCCCAGCTTGCAGCCTAGCGGCAATTTGGGAGAGGGGTGGGGGGACCCGGTGGTGGAGCGCATCTCCTCTTCTGTGGCTGCCAGAGTGCTGTGGGGTGGCGGCAACAGGCCTTCTGTGGTCGCAGACTCGCAGTGGAGGAGCGGCCATGTTCCCATGGTGGCTGGAGTAGTAGCAGAGATCAGGCTGCCTCTGCTCGTGTAGGGGAAACAGGCACAGGAGACGCTGTGCTGGGGCCCTGAAATTACAGTCCCATGACTTGCCCGCAGCGTTTCTGAGCCGCAGTGGTGGAGGCGAGCATGTTTCCCAGGGGCCATGCTGGGCTGCTTTAAAGAGTGGGGCCGGGGATCAGTAGCCTACCGTGCCGATCCAGGTCACAGCAGCAACGGTGAAGAGCTGCCAGTGTGGTCCCGTCTGCCATACGCCGGAGCGGCTGCAGGGGGAAGCATCCTGTGGGCCAGCGAGTGCACAAGGTTGGAGCAGCGGCTGGGTCCCGTCCGAGAGCCGCTGTGGATGGTGTCGGGACCGGCATCAGTGCGTCACCTCCCCACGTGGCGGACCGATGGCTACAGGTCACGGGCCGTGTGATGTCGGAGACCAGGGAGAAGCCGATCTTCAGCGGCGGCAGTCACACAGTTCCCCCCTGAGCGGCGAAAAGCAGTCTGGGCAGCGGTGGTGGAGAGGGGATCAGAGCACGTGGGCCCTGATCAGCTGGCCGCCCGATCAGCTGGCAGGCTGCCGCCGTCCCGTGGCTGATGATTGAGCCCTGTGGACAGGCTCTCCTGTGCCTCCACATCCTCCCCGGTAGGTAAGGGCGGATTCGGGCGCAACATAATTAGAGGAGAAAGAGAGAGTTGAAGAATATTCCGGAGCCCTGTGGCCGTGGCTACCGGTGCGGCGCCATCTTGGTACAGCATATCTTGGTAATAAAATGCTTTTTAAACCACTATCAGGCAAGAAAATACTCAATATAATTTTAATAGTGCCTTTTCACCTACTTTTTGGTACTTTTTTATTTGCAAAGTGTCGAAAAGTTATTTTAAAAAGAAGTTGAAAAATTATCTCCTAGGAAAAGACTCAGGTGAGAAAGTTAAATAAATAAGGACCATTTTCTCCTATGTTTTCTCCAAGGACCCATATGCAATTAACACATTCTCCTGAGTTTTCTCCTTGGTGATATTTTCACACCTTCTTTTTGTCAATAAAATGCCCTGCAAGCCATCAGCAAGCAAGAAAATAATTTAGATTAGTACTTTTTTCCCCAACTTTTTGATTCTTTTTCAACTGCAAAGTACTGAAAAGTTTTTGGTTTTTTTGAAGAGAAGATGCAAATGTATCTCTTAGGAGAAAACTCAGGAGATAATATTAATTGCATTTGGACCAATGGCCCATATGCAATTGACCTTTTCACCTGAGTTTTCTCCTAGGTGATATTTTCAAACTTGTGAATAAAATGCCTTTGAAACCACCAGCAAGCGAGAAATACTCAAAATAATTTTGATAGTATTTTCTACTTACTTTATGATATGTTTTCAATTGCAAAGTGCAAAAAAGTTATTCAAAATTGAAGATGAACATTTTTCTCCTAGAAGAAAACTTTTTTGTGAATATATTTTTGAGATAAAAAAAAATTTGCTGTGAAAATAACTTTGTTAAATATTCTAATTTAACACTGATCAAATTATATTTGTCGCTGTGATTACTATGTACTGCGTCACAAGGGCAGGGCTCTCTCACCCTATAGAGTCTTGGAATTTGTTATACATTTTGAAAATCATGTTACATTTGTCACTGTTACCACTATGTCTACCAATTCTGTATTATGTACCAGTGCTTATATTTTGTGTACTGTATACCATTGTCTGTATTATTATGTAGCTCATGTTTTTTCTTGGGGCATGGAAACAGATCAGCCACAGTGAACCATCATGAGATAAATATGTGTACTCACAGAATCAATACTACATAGAACTTGCCTGTCAATTCCAAATTCCGACTTTCAACTCAAAATTGGAAAATTCTGATACAAAAGCCGGTATTTAGCATTCTGATAAATCTGCACGCTAATCCCTATTTGCTAATTCTTTCTACTATGTGAGTGGATTGTGCCCATGCAGGACTGAAGAAGATAACTGCAGAATTGCTTGGCTGAAAAGTACATGTGTAGCAGATCTCATTTTAACATGGAAATTGCGATTGACTGATTAATACTCCCTTGTGCAGCCCCAGGGTCAATATATAAAACAGCTTAGAGAAAAAGAAAATTGCAGGCAAAAATCAGAAGTGCAAACTCGCCTATGCACTAGTCTTTTAGAGGCATGGGCTACTACTGTTTATGTGTTTGTTTTAACTTAACTACTTATAATCACAGCCCGGGAAAACTTCACTTGTAGTCCCAGGGACGTGAATACACGTCCTCATGTATCTGTGTGCGCTCCCGTCATTGCCCGTTAGCGGGGAGATGAATGAATGGGAACACAGTTCCCATTCATTAATCTAAGTCCCGTGGCAAGGAACACCGGCATCTATCAGATGCCTGCTTCATTGTAACTTCCTAGAGTTACAGTGCAATGTATTACTTCCGAGTCACATACTTACGTACGTGAATCAGAAATAATATATCTTGTGGCCAAATAGTAAAACTACATATAAAAGCATTTTATTTAATAAAAATACCAACACATGCATCTTAAATTAACTATTTCCCTCCTACACTCTCCCATAGTACCGTAACATTTTTTTTGTATAGAAAAAAAAATTACAATAAAAAAATTACATAAATAGTTACCTTGTAAGTAAACTAAAAAAACGCATAAAAATGCATCCAAATAAAATATTGGAACCATATTAGGTACTAGGGAAATATTTTAAATGTTGCAATAACTGGGACAAATGGGCAAATAAAATGTGTGGGTTTTATCCACAGTAGAACGTTTTAATTTAACACTATAATGGCCAAAAGCTGAAATATAATTATTTTTTCCATTTTTTCTAATTATTCCAATTAAAATGCAGTTAGAATAAAATAATTCATAGCATAATGTACCTCCCTAAGAAAGTCTAACTGGTGGTGAAAAAAACAAGATATAGATTATTTTGTTGTGATTAGTAGTGATTAAGTTATTGGCGAAAGAATGGGAGGAGTGCTGACAGGTGAAAATTGCTCTGATCCTAAAGGGGAAAAAACCCTCAGTGGTCAAGTGGTTGAGGTGGCTTTTCCAAAGCAAATCCTCAGCACTTGCAGACTGAGGGCCTGATCCAATTCCCTTTTTCTGCAAGTTTTCTTCTAGGTCAGTGATGGCTAACTTTGGCACTCCAGCTGTGGTGGAACTACAAGTCCCATGAGGCATTGCAATACTCTGACAGCTCTAAGCATAACTTGGGAAGGCAAAGGCATGATGGGATTTGTAGTTTTGTCACAGCTGGAGTGCCAAGGTTAGCGATCACTGTCCTAGGTGATATTTTCGCATCTTATCAATAAAATACCTTTTCAACTACCAGCAAGCACGAAAATACTCAGAATAATTTTGACAGTACTTTTCAATTGCTTTTCTGTACTTGCAGAGTGCTGAAACATCATTTTAACCACTTGAGGACCACAGTGTTAACCCCCCCTAAAGATCAGGCCATTTTTCTGTAAATGGGCCACTGCAGCTTTAAGGCCCCGCTGCAGGGCCGCACAACTCAGCACAAGTGATTCCCCCCCCCTTTCTCCCCACCAACAGAACTTTCTGTCGGTGGGGTCAGATCGCTCCTCCACTGTTTATTTTTATTTTTTAATATTTATGTTATTTATTTTTCAATAAATTTTCCTATTTTTTTAATTTATTTTCTATTCCCCCCCTCCCTCCCTTCCCCCGCCAGCCAATCACACTGCTGTCCCCAGTACAGCACTGCCTTTGATCGCAGCGATGTACAGCGATTAAAGACGGCGTCTAACAGTCTCGGCTATCACTGCTGGGAGACTGAAGGCAAAGTGGCGCACCGCCATCAGAGCGGGGTTGTGCGCGCATCGGCGGGTATGATCGCCTGCAAACCACGCCCCAAGAACCTTACTTAGGCGGTCTAGGGGCTGCTGCCACGGCCACTTAGGAAAAATAGTGAATTGGATCAGGCCGTAAGTCTCAATCCACGATTCTTCATCCTCAAATCATTCAATCCTGCAGCCACCCGGTGCTCAAACAAACAGTATGGGTGACCACCTCCACATCAAGCAATGCAAAAGTGTTCGATGATTGATTAAACACACACACACACACACACACACACATATATATATATATATATATATATATCTATACACACACACACACACACACACACACATTTACATTGGGTTCTTTGATGGTGACCAATTTAAAATGAGGAACTTGTGCCCAAAATATCACCTGCTGTTCCTTCTGAATACTTTAATGAGTTGTTTTGCATTTTAATTAACCTTTAAAGCTAGTCTGGAGCCAAAAACAATATAAGAGAGGTGGCCTATGTCAAGTTTTTTTCTTAATGTTAATAATTATTCAAAGTTACTTGCTTATTTAATCCCTATGTATTCCCGCTGGAGCAAGGGGCCTCAATAAATGTTTTCCACCATTTCATGTACTGAACGATCTTGCCTAGCTCGGTCCATGATGTCCCTGCATTTTTTATTCCCCTTCTCCTTATCAATATTATATTATTAGATTTTTTTATATATATGACTAAAAATAGTAATAGTAAACAATATATAAATTAAAAAGGTGCAAAAAGCACCACTCTAAGCCAGTGGTAAGGACACAGGACATGAACAATACAAGTGATTTCTTTCTGTACAGCCTCAAACTGTCACCTGATGAATCAAAGAATTCTTTCCAGGTGACTTTGCTTATACTTGTATAGCTGACTTTAGTCACATCAGCAACACTCATACAACAAATCTAAATGCCTGGGGCCATATGCAATTCACTTTTTCACCTGAGTTTTCTCCTAAGTGATATTTTCACAAATTGTAGATAAAATGCTTTTTAAACCACCAGCAAGCAAACAAGTACTCAAAATAATTTTAACAGTACTTTTTTGCTTACGTTTTGGTACTTTTTCCATTGCAAAGTGCTAAAAAGTTGTTTTAAATCGAAGATGAAAAATGATCTCCTAAGAGAAAACTCAGGAGAAAAAGTGAATTGCATATGGCCCTCTGATGCACAGAATTGTTCTGGACTCACAAATACAGACGACCAATGCACTGCAAAATATTCTTGATACAAAGTTGGTTGCAAATGCAATTTGTTTGCGGATTGAAAATCAGCCAATTAAAAGTATTTGCCCAGTTCCTATCTGCATACAGTTAAGCATCATGTAACATACAGTTTAGCACACACATGTAACATAGGAGGTAGCTCCTAGTGTGTGGTGTCATAAGAATCTTAAAGGGGAACTGAAGTAAAAGGTGTACAGAGGCTGCCATATTTATTTCCTTTTAAACAATACCAGTTGCCCAGCACCTCTGCTAGTCTATTTGGCTATAGTAGTATCCTGAATAACAGCATGCAGCTAATCTTGTCAGATCTGACAATAATGTCAGAAACACCTGATCTGCTGCATGCTTGTTTAGGGCCGCTGGCTAAAAGTATTAGAGGCAGAGGATCAGCAGGACAGCCAGGCAACTGGTATTGCTTAAAAATAGTGACTGGTATATAAAACAGCATGTGGTCACACAGATGCAGTGAAGTGTATGCAGTGACTGCTATATAAAACAACGTGCAGTCACACAAATGCAGTGAAAAGGTATGCACAGACTGGTATATAAAACAACATGTGGTCACACAGGTGCAGTGAAAGGTATGCAGTGACTGGTATTGTAATACAATGTGCAGCAGTCACACTAGGCACTGAATGTGCTGGGCCTGGCACAGTATAGCAATTAGCAAAAACCAGCTGCGACAGACAGGGCTGTATATGCAGTGTCAGTGGGCCACACAAAAAAAAAAAAACATATCACAAGAACATTAGCTCTCAAAATATCTGTTTTGATGGTGCTTTTCAGCAACAAATATCAGCAAGGAGCAAGCTAACGAGAGCCTAAGCTTTCCCTATCTCTGCAGCAACCCCTCTCCCTTCTCTCACCAATACAGCAGCACACAGAGTGAGAACATGGCCGACGCTGCTGCCTTATATAAGGGGGGAGGGGGGGCTCCAGGAGGGAGTGCAGCCTGATTGGCTGCCACATGTCTGCTGACTGTGATGTAGAGGGTCAAAGTTTAGCCCAATGATGTAGTATAGGGGGCGGGTCGAACCAGCATAAAGTTCGCAATCCGATGCAAACGCAAACCTGCGTTGTTCACGGGAATACATTTGTGTGCGAACCGTTTGGGACATCTCTAGCAGCCAACCACATTTTGTCATCTTTGGAGGTAAGTCTACAGCTTAAACTCTATTTTTCCATTTTTAAATATATAATTAGACCACCTGTAAATGTAGTTTCAAAAAACTCAGTGCCATTTGCTCATTAGAATTAAGCACAAATGAGAGTATTAAACACATTTCTGTAAAACTGCCTTACACAGGGAGTGCATGGCAATTTTACTGGCACTCTCAACATCTCCATAGCACTTATTGTACAATTAGTGCAACCCGTGTTACATAAACATGCAAAGGAATCTTAAGGGTTCCCAAGCAGCATTAGGGGCTACCTATACTGGGGGGTCATCTAGCTACCTATACTAGAGGGTCATCAGGCTACCTATACTGGGGGAACATCTGGCTATCTATAGGGGAGAGGTATCTAGACTTCAATGCTGGGGGACATTCTAGCTTCCTATACTGGGATAGGGAGGTCTATACTGGGGGTGGACACCTGGCTACCTAAAATGAAAAGTAATCTAATTTCCTATACTGGGAGAGGGTCTATCTATGTTGGGGGGACATTTGTCTATCTATATTGGGGGGGGGGAATCCAGTTACCTATAATAGAGAGGCATACTTTAATCAAGGTTGCCAAGAATGGGGGGGGTGGGGGTGAGAAATGTATTGCTCTGCTTGGGACACTGTATGGTCGTAATCTATCTTTGCTTGGGGATCAAATACTTATTTCACCCAGCTTCCATAATAAAGTCATGGAAGTCCTAACAAAGTTCACAGGAAGTGAAGTTAAATTTCCCCTTTAAGGACATTGACAGCAAGTGAAACCATATAAACATGTTTTATTTAGTTATTTGCTTTATACTTACCAGGTGAGGAGGTCTTATGGAACACTCAAATACAACATATCCTGTACAATTCATTCTACTTGGTCTATCAAGTGATCCTCACCTCCAGGTGGTCTTTTTTCTAGCATTCTTGGTGATGTATCTGATCTCATTGTCAGGAAACTTACTTCTGATCATTGCAGTGAGCCTTAATCCAAAGCTACAAATCCCCATGTATTTTTTCCTGTGTAACCTCTCCATCATTGATGTCTGCTTCTCCTCCACCATTGCTCCTATCATCCTGTACAACACTCTTTCTGAGGACAGAAGTATTTCCTTATCAGGATGTGCAGCCCAGATGTTCTTCTCCCTAGCTTTTGGGGCCACAGAGTGCATTCTGCTGGCCATGATGGCCTATGATAGATATGTGGCCATTTGCAAGCCATTGCATTACAGGTCCATCATCAGGGGAGGACTGGCCAGGGGGGAAGGGGGGAGACTTCCCCCCAGGCTGCCTCTCATTTAATGATTTAGGGCTGGCACTGTGCCTGGTGAATTCAGGTTTTTGTGTAAGGCAATGTGAAATACTAGGCTGAATGAGGGAAATAAACGCCCAATTAAGGAGCAATTGCAGGGCGGGCAAGCTAGTAAATATAAACAGCATGATACAGAGCAGAGGCTTGCCTGCAGGGTCCGTGGGAAAAAAATCTGTCTGGTCTCTCACAATTGTTAACTGCATGTGCACAGCTACATAAGATATTGTCTAGGTTGAAAAGTTTTCGACAGTCTCTAGACTCCAGAAGGGCTGCTTGCAGACAGTCCCTAGACTCCAGAAGGGCTGCTTGCAGACAGTCCCTAGACTCCAGAAGGGCTGCTTGCAGGACCTGTGTAAGAGAAAGAAACCGTTGTAACTCAAAATGTATTATGTGCCCCCCGGTGCCAGTGCATTTATACTTTACCAGTCATGCTCTCCCTCGAGTGTCCTTGCTGTATTTCCCATGTGACTACTGGCATATAGCACGTGGGGCACGTGTGTGATGTCATTTGGGCTGGGGCTGCCGTGAAAACGGGCCTCTAGTTTGTATTTTCCCCCCAGGCCAAAAGGTCCCAGTCCTCCCCTGTCCATCATGAACAAAAAGATTTGTATAGGTTTAGCATTTGTAGCATGGACTGCAGGGTTTGTAAACTCTATCATCCAAGTTATCATCACATTCCAATTGCCTTTCTGTAAGTCTCACCATGTTAACTCCTACTTCTGTGAGGTGCCTCCATTCCTTCGCATGTCCTGCAGAGACACAAGGAACAATGAAATAAGCATGTATATCGCTGCAGGGATAATGGCTTCATGTTTTTTCTTGTTGATTTTAGTCTCATACATACGGATTATCTCCAGCATCATAAAGATCCGCTCTTCACAAGGAAGACATAAAGCATTCTCCACTTGTGCTTCACATCTCACTGTGGTGACTCTCTACTATGGGACCATTATGTTCAATTATCTGCACTGCAACCTCACTCAGATTACACAACTGAAACAGACAAAGCAGTGTCTATCCTCTATACAGTGGTGACTCCAATGCTCAACCCTTTCATCTATAGCATAAGGAATAAGGACATTAAAGGTTCCATAATGAAAAATGCTACTGAGGAATCCAATCACTGACACTTAAAGTGGACCTGAACTCAGGACTTCCTCTCTGCAACAGCATAACAACCTTTAAAGGAAACCCGAGCTAAGGGGTATATGGAGGCTGCCATATTTATTTCCTTTTAAACAATACCAGTTGCCTGGCAGTCCTGATCCTGTGTCTCTAATAGTTTTAGCCATAGACCCTGAATAAGCATGCAGCAGCTCAGGTACTCTGACTCAGCTGACTCAGGTTTTACTGGATTAGCCACATGTTTGTTCCAGGGTTATGATTAAGACACTACTTATGCCAGAATATCAACAGGAGTGCAAGGAAACTGGCATTGTTTACAAGGAAATAAATATGGCAGCCTCCGTATCCCTCTCACCTCAGGTTCCCTTCAAAGAGACCCTGTAATGAAAAAAAAACCCTCTGGATACTTAGCTCTGGAGGGGAAAGCCTCAGGGTCCCAATGAAGCTTCCCCATCCTCTGCAGCTTGGGGGAATCCAGTGTTGGCTCCCCCGAAAAGTCCCTTGACAAATCCTGACAAGACAGGGCAAGCGCAAGTAATATCCAACTCTCCACGATCCTGTGCAGGTACACTAATGGCTCTTCTTTCTGTAAGGCGGAAATAGCCGAACCTGATCATACTCGCTCTACTGTGCAGGCACAAAAGACTCGCTGCTGCACAGTAGAGCGGATACGATCGAGTTTGGCTATTTCCGCCTTAGCCCGAATGGAGAGCCGTTAGTGTGCCTGCACAGGATCGTGGTAGGTAAATATTTACCTCGCCGCTGTTCGAGGGGCTGCAGCACTTGATTGCCGGACACTGGAGGATGGGGGAAGCCTCATTAGGATCCAGAGGCTTCCCCCTCCCAAAGGGTTTTTTCTCATTACAGATTTTCTTTAAAGAAAAACACAGCTTACAGAAATCCTGTAATAAATCTGTAGTGTGTCTACTGGAAAAGAAGCCTAAAGGAAGAATGTTATAGGCAGCTGGCCTTAGCGTGATCTTGTGTTATCGTGCATTCCATAGTAACATTGGATCATAAAAATAAACATGAGAGCTAAAACCAGAAACTAGGACCACTTTTCCTTCCTAGCAACCAAACTGAAATTCTATAGGAAGAGACTTCAGAACAGACAGCTGATTGTACATTTTAAACAGAGGCCTAGAGCAGTGTTTCTCAACATTTTATTGGTATGTACCCCTTTTAAAACCCTGTACTCACCAAGTACCCCTTAGCATGGTAAACATTATCACACGTACCCTTGACAAATATATATTTAATCGTAGTACATTATAATTGGTTCTAAAGCATTTCCAAGCATTTACTATTGCTTTTAATTAGCTAAAATACTAATTTGGTGCTGTTTAAATAAGATTTATCATTTTTCTAAAACTCTAAATTTGTTATTTTTGGTTAAGTATATCAAGCCTGAGTACACCCTAGAACCCTTAGAAGTACCCCCTGGGGTACGCGTACCACACGTTGAGAACCTATGGCCTAGAGCACCACTTTTGTTGCCATCTTGCTCAGATCTCAATATTGCAAGGATGAAATAATAATAATAATAATTCCATCCTGTTTACATGTTTTTGTGAATTTTTCCGGAACAGGAACAGGCAGAAATCAAGGGATGTCACTGTTTATTGCCAATCAATGGATTGCTGCTGTTGATTAAAATGAGTAACAAAAGCTTCTGCTCTGTCAACTATTATTTCATGCCCCCTCTGTAGACTGGAGGACTGGTCCATGGCTTTTAAACTGGACCTGAAGAGAGAAGAATATGGAGGCTGTCATATTTATTTCCTTTAAAACAATACCAGTTGCCTGACAGTACTGCTGATCTATTTATCTGCAGTGGTGACCGAATCACCCCAGAAACAGGCTAATCTTGTGCGATTTGACAAAAATGTTAGAAACACCTGATCTGCTGCATGCTTGTCCAGGGTCGATGGCTTAAAGTATTATAGGCAGAGGATCAGCAGGGCTGCCAAGTAACTTGATTAAAAGAAAATAAATTTGGCAGCCTCCATATACCTCTCGCTTCAGGTTCCCTTTATTACCCATGTCTTCACTCCTGTCAGTGGCAAAGAGAGGGGATGACTGGCACAAGTCCATTATACCCCTTCTAGGAGTCACTGTTGGGAGTTATAATGTTTATAAATACCAAGGGGGACCTGAATAGAAGCCCCAGTCTTAGACCATCACTGGATCTTCAAGGATCTCATGAATATAAAGAGGTCTGGGTCAGGGTTTGGTGGGGAGTAAGTCTGCCCTACTGCTACACAGGAGGGTGGGAGGACTTGCACAGTTTCCAAGGTGCTATATGGTCTGCATGCTTGTAATTTCCCTCTTACCTTCTTACACACAGGGGTGCTTGTCACGACCTCATGATCACGAGTCACTGGGGATCATGAGTCAGTTTTTTTGCGATCACGAGGTCATAATCGGCAACCGTAATCGGATCTCGATCACGAATGCCGATCACGAATGCACTCGTCATTGCACTCGTTATCTGACTCGTGATCATGAGTTACTCATGATCACTAGTTGGTATTCGTGATTAAAAACCCGCTGACTTAACGGTTTATAGCAAAGCCCCCTTACATAAGCTAGAAACACTAAATTTTCCAGATATGTTAAGAACAGTGGGAACAAGAGGAAACATTTTTTCAAAAAGACCTTATAGTTCTTGAGAAAACCAATTTTAAAGTAGTAAAGGAAAAATGTATACATTTAAATGCGATCAATAAGTCAATTCGTAAGTGGGCGGAGTGAAATTCATGATCATTAGGGATGCTCATCGCGTTCCGCGGAATTCCGTTTTCCGCGATTCCGTCCAGAATTTGTTGATTCTGTTCCGTCACATCGGAACGGAATTGCCTTAGTGCTATAGCGGAAATTCCGCAGAACGATGTGTAATTCCGGCAGAATGCGGAATTTTGTTAGCCAATCACAAGGAAGCCCCTAGAAGAAGTTTAAGGTAAAAACAACAGGATTTCTTCATGAAAATCAGAATTTCTGCACCAATCAGAGGCTTATAAAAACCACCCAAACGGATTTCTGCAGGAAAATCGGAATTATTTCAGCACCAATTACAGTGTTAACAAAAACCAATCAATCCTATGTTAGCAACCAGCTCCCTAGCTATCTCACCTACCCCACCATTTTGTATAGGTCCCAAAGCTTATGCGACACCTCCTGCTGCGCCAAAACCACTGCCATGGAACCACCACCAGGTCCCAAAGCTTACGCGACACCTCCTGCGGCGCAAAACCCACCGCCATGGGACCACCGCCAGGTGCCAAAGCTTACGCGACACCTCCTGCAGCGCAAAAAACACCGCCATGGGACCACTGCCAGGTCCTAAAGCTTATGCAACACCTCCTGCGGCGCCAAAACCACCGCCATGGAACCACCGCCAGGTCCCATAGCTTACGCTATACCTTCTGCGGTGCCAAAACGACCGCCATGGGACCACCGCTAGGTCCCATGGCTTAAGCAACACCTCCTGCTGCAAAAAAATAATAATAAATAAACAACAATTAAAAAAAAAAAAAAAAAAATGACCGGGGGAACAGCCACAAGGTCCCATAATAATCCGAACATTGGGCTACCATTTAGCATAAACAAGGTTTCATTTGCGATTACTTTAATTTTTCCGCCGCAATGCGAAATTCAGCGGAAATTCGCCAAAATGCCACTGGCGGAATGCCACAATTCCAGCGGAACGGAATTTGCTCATTCCGATCATCCGTAGTGATCATTCAAATTCGTGATTGGGGGTATCTGAGCACCACTGCTTACACATTGCTGAATTTTTAATTAAATTACTTTTGATGGACTAAAGCCGAATTCTTGGAAAAAATTCTCCTCATGCCCACCAACCATCCTCCACCCATACACAAACTGAGCAGCAGGGGACCCACCTTTTGCACTTGAGTCTGGCTGCCGGAGGGTTGAGCACGCCTTCTTTTTTTTTTGGTTTTTGATACAACATACTGTAGGGGCAGATCCCGTTCTTTTCTAAGGAAACTTCTGCCAGTGGTATAATTTGTGTGGTCTCCACGACATTACAATGTGGTCAGGTCACTCCAACTCCACCCATGCAGAGCATGGCCCCATGATACCCTATACTTAGTCATATCCAGGAAATATGGTCATGCCTTCACAGTAATGCTGTGCTTCTTCCCCCTATGAAGACCGACAGGGTTAAGCAGGTAATACTGCAGGTGGCTGGCCCCTCATTCCATGCACTCTGCTCACCCTAAGCAGATTGCACTAAGTGAGGATCCAGCTGCAGTCCACCAGAATCTGCCAAATGTAAAGGATAAAGAAAGTCCTGTAAATGTTTCTGACAAAGTAAGAATGGGCTTGAAGTGGATTCTGCTTTTGATGTAAAGACTCAATGAGTGCCAGAGCAAAAAAAAGGTTAATTTAGGCCCGGTTCACACTTGCGGTTTAGTAAAAACCGCACCGGATGTCCGGACCGCACCGTATCCGGACCGGACCTGATCCGTACGGTTCCTATCCGGATCCGGTCCGTTTGCATCCGGTTTCCGTGCGGTGTGAACACGGTTGCGGTCCGGATCCGGTTTCTTAAGGAGATAACATCCTTTTAATTACCTGGGGTCTGGGAGGTCAGCAGAAGGGTCTGGGGTCATTGTTGGAGACAGGTGGACGTGTGGAGACCATCCGTGGATACAGAGACTGCAGTTGGGACCATGGATCCAGGCATTTACTCGTAAACCTGGGAATTCTCTCTGTTGTTACTCGTAAACCTGGGAATTCTCTCTGTTGTTCGCCTCCTTCAGCAGACATGTTGCTGGCAAAAAGAGCTCCAGCATGAAATCGCTGCTGCCCCACTCTTCGCTGGGCCCATGTGGTCCCCATCCAAAATGCATAGGAAGTGGGGTAGAACGTCCGGTTTTTGTAGCCAGTGTGTTGTGCGCTCTCCGGCTCTCATTGCTTTGTATTGGCCGGATGGTGCAGTCCGGCTCCGCTCCGGATACGGCTGCCGGAGGAGCCGGACCAAAAAATAGCGCATGTTGGAACGGACGCCGGAGTCCGGATCCGGCCCGGATCCGGTCCGGCTCCGGTCCGGCAGAACGGACGCATGTGAACGAACGCATAGGCTTTCATTGCCATGCCGTGCATCCGTTCCGTCCGTTCTGAAAGCGGTCCGGCTCCGGCACGGCGATTCCGGACGGCCACCGCTAATGTGAACCGGGCCTAAGACTGCTCAAGAGCCGCCTCCACCCTATGGAGTTGTCCATCAGACTCCCCCAATCCTTCTACTCCTTTAAACAAACCCTCAAAACGTACCTCTTTAAGATGGCCTACCCACTCTGTACCACGCCACAACGCTCTCTGTTGAACACCTACTCTATTATTATTATTATTATTTAGTATTTATATAGCGCCGACATATTACGCAGCGCTGTACAGTGTATATATATATATATATATATATATATATATATTGTGTTGTCACTAACTGTCCCTCAAAGGAGCTCACAATCTAATCCCTACCATTGCCATATGTCTATATTATGTAGTTTAAGTACTGTAGTATAGGGCCAATTTTAGGGGGAGCCAATTAACTTATCTGTACCTAGCATTTCCTTCCCCCATCACCTTAATATTGTAAGTCTATAGCAGGGTCTTTTCTTGCTAGTGTATCCTACTTGATCATGTGCCCTAACCACTGGTACCTCTCCCATGGACTCACTCGGACTTGAATTACTGGATCTCTGCATTGGAACCAAGTTGCATGATCATGTTTCTTGTAATTTGTTGCTTTGTATAACCTTGTCTTATGTTGTATAACCTTGTGTTGTGCTATGTCCACCTACCATTGTATGTATTCCTATTTATTGTCCAGCGTTGTGTAATATGCTGGTGATTTACAAATACGATAAATAATAATAATAATTAAGGAATATAATAAGAGAATAAACAAGTGTAAAGTGCACGTTTTGGATCATATCTGTGATTATGCACACATTGGAGGCTACTCATTATCAATGTAATTAATCTAGATTTCCGCCAAAAACAAAAGATGGTTTGAATCTGGTAAGCCTCTAACATATGTTGAAGATTGGAGAGTTTTAAGGCAAGCAAATGCATCAGTGGTAATGCACTATCACTCGTATATTTTACAGGAACTGACGCAGTGAGGAGAGCATATCTGTGAAAGAGAGGAGAGTGCAGCAGACTTAATATACAAAATTGACACAATATAATGGCCAATTAAATTAATTAGTTTACTTGTGGGATGTGGGAAGCAACCAGAGTACCAAGAGGAAGTCCATGCAAGAACCAAGAGACCGTACAAACTCCACACACAGAATGTCCTAGACTCCTAGAATTGAATCTAGGGCTATTATTTAAATCAGTAGCAAAAGAGAAAAAGCAATCCCAGGAGCAGCTCATCCAATATTCAAAAAACAACTTTTAATTAGGGATGGGACGAATCCACAATTTCTTCGAATCCGAATCCGGATCCGAATCTAAAAAGGTTCTCGAATATCTCGAACCTTTCGAATCCCGAATCTAACGAATCCTGCACATAAAAATTGTGCGATCCGTGGTATAGTTGCCCGCAGTATAGGTACCCAGGCATAGGTAGCGAGGTAAAGGTGCCTTCAGTATAGCTAGCTAGGTATGGGTGCCTTCAATATTGGTAGCTTTCAGTATAGGTAGCAAGGTATAGGGGCCTTCAGTATAGGTAGCAGGGTTTATGGGCCTTCAGTATAGGTAGCAGGGTATATGGGCCTTCAGTATAGGTAGCAGGGTATATGGGCCTTCAGTATAGGTAGCAGGGTATATGGGCCTTCAGTATAGGTAGCAGGGTATATGGGCCTTCCGTATAGGTAGCAGGGTATATGGGCCTTCAGTATAGGTAGCAGGGTATATGGGCCTTCAGTATAGGTAGCAGGGTATATGGGCCTTCAGTATAGGTAGCAGGGTATATGGGCCTTCAGTATAGGTAGCAGGGTATATGGGCCTTCAGTATAGGTAGCAGGGTACATGTGCCTTCAGTATCGGTAGCAAGGTATAGGGGCCTTCAGTATAGATAGCACAGTACATGTGCTTTCAGTATTGGTAGGTAACTAGGTATAGGGGCCTTCAGTATAGGTAGCAGGGTATATGTGCCTTCAGTATAGGTAGCAGGGTATATGTGCCTTCAGTATAGGTAGGTAGCTAGGTATAGGGGCCTTCAGTATAGGTAGTAAGGTACATGTGCCTTCAGTGTAGGTAGGTAGGTAAAGGGACCTTCAGTATAGGTAGCAGGGTATAGGGCCTTAAGTATAGGTAGGTAGGTATGTAGGTAGGTAGGTATAGGGGCCTTTAGGTAGGTAGGTAGGTAAAGGGACATTCAGTATAGGTAGCAGGGTATAGGGCCTTAAGTATAGGTAAGTATGTAGGTAGGCAGGTATAGGTGCCTTTAGGTAGGTAGGTATGTATAGGGGGCCTGTAGGTAGGTAGGTAGGTAGGTATTGAGGCCTGTAGGTAGGTATAGTGGCCTGTAGGTAGGTATAGGGGCCTTTAGGTAGGTAGGTATAGGGGCCTTTAGGTAGGTAGGTAGGTACGTATAGGGGGCCTTTAGGTAGGTATAGGGGGCCTTTAGGTAGGTGGGTATAGCGGCCTGTAGGTAGGTAGGTAGGTAGGTAGGTATAGCAGCCTGTAGGTAGGTAAGGATAGTGGCCAGTAGGTAGGTAGATAGGTAGGTATAGTGGCCTGTAGGTAGGTATAGTTGCCTGTAGGTAGGTATAGTGTCCGGTAGGTAGGTAGGTATAGGTGCCTTTAGGTAGGTAGGTATGTATAGGGGGCCTGTAGGTAGGTGGGTGGGTAGGTAGGTAGGTAGGTATTGAGGCCTGTAGGTAGGTATAGTGGCCTGTAGGTAGGTAGGTATAGGGGCCATTAGGTAGGTAGGTAGGTAGGTAGGTAGGTAGGTATAGGGGCCTTTAGGTAGGTAGGTATAGGGGCCTTTAGGTAGGTATAGGGGCCTTTAGGTAGGTATAGGGGCCTTTAGGTAGGCAGGTAGGTGCGTATAGGGGGCCTTTAGGTAGGTATAGGGGCCTGTAGGTAGGTAGGTATAGCGGCCTGTAGGTAGGTAGGGATAGTGGTAGGTAGGTAGGTAGGTAGGTAGATAGAACCCCCCTCCCCCGCCAACCCCCCCCCACGGCCCCCTCCGTCCCCCGTGCCTCCTCCGCTCACCCCTGCATAATCTACTCACCTTTCCCATGGAGCGCAGAGCGGCAGACCTCTTCGTTACTTCCCTGTTCCCTCTAGTGGCCGGACCGGCTCTTACTAATGACGTCATTGTAAGAGCCGGTCACTAGGGGGAACCAGGAAGTCGGCGAGAGG